>NC_133769.1:139281229-139617352 GCF_003597395.2 Chelonoidis abingdonii | reverse complement strand
ACCCATGGGACACCCCCTCCAGCCTGCATGTGGGCTGGTGCGGTTGGACCGTCAACCTGGCCCCAGATCTCTCCGCATGCATGCCCCCCCGCAATTCCCCTTGCAGGCAGCCATGTCTGGCCATGACCCCCACCCCAATCCCCCGCCCATGAGTGAAAAAAGCTATACCAGTGTAAGTGCAGTTTTGCCAGTATGGCTGCATCTACACTAGGAACATCTGCTGGCACAGGTATATTGATCAGGAATCACACCCTGACCATCACAGCAGTCCCAGCAGAAATCTGTAGAGGCAGCTAATAGCACTTAAGTATAGGAGAAGAATAGTCGGTACCAACCTGGGACTCAGGGAAACAGGGCCACCGGGGCAATTTGCCCCAGGCATTGCGAGCCCTGGCCTGGCAGCGGTCCAGGTCTTCGGTGGCATTTTGGCAGCGAGGGGCCTTTCACTGCTGCCGAAGACGCAGAGCGAGTGAAGGGACCCCTGCTGCCAAAATGCCGCTGAAGACCCAAACTGCTGCTGGGTAAGTACAAACGCCGCAGCTTCCCCGCTTTGCCTCAGGCCCCCTGAATCCTCTGGGTAGCCCTGCAGCGAAAAACCTATGTTCAGTTTCCTGCTTCACCACAGTGTCTTTTGTGACATTTAGCCTCTCTGTGGTTCAGTTCCCTTTCTGTGAAACGGGGATAATAGCGATGCCCTGCCTCACGGGGGTGTTGGGAAGATAAATACATTAAGCATTGTGAGGCGTTCAGGTGCTTTGATAACGGGGCCTATCAATATCTAGCACAGACAAGAGGCAACTGGAGGCAGCTCAGACCGGCACTGCCCATAATGTTTTATAGATCAATGGAAAATTTTATTCTCTAGGTTTTGTTAATACAGCACTTTTGGACATCACTCAAAGAAAGACCTCAATACGATAAAAAAAAAATCCACTCTCCCAGCTGCTATAGCTATAGAGTCAACTCTGTGGAATGTAGAGTTACAACTGTTACCTTTATGACTCTGCACTAACAAAGATAAAAATCAACGCACCTGTACTCATCAAAAAGGCATATCGTCCCCAAATACCTCTGTGCAAAAAGATCACAGCCTCGGGGGACGCAGCTTGAAAAATATACACGACTTGCAGAAAAGCAAGTATCCACTTGGATTTTATGAAATATTTTGCCAGTCTCACTTACCAAGCTTCAGCTCTGGGAAATCTCCTGGGGCACCGCATACTGCAGAAATGCAATTTGCAAGGCAACAATGACACTGGAAATATAATAAAGCAGCCCTATACGAATGATAGTCTCACAGGAGATCTGCATTGACTCTCACGTGGGATGCGGATGGCAGGTATGATGGCAAGCAAAGGAAAGGAGCATCAAAAGGGCTCTCATGCGAGTCAGACAAGTATATTTCATGTGTAGTGTGACAGACCCTGGCCAGCAGGGTACAGGAGTCTGGTCCTATTGGTATCCAGGACGTGGGCAGGCAGGCGAAGCCCGCCCACTTCAAAAGGGCCTCCTCCCAGCCTAAGAGGAGGATCCACAGGTCTGTGACACCAACTAATTCTGTGGGACAACTAATGAAAAAAACAGGATCGGGAGTGAGGTCACAGGGCTAAACGAAGGGAACCTGATGGGGACACTGAGCAGAGAACCCCGGACAACGCCCACTGCTCCTCAGAAGCATCAAGGGAGCCAGTGGACGCCACCCAGAGGAACTCTGCCCGGATGCGTGAACAGACGGAGGAGCAGAAATAGGCCCCACAGTCACAGGAAATCCCGTCCGCCAACCTCCTCTCCCTGGTTTTGTAGATGGCTAATTTAGCCAGGGCCAAGAGGAGGCTGACAAGGAGATCCCGCGACTTGGTGGGACCACGGACGGGGAGTGTGTAGATAAACAGATGAGAGGAAAAGTGCAACCAAAAATACAAGAGATCCAAGAGGAGCCGGAACAGGGGCCGCAATCTTGCGCACTCTAAATAAATGTGCGCCAGGGTCTCTTTCATGCCACAAAAAGGGCAGGTGTTGGAGACAGGGGTAAACCATGCCAAGTACACGCCCGTGCTCACGGCCCCATGAAGGAGCCGCNTAGAATATGCATGCTGTGTCACAGGTGGTTTTTCCTGTCTGTTGCTTTCTTTGTCCCTTTGTCTAAACTCCTGCCCTTTTATCTGTATAAATAAGATAGTTTGTGTCTTGTATGGGGTTCACATTATCTGGGTGTATTAGCAGAGCGCTGTGCTAATAAAACAGAGTGGTCTGACAAACTGTGAGCCCTGAGTCTAACTTTGACACTGGTCAATAACACTTTAAATATAAACAATGATCAAATAAATCAGCTCCAATCAACACAATTCTAGAAAAAGCATAACCAGCCTCTTTTCCATATTTTGAGCATGTGCGTCTTCTGAAAGATATTTAACAAGCTCCTCCTTGGCTGGTCAGTGGGATGTGAACCAAGGATCTTTAGTACTAAAGCACACAGAGCTAAAACATAAATTCCATTAGCCTGCACAGAAGTAGTCTGTTATCTTTATGTCGACTAGACACTAGACATGGACACAACGTATACTTTATCTCTAGTGAATCTGTGACACATTTCAAACAATGAAAGTAGAGGGGTCAGAGGGCAATTTCCATGAGTTAATTAGAAGTCAAAATATGCCACAGGGCCTGGTTTTCCTCATTTACACCAGCGTAAGGGTATGTCTACACAAGAGTTGGGTGGTGTGAGTCCCAGCTCAGGTAGACGTGCTTGGCACAACAGGCAGCGACTCGGGATTGCTGCCCTAGTACCTACCTAGGGAGTCAGGCAGGTGTGCACTCAGGCAGCTAGCCAATTGCCGCCCACGCTGCCATGGCCAGGCTGCTACTTTTAGCATGTTAGCTCAGGCAGGCTGAGAATCACACCTCTCAGCTATTGTATAGAGATATCCCTAGTCAGGAGCAATGTCAGTGGAATCACACTGGTTTGAAGCCAATGAAAAGATATTCATTCAGTGGGCTTCAAATCAGGCCTTACAGGAGAGGACAATCAGACTTACAATCTGCATTTGAAGAGAGGGCTGTCCTTTATTTTCATCTCCAGTAAGGATAATGTTTCTGTAACATGAACAGTTAGCTTATGTTCCTATAAACTTGAAGCCTTTGCCTGCACTAAAATCATAAAGGTTTGTGCTGCACTGAGTTTTTGCTCAGTAATGACATTTGGTGAAAAAACAAACACAAACAAACAAAAAAAACACCACAGAATCCAGGCTGTTCAGCGTCCTGAGCTATTAATCTGCATTTCTTCTCCCCACATATTCATTTTCAGTACTGAACTAAGACAACCCTTTGCTGATGGGAAGCCCAGTGCCATGTTCCTGGTCCTCTTACCTCAATGTCTTTTTCTAACTCCAGTCCGGCTTCCACCAGGTTGCGCTCATATTCTTCCCTCTGCTCCCGTTTCTCCTCCTCTAGGGCATCCAGTGGGCTCATCTCGATCATCTGAGCCTCTGGCTGCCCATGTTGCTGCTGGGGTCCATTCTGGCCCTGGTTTTGCTGTTGCTCAGAGTGGCTTTTCCCCATTTCCCCATTAGAAATAATGGCCAAGGGGGAAGGTCTGTGCAAGTGGCCTAGGGAGCCAATGCTTCGCTGGTGCTGAGAGGCACGTTTTCGGTAGTGATAGGCTAAGACGTAGTCCACTTTCCTCTTGCTGTCCCTGAAATGCTTCCCACCTGGGGATGTCCCACCTCTGGCCTCCACTTGGGTCCCATCCAGGTAATTGTTAATTTTCTGAAAGAGAAATAGACAAGTCTCAGGGAGACAAACCCAAAGACCAAGTAAGCAGCAGGGCTCAGGGCCTCGCTCTTGTACAGGTACATGAGAGCCTTAGCTAAGTAAATGATGGGGATTAACTGCAGATACAGGAAAGGAGCAATATTGAAATAAGAGCTCAGATTCAGTACTGTAGAGCATCTCCTCTGTCTGCAAACCAAGAATGGTGACAAAACCCAGCAATTTCCAATCTGCCATTGTTTCCAAAAGGCAATAGAAACCTACATACTTACCACCTTCTCACTCACACATACTGAGAAAACACACTGACACCATACCTTAGGGTTTTGTACTCACACCTTACACTCATATGTATCAGTGCTTAAGTGATGAATGCAATAGGAAATTAGGGGTCAGATTATGGATTGGGAGAATGTTGTGGAGCAAGACTGCTCAGGGGGAACAGGGAGCAATTTGTACTATGTATGGATGAAGCGCAGGAATCAGAGGTCTGAGCTGGGATATGAAGTTCAGCTCTTTATGGTGCCAGAAGGAGAAGCAGGACTGGACTGGGCTGGGCACAGGGGGTATGGGAGATAAAAGGACAGTGGAGTGGAGGTTAGAGAGAATGCCACCTCTCACATGGACTGCTCTAAATGATGAATAATATCAGTATTGACAAACATTATAATTAACTTGGGGATGAGATTGGTAGACTGTATGACCCACCAACATACAGCATAAAAAGAAAGGAAATACAAAGTTAAACCATTCAACACCTTGTCTACTACATCAGTTCCGCTTCTCCACCTCAGGTACCTCCTTTCCAGAGCTCATGTATCTCCACCCTAAACAAACAGCAAGCATGTAGGCTCAGCTCTAACCACAGCCAAAGTACATCAACGCAGATTCCAATTCTGTAATTTCTATATTAAAATCTAATCCCAAATTTAGAACAGTCACTCACAACATAGGAAAATGTTTGTGAATGGGTGACCTAAGATATATAAAAAACCTTCAGTTGGCACCATTTGCAATCTAACTTCACGCCCGGCTTACAAACACTCCAATACAGAACTAGGTACAATGTAGTTTATAAAAGCTGTGCCAGCACTAATGGAAATATATGATCTTATAAACAACTAACGTAGCCAGATTTAAGTTTACATGTTGGTTGTTTGTGATTGGGGTCAAGATATGTGGGTTGTGGAGGGAGGTACATGAGAGTGGGAAGAAGAACTGATGAGTGTAGTGTAGATAAGGCATTGAATGGTTTAACTTTGTATTTCCTTTCTTTTTATGGTGTTTGTTGGTGGTTCACCCAGTCTAGCACTCTCTTCTCAAAGTTAGACAGTGTAAACAGGGTAACTATTCCATATTTATATAAATAAAATGGTCTTAGTAGGCTCTGCCATCTAGCAACCTTAACTCAAAAGTTAATGAAGTTTTTGTATATGACTTTCACAGGTTTTTAATGTGCATCAACACTGATAGTTATTCATATGGACAACTATGCAGATTGATATGAATTTAATCCTAACATCTCCCATGTTCACCTCTCCCTCAGCTAAGCTTTGCCTCCTGGCTTCACACAAAACTGCTATCAATCTCCATATGCTTTTATAGATTCCTGCTCCCTCTGCATACAACCCCTCCATGCACAGATCAGACGGCCTCAAGGCTTCGCACTTTGCACACCATACATATGCTACACATTTACATTATATATATACTCTTTACACCTAGATTTACACACAGATTAAAAATACTTTGGAGACAGCATTTTATAACATGTTCCTATTCTATGGTCTGAATCCTTTTCACGTTGTACTCACGGGCAGTCCCTGTGGACTCTCTGGATCCATCTGTGCCACAATGAAAATGCCAAACCTCAGATTACCAGCCTCCCTTCCAGAGAATTTCATGCAATACACTCCACAGGTAATGATGTCACCATCCCCCGGTTGCTGGCACCGACAGCAATCCAGGGAAATCCATTAGCTGGTGGTAGAGAAGATAATCTTCAAGTATTATCCCCCTCTTCCTCTTTATACGTGGGTGTGTGTAGTAATAAGAGATGCACACAGAGGCCAGAAGGAAAGGGAATGAGGAAGGGTTGGGCAGATGAGTTGCGGAGGGTGTTTTCCTGTTTATCATCTGTAGGTACCCAGGTGCCTCGTCCCAGCAGCTGCCACCTGAGAGGTCACCATAGCAACATCAAAGGGATGCTGCTGCTGCACCTACACAGAGAATGGGACTGAGCAGATTGCAGACACACCTCTCTCTCTCTCTCTCTCTCTCTTTCTGTGGCCCATACAAGGCATAAAGATTTTGCTACAGCAGTGTATTAAGACCAAGCCCTAAAGTCAGTGGCAAAATTCCCACAGATTTCAATGAGAACAGGATCAGCTCCTTAGTTTGTAGTGCTTTCCTGAACCTGTAAGAGTTTTTGCAATGAAAGAATTTATTAGAAATGAAAACAAAATAAATAAGCAGATAAAACTGTTAGTAACAAGATTCAGTTTGCAAAATTTGAAAAGAAAGAACTTTAAATGGCTATATATTCTGCCCACAACCTCGCTCATTCTGCCCATTCTCTCTTAGGGTGACCAGATGTCCCGATATTTGGGGCTTTTTTTAATATGGACTCCTATTACCCCCCCACTCCATCCCAAATTTTCACACTTGTTATCTGGTCACCCTATTTTCTCTCTCTCATTGTAGAAATCAGTGTTGCATAGGTGCAACATGCTGTTTTACTTAGAAAACTGAGTCTAAAAATATTGTCTTGGGTTCCATATTTCTTATGGATTTCTGAACAATGGCATACAATTTATAAGGTAAATAGATCAGGGAATATGGTGGCGAGGGTTCTAACTACAAGGCCTGCAAACGTATCCTAGGCTCTACAAGTCAAGATGGATTCTTTCCTTCTCCCATATAATAAAGGTTCTGCATCCAAGACTACAGCTGTATAACTCCACTGTCTTCAGATTCCGCCCTCAGTGACACCTGTGCGTATGACCTTCAGTGGGTTTGCACAGGTGTAACTGATGGACATCAGTAAACAACTCTACTGATGGTGCACAAGAGGGAAAAGAATCCAGCTCCCTCTCTCTGAGCTGTATTGGCTCTGCCAGACCAACAGGAGTAAAAGTGTAATATAGTGGCTGAAGTCAGTAGCTGTACCTCAAAATAGGCAGAGGAAGCAGATCTGTTGAGTAAGGTAGTGGCATTTTTGCCTAGTTACTTTTCACATTAAAGCTACGTTGTAATATATATAGAAGGAACATTTGATGCTCCCCCTCTCTCTCCCCATCACCCCACCTCCACCTTCATCAAGAGCACTAGAGGAATAAGTCAATGATTACAATAATCCTACTTACAGAATTGTTGTGAGTCTCCATGCGGCCAGATGGCTCAAAAGCCCCATTGATTCTGCCAAAATGCACAGAAGGCCGGATCTGAGGAACTGTGAGGTACTTGTTGTTGTAAGTTGAAAAAGAGCTCCCAATGGATTCTGATCTTTGCTCTCCATTTTGGGTAGGACGAGAAGGCGTTAAAGGAATATCTGAGGGTCAAAGATAAAATTGTCAACAGTCCGTACATCATCTTTTTGTGCAACCATGTCTGTAAATGACTGAGTCAATGTGGGTCATAGGGACTTTCTGTCAGCGTGCATAGAACTTGAGTGTATAGAGATGAGCGCAAAAAAAAAAACCCACATACAAAATGAAATGCTAGATATTTGTGTGCAACCTGCTGAATAAACAAACATTTTTTAATTTGCATATCTTGGCTGCACTGAAACCAAATATATTTGATAAAAAACATTTCTGTCCTTGTTTGAGAAATATTTTAATATTTTAATCTACTGGTTGAAGCAAGGACTAGACTTTAGAAGGTCTATGCTCTGCTCCAAACTCTGTAAATAATTCATGGCCCCAGCTTTGGCAAGCACATGTAATTTCTTTGTGCCTCAGTTTCCCCCATCTGCAAAATGGGGAAAGTTACTAACCTCAGAAAGTTCTTGCAATTAAATTAATTAATGGTAGTGAAATGCTTTCACATCCTCAGAAGGAAGTTGATTCAAAGTATTACATAGTATTAGGACAACTACCATAATGTAATACAAAGGCTGCTTATCTGAACACTCCAAAGTCAAGAAATACAAAAGCCTAGGTTGAAAATACAACAACATTTACTCTGGCTTTTCCATGCAACAGAGATGGGCCAAATCAGAAACCTCAAAACCTGAATTTTGAATTTTAAGATACGTTAGGATTGGATCCATTGATCTGAACCTGCTCATCCTGGTTTGGTTCCATCTTTTATCCTGACTGAAAGGGCTGATATTTCAGATCCAGTTTGAGGCGACCAAAATCTAGTGAGGATGAAGATGGCAGAAATCTAAAACTAATGGCTGATCTCCCCAAACTTCCACATTTTGAACTGAAATCTCATGAGAGGTTCTGGCATTGTTAAATTCCAAACCTAAGTTGAATGGGTCTTTAAACCAATCCATTAACCCTAGCCTAAATTTAACAATCTCGGATTTGGACATCACGACCATGGCCCATCTCTTATACTGCCATAGTTTCTAATTACAGACAAACAAGCCAACAACAATATAACACACTTTCCCCCTACAACCTGAGATAAATGTGTGTATATGGTACAGAGTGATGTACAGCTATGAGTGTATTGCACAAAAAGAGGGCTTAGTTACAAATAAGGAAAACAAATTAAATCACACTCCAGTGACAGTACAAAAAAATTGAGTAATGGTGAAGTATTTTGAGGGTTCCAGACTATGTAACCCATATTGAGTGTTCTGTCCCACTCTAATAGTGGTTGGACCACAAATGAAAGTTGATCCCCTCAGCTCTAATCACCATATGAGCCACCACACATAATACAATACCCATGGGTGAGTCATTGGGAGAAGCCGTTGAACCTTGGACTTCTGGTTCTTAAAGCATGAGTTTCTACCATCTGAAATAAAACCAAGATACAATAGCCAAGGCAGTAGCGGGGTCATCAACCTATCTGGCTCAGTCACCACTGGAGGGCAATAGAGCATCACACTGAATGGACATGGGTTACACCTCCCCCTGGGGGAAAGATGCAAGGAGCTACTGCCATCTTGAAGCCACACTGGAGAAGCCAAAGGGAAGCCTCTCTCACAACCCCAGGGAGTCACTGCATCTACAGTACGTTCTTGTGCCCTATTCTAGGAAGCATCAATGTATTGCAGCACTTTCCCTTCAATAGAGGAATGAGAACAGGTGACAGCAGCACTGATATTTCCAAGCTCGGAGGGAATGCAATGGAATGGTTCTCAGGAGTGACTTTTCTCCACTGAAAAGCTCTGGGAGAAGAGTTGTCTCTCTTTTCCTTACCCTCCTGTTTAGGAAAATACAGGAGTCCCATAATGGTTTTCATCTTCCCCTTGTGGAGATCACTGGTGGTGGGTGTCGTTCCCCTTTTTCTTTTGTATCTATGTCCTGAAAGCAGGTCCTTCTGCTTGCTGCAGGGACAGGATGGTGGTGGAATCATCTACACCTGCTCCCTGCAAGGTGGGAGGGTCCCAGAGCTCAGGCTGCAGTCCAAGCCCAAACACCTACACTGCAATTAAACAGCCCCACAGCCCGAGCCCTGCAAACCCAAGTCAGCTGGCATGGGCCAGTAGAGGGTTTTTAATTGCAGTGTAGACATAAGGTTCGAATAGTAGCATCTCAAGGTGAGTAGCCAGCACCTGCAGTAGCTTTATAGGCACAGAATTGGAGACAGAATTTGCCATTGCATCTCTTGTATATCCTCTCCAAAGGCTGGCTTTACCTACCTGTGACTATAAGGTAAAAGGGCAACTAGTAAAATGCTTGAGATGGAAGAGTTTAAAAAGAAAAGATCTTGATTAATCTAATCTTCACTAGTAAAAGAAAGCATCAAATGGAAGTCAGCAGAACTTAAATGACATCATAGTTCTGACCCACCAGCTTTCCTTGGGCACTCAAGACAACTGTCACTTGGTTGCCTTTAATGAAGCACATGAGGCCATGAGGGAAATTTCAAGGAAAATAATTAATAACTGGAAGTTTCAGTCCCAGAGGCCGCATATGGTATTTCTGCCAATAGTCTCATTGTAAGCCTTGGACATCTCACAAGACCATAACACAGGCAATTATAAGCCTTGAGTTTTCCAACTGTTTTAGCTGAGCCTGGGTCAAACACCGCAGAACATTTTCAATAACTATAAACCAAGTTCACTTTCACCATGCTCACACTCTTTATGGGGTACACAGTGAACTCTGGGCTCACAATGGTGAGCAGTAGAGGTGGTTGGGATTTTTCAGTCAAAATGTTGTGTTTTTTTTTAATGGAAAATGCAGTTACTGCAAAAATCAAAATTGTCTTCCAGAAAATTTTGATTGTGACCAGAAAAAATGATTTTCTGTCAGAAAAATCTAAACAATATATTTAATTTAGGGTTGGTTCAATTAAAATCAAAACACCTCAGTGTGTTCAGCTGAATCCAAAAGTTTTGTTTTGAATCAGTTTGACATTAAATTGCATCTGCCTATGGTTGTGCAGTGCCTCTATGGAGGTGTAGTTCAAGGTCTCCTGCCCCCATTCTGTCCTATGGGCCTTGAGATCCTCTCGCCCTTAGTATTCACAATCTGCAAACATTCTAGAGGAAGAGATTACTGGCAGGAATGATCATAGCAGAATATTTTAATTGTGTGTGTGTGTTTGAGAACAATGTCTGAAAGTGAATTCTAAATTCAAACTAGAAACCTGATTCTCAGAGCAGAGATTATCCAAGAACAGAAATACAGTGTGTGATCTGTGTGTCTAATGAAACTAGATCAATTTCAAATACTTGCAAAGAGCCACTGACAAACACACTAGAAATCAGGATTCACAGAGGGTCTGTGTACACGGCAATTAAAAACCCGCTATTGGCCCACACCAACTGACGTGGGCTCAGACTGTGGGACTGTTTAGCTGAGATGTAGGCTTCTGGGCTTGGTCTGTAACCTTAAGTAGCCAGCACCTGCAGTAGCTCCATGGACACACCATAGCCTGAGTGAGAAGCATTCAACCCACCCACTTTAGAATCTCCCTGAACAATGCTCACTTATTCAGGCATTGTGCAGGGAAGATAATTTGGTCCCAAAGACATACTGCACTATCTGTATATAGGCCTAGGTGAGCAATGAATTTAGAAAATACTTGGCAGAAGTATAATACATGAGAAACCTGCCCACACTGGTAAAAATGGAAGGACTGCATGCATGATGAAGGACCATGCATACAACAGTGTCCTTAACTAGGCAAATTCTTTGAATTAAATTTTGAACAACTATTGATCCTTACATCAACCATATGGGATCCTTGCAGTTTGGCTCGCCAACATGAAACCGCTAGCAAAGGGGTCAATTAACACTTTGTAAATTGTGCTGTGTTTGGCACACAGACAAACCAGCTTGTTTCCATTAATTTCCATTTATTCCTCTTTCTAACAACATTCAGAACAGTGGCCTAAATCTGGTTGAAGGCACCACCTCATGAGATGTAGCTGAGCATCCAGAACAGATTGCATGAGCACATTAGAAGCATCTGTCATTTAGACATGTTAGATAGTAAACCTGTTATCCATTGCCATGCTCCAATTAGATATGAGAATGGAGTGAGTTAGTTGGATTTGCAATTACACCTGCTTATGGTACAGATATCCATGTTGCAACTATATGTTATGTGTGTGTGCTTTTTGGCCTCAATCCTCTCTTATATTTTTCTACATCAGCCAAACTTGTCCTTCGTACTTTAAATGCTGGCCATATAGTATGCCTGACAATCACAAGAATAGGGTGTATGCATGGAGGAGATTGTCAATTTGCTTGTGTAGGGAAAAGGGGAGTGGCATTTGTCTTGTACATCAGACTTCATCTACTTCAGTGGGTTATGAGCAGGACTTCAATTCAGCCAGAGCTGTCCAGAGTGGAGCTCTGGTAAATATTTTCAACCCCCCTAGAGTTTTTATATCATTTGCAGGGAATCTGGTACATACTCTATAAGAATTTAAGCCCTGGTTATGAGCATCTACTGCATTTACACAGAAACTAGTTGAAAAAATTAAGAACACTGAGTTAAGTCAGAGGCTAGTTTCAGTGGTGCACTGCACACCATGCATCACTGTGTCTGCTGAAAAGGGCCAGAACCATGGGTAGTGCATGCATTCCTCATCTGGGAAGGAAAGTTCCTTGCCCCTCCTCTTCTTCCGAAGGCTCCGCCCCCACATCACCCTTCCATCTCTCATTGGCCAGCTCACTGGCGCAGCCCCAAGCCCCTGCCAGCCTGCTGGCTCCCAGAGCAGTCTAGAGGAGCCCTGAGCCCAGACGAGCTCTGAGCTCCACCGCAGCCCCAGAGGTTCCAGGAGGCTTAGCCTCTCCCATTCTTCATTACCTGCAGCTCATGGTCACAATAAAATTTGGGAGGTACATAGTGTGCTTCCCATCTCTGAGATCAGAATCTGACCATCCCAGTGAATGCACATGATCTTTGTTGACACAATAGATCATTGATCTGAGGACTTTTAAAAGGGAGTGATCCAAGTGTAACTACGACTCAGTGGTTCATTACCGAGGATGCCAAATTCAGAATAAACTGCTGAGAAATAGGGCAGATATAGCCCAAAGCTAGTGGCTAATCCCCCATAGGATATACCAAACCAGTAACAAAAGTAAACTTTTGGTTCACCACACTGGCTAACAAAAAAACAAAGAGTTTTCTCAGACACTCCAGTTCTTATATCATGACCAAAAACACTGGATTCAGAGAAGAGTGTTTTTTTACAACTAGTCTCATCAAATGAAATATTCTTCTGATCCCAAAGGACCAGCCACACACCCAAGTCAATATATAACTTAGAATTTACCCAAAAATCATGCTGATGCCAGTCCTTTAGTATCTATAATCTAAAGGCTTATTCAAAGAAAAAGTTGGTTAAAAGAATCAATTACATACAGTACATGCAAAGTTCTTGGTTCAGGCTTGTAGCAGTGATGGAATAACCTGCTGGCTTAAGTCAAGTCTCTGGAGTACATCCACAGGTTGGATGGTCATTCAGTCCTTTGTTCAGAGCTTCAGTTTGTAGCAAAGTTCCTCCAGAGGTAAGAAACAGGATTGAAGACAAAATGGAGGTGTTTCCAGGGCCTTTTATAGCTTTTGCCATGTGGAGGGCATCCCATTGTTCTTACTGTGGAAAATTACAGCAACAAGATGGTGTTTGGTGGTACATGAGCAAGTCACATGTTCATGCCCATTTCGGTCAGTCATTGCAGGAAGCCATTACCTACACTCCAGACAGCACATTTACATGACAGTCCATTCACTGTAGATGGGCGTCTCCCATGGTCCATTGTCAACCAAGTGTTTCTTGATGAGCCACTTAATTTGAATAGTCCTTTCAAGATGTGCTAGCAAGTTACCTTGTGGGCAGTATTCCAGGAGCAAACATTTGAAATACAGGTATAAAGCCAATAACTCATAACTTCAAATATAAAAATGATGCATGCATACATATAGTATAATCATAACCAGCAAATCAGAACCTTTTCATAGACACCTCCCTTGACAACATTTGTACAAGATTTGCTGCAAATATGTAAAAGAGGTTGCAACAATGATCTACATGGTTATATTTTAATTAGATTACTTCACACCAAGCCATCTACATAGGTAAATCACACACACTCTTTATATACCTTTCTTATATTGACCTCTCTCCATTCCCGCCCCCCAAGCCATCTCAACAGCCTTATTTTCATTTACCGTGATGTAAATAGCGAATATTTTTTCTATGGAGAACAATGAGGGTAACGATGGTATAAAATTGATGTTAGCAAGATCAGAGTCAGGGCCAGAATCTTACGGACTACTTCACAATATGGACTGCGATATGAAGCATGTTACAAGAATAATAATTTTGCAGAAGGTGGAGCTAGTTGGGATGACATAATTAGAGCTATCAAAAATAACTCACACGATCAACTCAAAAAATAATCACGATTAAAAGAATTAATGATTAATCACAATTTTAAATCACATTGTTAAACAATAGAATACCAATTGAAATTCATTAAATATTTTGATGTTTTTCTACATTTTCATATATATTGATTTCAATTACAACACAAAATACAAAAGTGTACACTGCTCAATTTATATTACAAATATGTGCACTGTAAAAACAACAAAAGAAATAGTATTTTTCTATTCACCTCATACATGTACTGTAGTGCAATCTCTATTGTGAAAGTGTAACTTACAAATGGAGATTTTTTTGTTACATAACTGCACTCAAAAGCAAAACAACGTAGAATTTAAGAGCCTACAAGTCCACTCAGTCCTACTTCCTGTTCAGCCAATTGCTATGACAAACAAATTTGTTTACATTTACAGGAGATACTGCTGCCTGCTTCTTATTTACAAGATCACCCAAAAGTAAGAACAGGTATTCGCATGGGACTTTTGTAGCCGTCATTGCAAAGTATTTACATGCCAGATATGCTAAACATTTGTATTCCTCTTCATGCTTCAGCCACCATTCAGAGGACATGCTTCCATGGATGACACTCATTGAAAAATAATGCGATATTTAATTTTGTAACTGAAATCTTGGGGAGAATTGTATGTCTCTGGCTGGTTTTACCACATTCTGCCATTTTTCATGTTATAGTAGTCTTGGAGGATGATCTCAGCACATTGGTTCATGTTAAGAACATTTTGCTGCAGATTTGATCAAACGCAGAAGAAGGTTACCAATGTGAGATTTATTAAGAAGTACAGCACTTGACCAAGGTTTAAGAGTCTGAAATGCCTTACAAAATCTGAGAGGATGAGGTGTGGAGCATGCTTTGAGAAGTCTTTAAAAGTAGTGACAGTCTAATGCACAAAACTACCGAACCCGAACACCAAAAGAAATCAGCCTTCTGCTGGTAGCATCTGACTCAGATAATGAAAATGAACATGTATCGGTCCCACATGCTTGGATTGTTATCAAGCAGAGCCTGCTTCAAAATGGATGAATCTTCTCTGGAATGTTGGATGAAGCATGAAGGGACCTAATGAATCTTTAGCGCATTCTGGATGGAATATCTTGCCATGCCAGGTTCAACAGTGCCATGAGAACACCTTTTTCACTTTCAGCATGACATTGTGAACAAGCAGCATTATTCTGCAAATGTAAACAACTTGTTTGTCTAGACAATTGGTTGAACAAGGAATAGGACTGAGTGGACTTGTGAGACTCTAAAGTTTTACATTGTTTTATTTTTGATGCAGTTTTTTTTCATACATAATTCTACATTGTAAGTTCACTTTCATGATAAGAGATTGCCATCACTATTTGTATTAGGTGAATTGAAAAATAGTATTTCTTTTTTTTTTTTTACAGGGCAAATATTTTAAATAAAAAATAAAGTGAGCACTGTATACTTTGTATTCTGTTGCAATTGAAATCAATATATTTGAAAATGTAGACAACATCCAAAAATATTTAAATAAATGGTATTCTGCTATTGCTTAACTGTGCGATTAATCATGATTAATTTTTTATTGCATGATCATGATTTTTTTTAAAATTGCTTGACAGCCCTAATAATAATACCTCTCTCTCGTACAGCATGCTGAGTCCCAAAGCTCAGAGTAAAGATATAACCCCCTGAAATAAATGAGCTATACTACAAACAACTGTGGAATTTTTAACTATACAAACAAACAATATTAACAATAAGTGTAAGTCTAAAAACTTATACATTAGAGATTCAAACTTTGCATGTTTTATACACTGAGAGGACTTGTTTTGTACATATGGGAACTATGAGTTTATTACATCTTAATACTCCTTTGAAAAGGATATTGTTCTCCCTCTCAATTATATCTCTAGTAAGGAAACCACAGAAGAAGAGAGTAAAAATCCAGTATTACTGACTGCCTGTGACTTGCTTTCTCATGCAGGTCAAACTGTCCAGTGACCTACTTTTGAGACTACCATTAAAAATCAAGCCCTGCTTATAAATCCAAGAACACGTTTTTTTTATGGGCCACAGTTATTGGCCCCTGAAAAATAAAATACACTGAAGGAAGCAGCTGGAGTCCATTCAAGATATTCCTTGCCGTCCTCCTACTCAATTACTTTTTCTCACCGACAGTTAACAAAGAAGCAGAGGGTAAACTTACCGTGTGCTTGTGCTTCCATATTGCAGTGAGGACTTTGGCTGGAAGTTGCAACAGTACTAAGAAGATGTGGCTATGTTGATAGTGTATATAATCTGCTTCTGGTTCTGTACTGGCTTAATTTGTGAACAGCACTAGCAGCTATTTCCATCCCAACTTGAGCCTGCTTTAAGCAAACTACACGCTGCAGATAATTAGCCAGACCTTCTGTTTCAGTAATCACCATCACAGAGGGAAGGGAAACAACCACCCACCACCTGAGAGGCTAGGGCACCTCTTTGCTGAAATTCCAGCATTTTCCCCTCCTGGTTCATAAAGGATCAATAACAGCCTGGTATAGTCATTGCTAACAACTCACTGGATAGCAAGGGGGGGAAACAAAAACAAAGCCAAAGCTTTAGCTCAGACTCAGCTCTGTTTCAAAAAGATATTGCTGAAAGAATTAGATGTTCCTGGTTTCTTTCTCCTGCAAACAGTTCAGTTTGTGTCTGCAAAACTCTGCTGTACTACCTGATGGAAGGTAAGTGGGGAATTTTTTTTTTTTTTATAAAGGAAGGCTGCATCTCAGCTGCTCATGTTACTGCACTGCCTGGACACTGCACACTCACTCCTGCATGAAATATTCAAGGGATTATCTTGTAATCAACTGTATAATCAGACCAGGCAATGGGTGCTGCTTAGCCTTCAACCCTGGGGCTGAAGCAATGTTTCAGGGAGACAAGTCAGTGTTGACTTACGTTTTCCTTGAGAGAGGAATTGTATCTCATTGTGAGACGCCAGGGGAAAGTCATTGTTCCCACTGGTGTCCCAGGTCATCTTCTCTCTGCAGCCTAAAATCTCTTACTGTCACTTCTTCCCCTGCAAGGGGAATAGGAAGAACAGCAGCTGTAGGAGCAAAAATGAGGTTTGACTAGAAAGTTTCTATAGCATGAATTAAATAACGAGCTAGTTTAGCACAGCTTGCAATAAGATAATATATTATACAGCCATTTGCTTCCTCTGATGGGTTTAGGAGCAGGGATAGAACAGGAGAGAATCCACTCACTGAGTATTAGTATCAGAAATTTCCATATGATTCCTTCACTGGGAAAGGATTGGTTTATGACTGGTAAGGGTGTGTGTGTTCATTTGTGTGTTCCTTCATCACAGAACACCGTTGTGCTGCATGCATGTTCACCTCAGTTTGACTTCTGACCAGTTTTGAGTCTGATCGCTGCCCTAGTCCTAACATGGCATCTAGCACTTTCTACATCATGAAATAGCAGGATATGCTTCAGCTGGACTGAAAGAAATACGACTAAAAACAGTCCCTAAGGAATCATCCCAAGATGTGTTCATCTTGGCTAATTTATAGTCAATGTTAGACATGGTGGGCCTGATACTGCTCTCTCTCACGTTGGTGTAACTCTCTTGATTTTATAGAGTGACTCCTGATTTACTGGGTTGTGACTGAAAGCACAATCCGGTCTGTCATCTAATGGTTAGAGCAAATGACTGGGAGTCAGGACTCCTGAGTTTCATTCCTCAGTGTGGCATAGATTATTTTGTGGCCCTGGGCAAGTCATTTAACTTCTTTATACCTCCACCTACCCATCTATCCCTCATTAGAAAGTAACACCTAGTGTTCCTCACATGCATGTTGTGATGCTTAGTCCTTTAGCTTTTGCAAAGTGCTTTGAGATACTTGGATGAGAAGTGCAAAGCAATACCATTCATTTTGAGACCTGGTAGAAAAAATACTTTTTTTTTTTCACCTTTTTTGTCAACAAAATGTAAACAATTATTTTGACCATCTCTATTTAATGAATACTCCCTGGCTGTTCTGCCAATGGGAATCAGTGGTAGCAAAACACCATACGCATCTTAGTGGCAGCTGCAGAACGTATTCTGATAAACTGAATGTTTTTCAGTTATATCCTGGGACAGGAATGTTAAGGAAATAAAGGACATAACTTTCAGGTTACAGCAAATGCAAGAATCACTGGATCCCATGAACAGGGGAGAGAGGCTTCAAATTGCTTTGTAAGCCATTTGGGGCCAGGGACCCTCCTTTTTTTTTGTTCTGTGTTTGTCCCACACCCAGCCAATGGGATCCTGGTCTGTGACTGGAAGTCCTAGGTGCTATGGTAATACTGCTAATATTAATTATACATAATACAATTAAATTACATGAAAATCCTTTTCATTGTCGCAACTACTCCACTGTAATTATTGTTTGCTAAACCTGTTGGGCCTAATCCTACAAGCACAACCCCACAAAGGGCCTGATTCTTAGTTGTTCTTCATGGAAGTGGCTACACAACACCTGTACAAGGAGGGTGTAAAATGTTACTGCATCAGAAAGATAGCAATTTATGTGACTTGGGCCAGGTATGAACAGTTATGTAAGGGGCAGAGTACTGGAGAGTTGAGGTTGTAAAGTTTACTAGTCATGGGAGAGCAGGGAGTACTCCAAGCAAAGCAGGGCCTTGAACTTTGGCTTTCTCTTGATCTACCTTTTTAAACCCACCTAATAAATAGTAAACCTGCTAGAGTGAGTGCCTTGCACTTGAATGTTTTATTGAGTGGGGGGGTTAGAGTATTTCTTTCCACTATTGTTTATTTTTATCAGTATTGTACATTATGTCAGTTAGACATTAAGACCTATAAAGAAAAGATCTGCCCATTAATTATGAGGCATATATGGAAACCTAGAACCAGATCCAACTATGGATCTGAGTCAGCACAGGAGTCTGCCTGTATGCTTTCAAATTACCGGCTCCAAAACACCCTAGCAATGGGCCCATTACAAATAAGCTAGGCTAGGCAAGATAACCATTAGATAGGGAAAGTTCTTTATATGTATATTGTTGGCAATATGATGGTAAAAAATAGCCAGCTAAGTTAGATGGAGAAATGGAATCTTTAATAGACTAAATCATCTTATTGCAAAAGGCTTATCTAGGTGTCCTTGTCTTTCCCTAGGTACCTGGATATGGTGTTAGCTGATAACACAGAGCAGTGACAAATAATGCCATTAGATCAGATTGTGTTTCACCTCCTGGAGAGGAATGGTGCTTAGAAGTCTGTAGAAGTTGACAGAGAGATTACGTGCTCTTAATTATTAAGAAGTTATATAAAACTCCTCCCCAAATCCATTTAATGTTCCTGTAATCTATCCTCTCAGACGAGGCAAGTTCACCAATCCACCTCTGGTCTCTGCTGAAGTTGTGGGGTAAGGTCTGAATAGGTGACTGGGAGGCACGTTAAAATGTTGTTACTTAAATAACAAGCCTTGCAAACAATATGCACAATTAGAAATTTTGACATTGTGGGGCAGGAGACAGGACTGGGGAAGACCCAGCTGGTGGCTCCTACCCTGCGCCGAGCTCAGCTGCTGGTCCCAGCTGGGCTGGGGAGGACAGTACTTCCTCTACCCCAGGAAGTTCTGCAAAGTCCCCCCTCTTGCTTCCTGCACCCATAGCTCCTCAGCTGCAGGGGGAGGGATCCCTATACAGGGAGCTGCTCCCCTATCTGCCCAAACCCTTTGCATCTAGACCCTCCTGCTGAGCCTCACCCCTCATACTCAGACCCCATCTGCTGAGCCCCATTCCCCCTGCACCTAGACCACCCTGATGAGCCATCTGCACCTGGATCCTCACCCCACCAAGCCCCAACCAGCTGCATCTGGATCTCCGCCCCACTCCTCCAGCATCTGGACACCCCACACACACACATTGAGCCCCAACTACCTTCACCTGGACCCCCATGCAGAGTTCCATTACCTTTGCATCCAGAACACCCCAACAAACCCCTGTGTATCCAGATCCCCCCACACCCGGATCCCCCACTGAGCTGCTTGCACCCAGATTGCCCCACACAGAACCCTCTCACCTGGATTCCCCCCCACACTAAGCCCCTCCACACTCAGATCCTGCCTTGCTGAGCCTGCCTGACCCCACCTGGTGCACCTGCCACAAAGGGGCAAGGCCCTGGGGTGTTTCTGGGGCAGGCCTGGTCCTTGCGCTGTGTCAGAGTTGGGTGCAGCCTTACTGCGGAGTCCATGTCTTGGAGGGAGCTGCATAACGATCTCCTATCTCTGTGCAGCCAGTGGCCTGTGCTCCCCAATGCCATGCTGGAGCTTCCACATTTATTTGACAAACACATTTTGCAGATTTTTAAAATATTGTGTGCAGAATTTTTATTTTTATTCTAATTGTTTTGGCACAGAATGCCCTCAGGAGTAGGCTTTTAATCTCTGTGCCTCAGTTCCCCATCTATAAAATGGGGTTAATCATACTCCCTTTTTCCTCACCCTTTGTGTGGCTTGTATAATTGAATTATTGTCTTTTGGGGGGCAAGGACTGTCTTTCACTATGTGAATGCACAGCACCTGCTGTAATGGAGCCTCCAAATTACCTGTAGCATTGAGGAGATAATGTATTACAAGAAGTAAAAACAATAACCATTGAAGGGTTGCAGGTAAATCAATAAGGAAAATAGCAAGTACTCAACTATCTTACTATACGGTTCCACTTTTGTTCAAGCTACTGGCATAGACAGCTAAGCCCAGAATGTGGCAGCAAAAGTGGTTAAGTAAAGTCATATAATATGGACCAGATAGTGTAAATCAAAATAGGTCCATCTGTGTTCCCTTAAGCTGCCCGCTGGCATGGCCGCCCAGGAATGATTGAAGTGCCATGCTGAGTCAGTCACATCCAGCCGGGTGAACACAACCCCGGCTGCTTTGCAGCCCTCTGCCTTGGAGCCCCTGCTGCTCCTGGGACCCTCTTGCAGAGCACAGTTGGGGGGTGGTGGGAAGGCTGGTGCTGGGGAGATGGGACAGCCTCACTCAGGACTCTTAGCAGGAGGGGGTCTGAGGTCTCAATGGTGTTCCAGATGGTGAGTGCCTATACCTTAAAGAGACAACCTATGGTCTCTCAGAGACTTCCCCAGCACATAGCTCTGTGTGTGTGTCTGTCTCTCACACACACATATAGTCTGTGTCTCCACACCCCCACCTCCTCCCCCTCCCCACAGTCTTTCACACTCACCTCCCAACACATACTTGTGGTGATGTTTGTTGTTACTTCTTGGTATTTCCTGCAATGCACATATATATTCTCTGTAATTTTATTCTTTCAAAGTGGTGTTCTATTTTTTTGGCTGGTCTGTGCATTTCATAATTTTTATTTCTCTTTCATTTAAATGTAATTCTTTGAGTAATGAGTTCTGAAATGCCTAACTTGTCCTGGCTGGAGTAATTATCCCTATGGTAACTTTTAAAAAATATATATTCTATCTAGGTTTTCAGTTTCTAGGGGTAGCATACATCAGCACACTAGCTCGGTGCACATAACAAAATTTATTCCACACACGGATGGAAAAAATTAGAGGGAACATTGAGGTCCATTGATTTTAATAGAATTATGCTGATCTCCACTCACTGAGAATTTGGCCTTGCATACATACTAAGCAAGTAACTTTCCAATGAGCAATCTCTAACCCCTTTGGAAAATCTTGGCTCCAGTCTGTAGTACAACTGTTTATAGCTCAGCATGTTCTTTTGACTGGAGCAAAGTCTTGTGGGACAACCAGATAGACCAAACTACTCATGCGAACTGAGACAGAGATGATGAATGGTGAAAAGGATGATGTTCAACTGCACATGTACTAGATGTGTTGGATTGTTTATAAAACTGAATACAATCCACCTTGCCCCTGGTGAAATTCCTAACTACACAAAACTCCACTTCATAAGTCCCAGAAAACTGTGATACAGTCCTCTCTGCTTCTCTGCCTTGTGGATGCCCTGCATATCCTTCCCATTCTGTGTAAGCCACTGTCTGACTCATTCAATTATCTGATTAGAAGGCTTATCTGCAGCTATACAACCTGCTGCTGTGATCTTGTCAGATTTCACAAGCTAAGCAGGGTCAGGCTAGGGGAGAACTTTGATGAAGCAAGCAGATGCAGGCCAGTCAAACTGAGGGAGGGGGCAGCAAGCAGGGCCTCTGTGGTGGTGTTAAGGCTGCTGTCCCAGCAGCTTCTTACCATCAATTCTTCTGCTCTGACAGTGCAGCTGATGATTTTTGGTGACCCATATTCACCATCACAAAGAGCTAGCATCACTAGGGATAACAGCAAAATGGAGCATGGGGAGGAGTGGGTGGATGGAAAGAAGTCACTAAATCAAAGGCCTAGTGCAGTGGGGAGTGCTGGCAATAATTCAGAACTGATTCCGCTCCCTGACAGGACTTTCATGCAGAGGCAGTCTGTAGCACCTTCAGACCCCTTTGTCAGAGGTAATGGAGATGGGCAAAGAGTCTGCCAATATTCCTTGTACTACTCAGCAAACATAGGGCAGGAGAAACAATGTCTCCTCCTCATGGCTGAGCCGGTGACAAGAAAAGAGGGGATATGCTATTCACCTTCAACCTAAAGGTAAGCCCACGAGTGGGGCAAAGAGCCTGGCTCCTCAACTGGGCCATAAGGGGAATGCAGCTCCCTCTCCTCGGCTGAGAGCAGGGCACACCCCTTCTTTGTTTGGTTAACAGCATTGCCTTAGAGCAGTGGTTCTCGCCCTATTTACCATTGTGGCCTGCATATGCATCTTTCTATGTGTTATGTGGGCCACGTCCACACAATATATATACTGCCTGTATGGCTCTGAAGATCTCACGTGGGCTGTAGCTGTGTGCTGATTGGGCTGCAGGTTCAGAACCACTGCCTAAGATGCTCCTCTTCCCATGAGCTGGTGAGGTGAGAGCTCCCTCTCCTGTTTCCATCTGGTTAAACCAGCTTTGCCCTCTTGGCCGTGCAGAGGGGTAAGAGTTATGTGTTGCCACCAGATCAGAGGGTTGGTATGTCATGTCTCCTACCCACTCTTTGTCTCCCACCTCTAAGGATAATGAGCTGGAGGCTCTCCGAGAATAATCTTGAGAATTTTCTTGACCTTTATTCATGGTCAGCAGGTATCGTAGGCAGTGGAAGGCTGTGCCTCCCCAAACAGCCTGGTGTGGCCCTGCCCACGCTCTGTTGCCAGGCCAGGCCCACTCTGTAGTTTCCTTCCAGCGCTCTGCCCTGGCCTAGGCTGGGGCTGGGCTGGCCTGCCTCCCGACAGGGACTGCAGTGGCTGGTGCTGGGGCCGTGCTGCCTATCCTGTCTAAATCAAAGCAGTGATCAAAACTAAATGTTTTGACTTCATTGAAATGAAGCATCTTGATAATGTCTCTCAAAAATTTGGACACATTTGATACAATCCTGAAAAATATTCAGATTTTTTGAATCATTATTTTTGGACTGAAAACTCTTTTTTGATCAGCTCTACTGGCAGCATTTCCTTGCACTATAGTCCTTTTTTTTTCTATATTTGATAAGAAAATATACCAAGGTGCAACCCCCCCCCAGTCAAATCTTAGCATGCAATTCCCTCTCCCCTCCCCAGATGATAGGCCTAGATAGTAGCTATGGTCTTATCACCTGCTGTGATAACTGGGCCGACAAATTTACCCTAATTGTAAATTCAACTGGTGAAAAGTGAGCAAAAGTTCATGAATCGTCACAATAATCTGTTGCACGCAACTCTTTAAGAAAAGATGTGAGAAGGAAAACAGAAAAATGGAATTAATTTAAACATAAAGAATCTACTGATACCACCCCAGGACTGTGTTAAGATTCTGATGGATAAACAAGAGGAGCAGAGGACTGGAAATCAAGGAACCAATACTGGTGTGTTGGAAATTAAGCCCAAATGGTGGACAAAATAATGAGAGGATATATTATTCTACCCCCTCACCTGTTTGACACCCTTAAAAAGAGACTTTGAGGGAGAGAACTTTAACATTCACTTTCACTACAATTGCATCAGAAGGATTTGTTGTCATAACACGAGGCCTTAATACTCCAGTGGAGACACTTGGCCATCATTGCTGCATGAGCAAGGACCCCAACCTGATACATGTGAGATC
The DNA here is from genome assembly GCF_003597395.2 of Chelonoidis abingdonii. Taxonomy (NCBI): domain Eukaryota; kingdom Metazoa; phylum Chordata; order Testudines; family Testudinidae; genus Chelonoidis; species Chelonoidis abingdonii. The sequence continues at coordinate 139,593,410 of NC_133769.1, read as the reverse complement.
CTGCTTTGTCGTCCTCTCCCTCATGTGCTTCTTTCTGCCCCCCCCCCCCATCATCTTTCTCTTGTTCTATTTTTCTTTCTCTGCTTTTCACCTGTATTGCTGTGATTCAGCCTGGTGAGATGAGATGGCCCATCCACCTCTGTCCAGCCTGAGAAGGACCAGTGAAAGACAAGGACCTGACCTGACCAGACCAAACAGATGATGTTCCTAACTGAGGAGGTGAGCCAGAGTCCAAAGCAACAGCTGTCGTGGCTGACCTGCCAGCCCAGAATCCCTTCTGTCTGTTGTTTGTCTAAAGTCTTTTGTCTGTATCATTCCTGATGCAGAATTGACCAACAGAACTAACTCTTTCTTTTCCACCAGGAAAGATTGTCTGACTGAATAAGAGACTTTAACCAATGTTCACAGTGTCCAGAAAGGGACTTGGATATGTTTTGATTGTTTATGCAAAACAAAATAATCAGTTTCAATGCTCTTGACCTCTTTTTTTGATTGTCTGTCTTCCTTTTGTGTGTTTCAGTCAATACATTACTAATCTTTAGCATGAATTTTATAGTATGTTTGCCATGAGCAGCATGTAAACCCACCATTTTCGGGGAGGCTAGCCCCTGACTCCATCCCAGCTGCCCTGCTGGAACCCCAAGACCCCCACAGTACTGGGGAAGCCCCGCCCCAGCTGCCCTGAGTCCCGACCTGCCGGCTGCCCCAGGTCACTGGCAGACCCTCCTGGCTGGCTCCAACTACCCTGGCCTGCCCAACTTCGCCCCCGTTGGTTGCAGAGGAGAGGTTGAGCGAGGGCAGGAAGAGGACCAGCATGGGCGGGACCACAGGGAAAGTGTGTGATGCTGGAGTGGAGCTTCAGGGCTGGGCCAAGGCCTGGCTGTTTGGGAAGGCTTAGCCTCCTGTGGCCTACTATACCCACTGCCAGTGGTGTTCGCCATGGTATTAAGCAGACTAAGGTATCTGTATACCACACTCCAGACCTTGTTCAACACTGCTGAATATTGAACAGTGACTGAGGTACGTTAACAGCTTTAGTGTGTATATTACACCTAAATTAATACAACATTTTTAGTGCCCAATGTGGACCCTAAAGAGTTAAATACATATATAGAATTTGGCCCTTGGCAAACAAACAATTGTTTTCAAAGTTAGTTTAAAACAAAAGTTTGTTTTCAAAATTCTTAAGTTTATTGAGCTTGCTTAAGAGAAGCATGCAAAGCAAATCCTTACTGTTTTTGCTTTTTAAAAAATCAGTTAACAATTGTTTTAAAATTATTAATTTTTTTTAAAAAAAAAATCTTTAAATGCTTTAGTTGTATTTTGAGGTTTATAGTTTCTGTAATTGGTAGTAATTTTGAATGTTTAAAGTATTTTTAAGAAAAAGCAAAAGCTGTTCAAATTAAGAGTTTTTTTTTGTTTTTGTTTTGTTTTTAAATTATTGAAGTTAAAGTGCTAAAGTAGACCTTTTACTGAAATAACATCCTGGGTAACCCTCTTATTAACAAAATGCCAGCTTAATTCATGGCTGCTACTGCATTAACCATGAACTGAATCTCAAACCACTAGAATCAATGGTTCTTGCAACACCAAACTGTTTGTGATGGAGTTTTTTTATGATTGCTTTATTTTTGCCCAATTTTTGTGTTTTTGTTTTTGAAATATTTTTTAGTTCTTTTTTTGTGTTTTTCCACAATTTTTTCTCCAGTTTTGTGTTTGATGTCAAGGATTTTTGTTGTTTTATGCATGTGAGACAGCACAGTGTTAATGTTGCAGATTAGTTGCCAGGTTCAGCTAAGTTGCCACGATGGTCATGGTGGCTCACAAATGTTGGTGGCAAAACAGATGTGGAAGGTCTGTGGTAGTCTAAAAATGCCTGTGAATTTTTACTGCCTTTGGGTGTTGGAAATGTCTCATGAATAGTTCCAAGAGAGCATCTTATTTCTGCTTTGTAGAAGGACACAACACATTTGATTAAAAATTGCATCAGAGCAAACTATTTTTCCTCCAGATAAGCAAATTTAACCATTGATGCAAACAATTGTCACGGTTTGTGTAAATGTACAGCTTAAACTGTGTAAGTGGCAAAAGAGGCCCGGTGAGAAGTTCTTTGCATCTTTATCCATTGTGGATGTGCAGCCAAAGAAGTGATAAGAGCTGGGTTGGGTTTTTTTTGTTTAACATTTTACAAACATAGAACAGCAGCAGTTTTGAGATTTGTTTTAGCTACAAATGAAACAAGTTGTAAGTTCTTAGCTTTAACATCTAAAAAGTGTACAAAAATTATAATTACAATCAAACCAAGATTTGCAGTTCTTAAAGGAGGGAGAAAGACTGAATTAGTCCAAACAATAAGCCTACTGCTATAACTCAAGGGCTGTTAAAATCATTCCTAATAAATGAGAACGGTGAGAGACTGAAAATCAATGAACCAAAATTGGTATGTTGGATACTGGGCCCAGCTGGTGGACAAAATAAGGGGATGGGCTATTCTGCCCATCACTGCCTTTTGGAGTCCTTAAAGAAAGAGATTTGGGGAGAAAAACTGGCTGTTGGAATGAGCATCACTATCATGGCTGATGCCCGCACTGTCTCCTGGGACCCATGACTTCCTTCACCCTGAGCCTGACAGATGTCCTGACCAGTCTGAACTAGCGAGAGGGAGCCAGATAACATCACCAGCTCCTCCTGAATCCCAAATACTGCCTGGATTCACAACAGAGGGGCAGCTGGGCCAAATTTGAGTCAGTTGTATTGTGACCTGGAGTGCTGGGGTCACAACACTACTCAAATTTGGCCTGGCCAGTCCTCCAGAATGACAGAGGGGCAGCTGCCCAGAAACCTCCTGCCCTAGGCAGCTGCCTAGCTAGAGCACCTTGTGTATAAATCCCATCCCCAACAACAACAAAATAAAACCTATAATAACAACTCCACATGATAGTTGAAAGCATTTATATAACCAGCTTCAGTGGCTAGTGCAACAGAGAGACAATTTCTTGGCACTTGGTCCAGGTACAGCTGATGATCTTTTCGACTGGAGACTCAACTCCAGTGCCTTCACAGCAAAAAGTTTTTAGGCTGTCAGACTTCTATCACGTGCTCAGTAAAACCAGGGAGAAGCTGTGTGTGGGAAGGGGCTGCAGGCTGAGGCAAGAGGTTGGAGTGCAGGAGGGGTATGGGCTCTGGGCTGGGACCAGGGATGAGGAGTTCAGGGTGTGGGAGGGGGCTCTGGGCTGGGGGTGCAGCAGCAGTGAGGGCTCTGGGGTGAGGCTGGGGATGAGGGGTGTGGGGAGGTTCCAGGCTGGGGCAGGGTGTTGGGGCACAGGCTTACCTCAGGCATCTCCCAGTCAGTGGCACAGTGGGACTAAGGCAGTTCCCTGCCTGTCCTGTCACCACGCAGGCCAATGAGTGTATGGAGCCAGTGCTCAGGGCAGGGGCAGCATGCTGAGCCCCATGGCTCCCCCACCTAGGAGCCGGACCTGCTGGCTGCTTCCGGAGCACAGCACAGTGCCAGGACAGGTAGATACTAGCCTGCCTTAGACCTGCAGCACCGTCAACTGGACTTCTAATGGGCCAGTCGGTAGTGCTGACTGGAGCCACTAGGGTCCCTTTTCGACTGGGCGCTCTGCTTGAAAACTGGACACCTGACAACCCTAGACACATCAATGCACAGGACAAAGGCCAACCCAGGCCTTCTACCTGTGACATGTTTTATATCTCTTTGAGGTAGGGTGACCAGATAGTAAGTGTGAAAAATCAGGATGGGAGTGGAGGGGTAATAGGAGCCCATATTAAGAAAACAAAATCCAAGTATCAGAACTGTCCCTATAAAATTGGGACATCTGGTCACCCTACTTTGAGGGTGGCAATGAGTTGCTGGGATACTCTGGGTATGACTACACTGCAACAGAAAACAGGCAGCACTGAGACGCCGAGCTGAGATCAGGTGACTTATACTTTCAGGGCTCAACAGTGCAATGTAGACATTCAGGTTCGGGCTGGAGCCTGAACTGTGAGTGCTACCCACCTCTTAGGGTTTCATAGCCTGAGCTCCACCCAAGCCCAAACATCTACATTGCAGCTTTACACCCCCACAATCTTGAGAGCCAGAGTCAGCTGAGCCAGGCTAGCTATGGCCAGGCTGCAGGGTAGGATGGGGAAGGGGTACCTCTGGGACACACTCTACTTGACCATGTAGGGCAGGAAAGACATGGAGCTGCTGGGACATTTCCCCATGACTATATGATAGAACTGGCTGCCAGGAAATTTGTCCATCTACATGGAAGGGAGAAGTGGAACAAGGACCATCAGGACACTGATTTCCAGAGGTTGGGAAGAAGAAGCCACTAAGACACTCTCCGTGACTGTTCAAAATTAACCTTAATTTCATCTTGTGTGGCACAACCACATGGCTAGACAATTTCTAACATGGATACTTTGCTAGATCCCACAGTCCAAATGCAACCTATGTAGAGAACATGGTGACTGATATCCAGCTTGCATTTGAACCCTCTTTTCTTCACACCTGAAATGTCCATTTTTTGACTTGACTGTTTTGTTTTTTGCAGGTGAGAAGTTTTGGCCCTGAGATCCATTTACTAGCTAGGACCATGGGGGTTTATTTCAGGGTGAGTGTTCTGATGCATCATCTTCCCAGTTTAATGGCACCGTATTATTTTCTCATGACCTTTTAAAAGGTAACTGTTTGCTGCAGGCAATGGGCTGATGGCTATACCACCACAACTGAACAACAAAACTAGAGTTATGGGCTAAGGAGGCTTGGCTGAAAAAAGATTTGCTATAAAATGAGTAAGTACTTCATATTGTACTGAAATGGGTGGCCTCTATCAATTGAAGCTGCATGGCACCTGTACAGATGCTGACACAACTGTAAATTCTCAGTCATGCAGATTCCTGGCCTCCTAATATTCCATGTGATGGTTGCTCCTCTATCCATTCCACTACCTGGGAGATCAGAAATCATAGATTTCACTCTGAATGTGAGAAGATTTGAACTAATCCTAAATTTCTGGCAGTCTGGTGTTCCAGAGTTTGTGACCCTCAGCTGAACAGACCAGTTAGGCCCTGGGCTCTGTGATCAGTCCTGCATTGTTCAGTCATGGCTCCTGTGCCATGATAGGGTGGAAGCTAGGCCCATTAAGAACCTAAGAAGGCCATACTGGTACCTTGAAATGGACCAATTAATGAATGGAAGCCAGTGCAAACTGCAAAGCACTGTTAAATGTGATCTTTGGCTTGTCCCACTTAGGAGATATAACTTCTCTACAGGCCTTTGCTTTCAGCCCCAGATAGTGATTTGCCATAAAACCAACTTGGAGGTGCTGAATGAATGGATCACTGGGGCACCTAGTCGTCTTCTGAGAGGAAAGGGCAATTTCTTGTTGCTAGTCAAAGATGAAAGAAGGTGATTTTGATGACTTGCTACTTGGGTATCCAAGAGCAACCATGAGTCTAGCAGGATCGAGTGGCTGCGCACCATTATGACCATGTGCCCTAGAGATTAGGCTAGTGTATTTGCCCATCATTTCATTGGCAACATCAGCACACCCATTGAAATCCCCAGTGAGGATGAATCTCGGAGGTAGAGAGTCAGTCAGAAAACCAGGACAGTAAAATGTAAGGAGTATATGGTGATAGGCTGCAGTGTGCATGGCAGGGAATGGGGAAGCAGAGGATGAGATGTTCAAGGAAGTGGGGAAAACATCACTGGAGCCCTGGCTCTGATTGCAGCATCACTTCCTACTTCTCAGAGATGTGACTGTTTAAGCAGGGAGACATTCTGGGGAGGTAACTTCTACAAGATGAAAGAGGTCTAAGGGCAAGTGTCACAGATGGCAGAAAAAGCCAGTGGCATTATTTACAAAGAAGTGCTGATTTATTGTATAATGGTTGATCACACTTTGGTTCATTATGAAATACACTCAGAGACCAAATAACCAATTTGTCATGTTTATTGATATGGTACAGGCAAAAGGTTCTATATGTTACCAGTCTCCTATGCAGCAATGTTATATACACCTTACACAGCAGGTGTACTCCCCCATTTACACATTTCAGCTGGTATTATTTATATGATTTTACAAGTTACCCTTCTCCAACTCATCAGTTTGTCTCACTTCCCTAACTTGTTGTTTTGTTCCTTCCTTATCTTTTTTCTGGATACTAACATTCCAGGTACTGATCCGGCAAGGTACTTCGCTATCTAAGATATTGAATGAATATATCTTGATTTTTTGACAAGTTCTCTATCCACTTATGGCAAATGCTTACCTCTGCAAATGTGAGGAGTTATGGGATACTTAACATAAGTGAACAGGATTATGGTGTAGGCCAATTTACACACACACTGACAAAATGGTCTGTTTTGGTATGGTGGGTCCCATGCTGTTCTTGGGAAGAGAAGCTAAGATGCCACCCCTTGCTTTTGTTCTTGGGCCCTGCTAGTGGCCTGGGAAGGTGGTAGAGGAGGGAAGGGGTCTGGGTTTGCTCCTCACTCTGAGCCCGAGTCCCTCTTTCGCCCTTGGGTAGGGTTACCCTGGGTCCTTGACACTGGGGGAGGGAGTCTCCCTGCTCTGCCGGGTAGGGTCTCCCATTCTCTGGTCTCTCAATTCTCAGCAACATACTCCAGTTCTTGCTCCACCTTGTCTGCCTGAAGCAGAGTGTTTTGTTTTGTTTTGTTTTTTGTTTGTTAGGTTCCTTACAGGGCCTTAATTGGCTACAGATGCTCCAATTAACATGTAGTAACTTTCCCTAGTCTACAGGGAACCACACCTTAAGTAGCCTAGGGTTTATGCCCATCCAACTTCCCAGCACCCAATAATACCACTCTCCCACTGCTCCCTGGCCATGTTCTATCATAATATAGATATGGTGTAGTTAATACATGCCTATATATCTAATATAGAATAGTTAGATGGGATGTGGATAATACATACTATTAGCATGATATATATTTGTGCTTCTAGCATTTATTTTAGTGAACAGAGGACAGGACAAAGAGAGCTTTGCCATTCAGCCAAGCAGACTTGACAAAAAGGGTATATGATTGGCTCACACAGAAGTTGGGGGCTTTTTTTGATTCAGAAAACAAGGACTATTATGGAGTAATGCTTTGTGGTTATCTTGTGGATAGGAGACATCAGTGATGGATTTGGGGTGGGGGGCAAAGACAGATCTAGAGAATCAGTGTGAATTGATTTGGAATTGGAGCAGAAGATCCTATCACTAGAATCAGTCTGTGAATGAATAGAGAACTTCAAGGATGTCAATCAGCACCTTCCACCAGCACTAAGGAGTTGCTGTAGCATTCATTTGTAGAAACATTGCAAAGTGATACTTGGCTGACTGAGTCATAGTCAGCTATGTTTCAGTTTGCTGAGAACATTATCATCTTTCTCTCTGAGATATCCCATCATACCTCTCAAGCTGCTGAGGCCTAAAAGTGGGATACAATGTGTGGCAAAGACCCAATATGAGGGAAACAAATAAATTATTTGGTCAGGAAACTTGAAATACCATGGGATTCATTCCTTCAGTGAAAATAACTTTCTGTAGCCTTTGGGTCATATTTTCATGTTCATTTTCTTTCTTTTGAGGTAAATAATATTCAGTGATAAAAGTGAAAGGAAACCACATGTATGTAGAACAGAGGTAACTCTGATATTAAATGAGTGATATCCCTTGAAATGAGGGACACAGTATGGGTCACACTAATAGCCCAAGTAAAACAGTCAAAAAATGCTGTTAAATAAGCTTTACTTTTATTGCTTGGTATGTTGATACAATGAATGCAATGGTCAGAATCATCCGGAAGAAAGCAGTCTAAAGAGAGACATCTGAATGGTAAATTCCTTAGCCGTTAAAAATAAAGGTTAAATGAAGCAGCTTCTGGAAAGGTTTACTATGTACATTTACGAGAGAAACAGTCGCACTGCTTCGCAGATGGTACTTCATGCTGCACCACGGTGCCATTAGCACAGCGCAGGGAGACAGTCACCGGAACTGTCTGAGTAGCTGAACAACAGGTGCACTCATCTTCAAGTCTATTCATGTCAACAGAGTACTTGGTTTTGCTTCTGCATTTGCCCTGAAAGTGAAACAGAAAAAGTTTGAATCTTACCAAATAATAGTTTACTCCACAGACTTCTGATAAAGGTCCAAATTCTGCCCTCAGTTTTATCCAAGCAGACTCAAGGAAGCTAATGGAAGTTTTTGTCAGGACTTTGTAATGGGTTCATTTGATTGGTCTTTGTTCATGTTTTCAGCCAAATGCCAAAATATTATTTCACATCTCCCTTGATATGTTTACACACATAAGGTAATCCTGAGCAACAGCTGACAGTCACACAAACAAGCTTGTACACTAAGATATCCTACAATGTTTACAATATTGTGGTAAGTTTGATAGGCCCAGAGAACAATAGTAGTGGGGATTTGGGCACCATTATTACAACAGTCTTTAAAGTTTGTATTAAGAAAAAAAAAGCTTGACAAGAATTGTATTAAGTCTGATCTAAGAGGGGATTGTGAACTTGAAAGGGCAAGACAAGCCAAAGGCATCTTAACTTCTGTTTCATATATTTCTAGGGCATCCAAAACTCCTGTTGCCCTGCCCGCTGATCATCTCCATTGCTTCCCCCACACCATTCTCTCCAAACGCTTTAGTTCCTTTTCCATGTTTTTCTATATCTGTTTTATATTACAGCAACTCAAACTGTACACAGTATTGCAGCTGTTTTAAATTTGTTTGACTAAATGCAATTTTTTAAGGAAAGTGTCTGATTTTTCCACAAAAGCTCTTGGGTTCTGGGTGGAAAAATCAAGGATTGGTTTTCTGCATTTTTTGCACAAACAATTTTGGCTTTCTGCTGTTGAATGTTGACTTTTTGTCAAAAAATGAACATGTGTCTGTTTTTTTGACAAAGTCAAAACTATCCAATGAAATTTTTTATAAATTTATTTTTCATTTTCCATTTTCATCACAATTTTCCGGGGAAAAAATCCTCCAACCACCTCTATACCGTATTCATAAAGAAGAAAAAATTACTACTTTGATTCCATCTGTACAATACTATTTCTACACAACTTCATTGCATAATGCCAAACATAATGAAAAAACACACAAACTGAATACTCCTCTTTGATTTCTAACAAGTACTTGTCCATTCATTTGTGCTTATCCTTGTTGCTTCTTATTTTCCCTAATTTATACAGGCTGCAGGCACAATAAATTTACATTGTCACTTGTACTATTCTAAACCATTGTACAGGTTGTAATGTACAGGTGTGTAAGGATCACTTGCTAGCATTTCTGAAATGAAATCCAAGTGATTCTGCTTTACCAATAATGAGAGGTTTTAGGAGTGGAGCTCATAAATGTGTTACCCAATTCAAATTGATCTGGTAGGCAGCCTCTGAGCACACCTGCACATGACTTAGTTGGCAGAATGCCTGTCTTCCCTGGTTTGTGAATTGTAAACAGAAACAGGTTCCTCCCTGTGGCCCAGACTTAGGCATTAAACTCCAAGAAAGGGGTGGAGCTTAACATTCACCCTTGTCATCGGTGTCTTCCATGGGCTAGCTTAGGCAGCTCCCCACCTAGTTTGCAGGCTTTGTGGATCATGTTCTAAGGTGCTTATCTCTCCCCATGTATTGTATAGGAGCCGAGGCACCTAACTCAGGCTTTGTGGATCAGTGTTGTTGCTATGATTTTTCTAGGCATCTAAAAGTTAGGTTTTGTGACACTGAGGATCACAATGCTTAAGTCCTTTTTTCTGGACCCACATGTTTACCCATAATGAAATATGGCCAGATTTCTGAATTAAAATCTTCACACTGAATTTGAAATCTGCCTTGGATCCTTCATAGCCACAAGACCCAAATAGCCACTGACTTAGTGGATAGAGATGATAATGCAGCAGTTCTCTTATTTTGGAGTTAAGCAAGTATTGGACAGCATTTCTGAACTGTTGAAATGTCCTCTTCCCTTAAGGCTTTCATGGTTTGAGAACAGCGGCTGGAGGTCTTGAAGACCCTGGGGCACATGGTCCTGAGTCACTGCACCCAACTCCACTCCTTTCCAGCTGGTCACAGAAAGGAGAAAGATGCTCCATTTGGCAGCTACAGCAGTCAAAGAAATTATCCCTATGGGAGGGTGCTAAAAGAAAAATCCCTTCCTAATCCCAGTGGGGTTTAAAGTAAAACATTCAGGCATAATAAAAACAGAATGGAAAGTTATTCTGTTGCAGCCAGCCTGGGAACCAAGCTTCTCATTTGTTTCCCAGTGCCGTCTATCAAAGATAGAAGGGGACATCTGGAAGGAATGTTCTGCTCCTGTTTCAGATTGTATCTGCTGTATTACATGAGCGGAGTGATGGGGAGAAGAATCCAGTGGCATTACACTTTTGTTCAAATTATGGAATTTGATGGGCTGTGTGGAACATAAGGGCACAGTGTGTGGGCTCAAATACTGAAGTCACGTCAAATCCTACAGAGCTCAATTTTTAAACCTGGGTGCTTACATGTTAGGCACCTAAATACTTATTTAGGCATTGATGTGTTGACTTAGGAATCTCGAGGGGGATTTATGTACCTAACCTTAGGGTCACAGATTTGAAAATTGGACTCCATAAAATTAAGGGTGAAATTCATTCAAGTGCAGAAGATCCCAGCTAGGCAATTTAATATTCACATGTCTCTCCAGGAACTAGATGCAACATGAATGGCGCTTCTGTGTATTGTAAAGTGGGTTTTGTTATCAGCCCCAAAGAGGGGGAAGAATCAGGTGAGACTAAATGGAATCAAATGTACACAGCTGAAACTCCTGCATAACTGGTGCAGAGACAGAAGTCAATGTTCCATTGTGTTGAGTGGAATGGAAGCTAGTGAGAAGCCACTGACTTGTCCTTGGGTGGAATAGGGAAGCAAATTAATTCCCTTCAACAAACCTTGTTGAGATCCCTGTGCAAAGGCCATTTACCTTGGCTTTGAGCAGCGAGGGGTGAATACATGAAAGAGTCATACCTTTACCTAACAAGAGGAAGGAAATAGCACTGCAATTTCCTACTATGCAAAAATGTAGCAAACCACTCCCTTTGAAACTGTATCGTGTTTTGCAACAGTTCTGTACTGACAAAATGAAAATAGATTTTTTCTTACCTCACACTGGAAAATAGGCACTCCATCTTCAGCCTCACAGCCATTGATATTCAGATACGTCAGCCTGGAATTTACTTGTCTGCATTCTGTTTCTATACCTAGCAAGTCAAGAAAGAAGGGGAATTTGCCAATGGTTGAAAACGTTTTTTAAAAAACATTCTGGCACCATTCTCTGCTTAGTACACACAAAAATTGCCATTGGCCACATGCCATTATTAGCAAGACCCCAGTAAAAGACGTAGATATGTTTCCATGTGGCAATTAACACAGGATACTGTGAATATACCTCATTCCCGCCTTAAAATTCCATTGAATACCACTGAGTTCCTGCATAAACTAATCAAAAACCACAACAGTAAAAGAACGCCTTGCTGAATGACCAGTGATATATTAAAGCCCCAGGATAGTACCTCACCTGGCTCTTGTTCTACTGAATAATTTTTATTATAAATCTATGTCTTGTTATTTTTTTCCTAAATAGGATTTTTGATGGACTATTGTTGACAAATAAAAGATGTGTAGTTGCGCCACTGCAGTGTTTTAAGTATAGACCTGCCCATAAGAAGTTACAACCAGTAAAATACACCCCTTTCCCATTAATTCACAACTATTAAAGTCATTAGTCGTTGATCTTGATTGGCTCCCAAGTGCAAGAGTCAGGGAATATACTGCAGAAAGAGATCACATTCTTTCACTGAAATAAACACTGTGCAATGCTTAGCACAACTGGCATAAAAAGGTGCAATTCCAGGGAGTGTCAAGAAATGAGCATCAGAAATGACTTTTGGATTGAAACTTCCCCTTGTCAGAAGCAACTTTCAAAATGGAATGCCACTGTTATTTCCTATGGAAATTTACTTTGCGATATATGCTGAATTTTGCAGCATGGAAATAATGGGATTAAATTCTCCATTCCCATTGCTGGACTTGGGGGGTAAAAGCCTGACTTCGGTCAATGGAAGTTTTGCCATTGACTTTAATGGGGACAGGATTCTTTCCTGAGCAACTGCCTTTTGGTGCTCTTGACACTAGAGGATAAATGCTGACTGTCCCTCCTCTCCACCTCATGAAAAATCCACATAAAAGGCAATACAGGACTACACCTGCAGAGTGTGTTTGTCAGTGGGATGCTGTTAGGCTGGGGGAGGAGCCAGAGTGCTGTTGATTGGTCCCATGAAGCAGGGCTACTGCAGTCCATAGGCTGTGGTCGTTAGCAGCTCCCTTTTCCCTCCCACCAGCCCTGTACAGATCCAGATTTTATACATATATATTTTTATACATAAGATAATTTGGCCCAACCACTTTATTCATTTTCCCATGCTAGCTAATGATTTACGAAGGAGCTAATGCTCTTCTAAGAGGCCTATCTACACACAGGAAGCAGTGGTTCTTCATTTGCAGTGTTAATACAGCACCATCACCGTGTGTCAAGATGAACTCTTACTTTAACTCTAGCTAGCAAATGAATCTCCCATGACTGGGAGACAGCTGACTATTCAAGCGCTCAAGTCGATTCTTTATCAATTAGAATCTATTTTTACTTTCTGTATTGTCCCTCTCCACAACCATTCATTCAGACAGAACACTGTAATCAGCTGGCCAGCTGCAAATTGACCAAAGAAATATAACTTCCCTTTGATGTAGATGTCCTCCCAGCAGCTAAAGCCACAGCTTCCCATCTCTTTTCCAAGATAACATTTCCAGCCTTACTGCTTTTCTGCCTTTCTAGCTCTTCACAAGTGATCTGAAAAAAGCTCCACAAGTGTGAAAAGTGTTGCTCACTGCAAGGCTGGAAAAGCCAGTTCACTTTCAATGCTTTAATCACTTTGTGTCTGCACTCTGCTTGGACACATTTTATCAAACAGACAGTCACAACAGTTGACACACATCCCATTTCAAAATAACTGTCATCAGACTGTCACCATGTCTTCAATGTTTCTTTGCTCCCAACTGAGAGATGTATTGTCCAAGCACATCAATTTGGTTTACAGTATTTATTTTGGATTTCATAAGCCATACCCCCTTCAGGCAGGTCAGTTCACATGTACATAATTTAATGAAATGGACACTGTCAAGATCAGAAAGGGGGAAAAGGATGAACAGCAGAGACACAATTATGCTTGTTTCAGGGGTGAAAAGGAAAGGACCATCTTCTCCCTACAAACCACCGTATCCCTGAGCACCACCACTTCCTATCATCTCACTCTTGCAGGGAAAAGCCAAAGAAAAATGATAAACCCAGCACTATTTCCTGAGTCCCATAATAACAAGGTCTATTGGACCAGCTGGGGAGCAAGTACAAGAGTGAAAGGGCACCCAGCCCTGAAAATATTCAACTGCCAACTCCCTCGTGTTGAAGACAAGGAACCATTCACTCAAGCTGACCTCAGTTTCCTTGGTATACTACAGAGAGGAAGGATGGCTTCATAGACAGCGAGTGCCCCAGCCAATATCAGGCCTTATAGACCAGAGTCAACACCTTGATTTGCACCTTTAACTGAACAGAATCGATTTTTTTAATAGTTACTTTTTTAGATTGAGTAGGCTGAATGACCTGGAAAGGTTATGCAACCTGTATATCAACCTTTACAGCCATGTGAAATGGATTATTCTATTATCTGGGGTATAGGTAACAGGCTACATATTACTTTATTATATATTGTGAGCTTTGATGAATCGTTAGGCCATGACAGACATTTAATTAAAGGGATGGGATAAAGAAGGAAAATTGTGCACTGGAGGAAGATTACCATTTGACTCAAAGCCAGTAGCCTGAGTAGTGTGAAGGAGATCTGATCACCAGAGATAGAGCTCCTTTTGAAATTAGATGTGTGAGAGAGGGAGCGAGTGAATGTGTGTAAATGACAGGTAAGGTAAATATATTGTGAAGACTGAAGGGTTAGTATTTATACAGTGCATTTACTATAAATGCTAAGGATTGCTTTTCTTCTCTCTGATCTTGACTGTAAATTTACAGGCTCAGATGTTCCAAGCCAACTAGAACATTTAACCACACAATTAATTTCCATTAGAGCAGTGTGGCTAACACCTTTAGGTGGTTTTTAAAATCTCAAGCTGCTTGTTTGCGATTTTTCTATTATCCTGCATACAGAGTGCTCTTAAATATATCATTTTAGTTCCATTGAAATATTGGGACTCACTGTCTAATGATTGACAACTGGGATGATACCTGTTAAGTTGCAGTCATTAGTGTCTTTGGAGAGAGTGAGAAAGGTGACTTCCTGCACCCTAAACAGAAAGTTCAGACCACTTCCTTCCCCGCCACCCCCGCACTTTAACCCATCCCAGCAATGGGATCTCATGTGAGATTCACAATCCTTCCTTCCACTTACCACTAGAAGGGAATCCCTTCCAATCATATCAGTCTGTACAAAGTGGCCTCAAGTAAGTTAAGGACCGTTATAAAGAGGATTATGATCAATGGTTCTCCATGTCTGCTGATGGTTGGACAAGAAGTAATGGGCTTAATCTGCAGCAAGGGAGATTTAGGTTAGATATTAGAAAAAACTTTCTAACTATAAGGAGAGTTAAGCTCTGAAGCAGGCTTCTAAAGGAAGTTGCGGAACAGGTTGGACAAACACCTGTCAGGGATGGTCTAGGTTTACTTGGTTCTGTCTCTAAACAGGGGGCTGGACTTGATGACTTCTCAAGCCCTATATTTCTATGATGCTATTATTCTAATACCAGTGTTTAATTGGCTAGAGGGTTCATGTCCATGACTGCTTTGTCCAGGCCAGTACCTGGCTGTCCTTAGTGAGTCTGGGAGTTACAAAGTCAGGGAGAACCACAGGGTTAGTCTGTTTAAAGTGTTTTCAATCAACAAGCCCCTTTATATTAGTTATAACCAGTTCCCATCTCTTCTCTATTACAAGGGACTCTGTACATGCCAGCCTGCAGAAACAGGCATGCTGTCTCTGAAACACTTTCAAACTTTGGCCATCTTGGGAGCAAATGACCAGGATGGAGGCTCAAACCCAGGTCTCTCACATGGGAGTGAAGAATACTAGCACTAGATCCCTGGAGGTGCTCACAATTCACTTTGATTACTAGGTTTGGTTTACTTTGCTTCACATAGAAAGAATGTAATTTCAAAGATAATAGGTTTCATTCAGCCTTAAGATATTCTGGCTCCTGCCCAGTGGAGGGCCCATGGGAGTGGAGAATATGCCAGGAAGAAGACTGCAGTGGAGAAAGACACCTACAAGCTTTGCTCCAGAGCTAGTCAAGTGTCAACGTAACAGTGTGTGGCACAGGTTGGAAGATGGCCTGGCCAAGGCTGATTCAGCACTTCCCCTCTACAAGTGATGCTCCATAGGAACCAGAATCAGAATTTAAAATTGTTCTCACCTGGTAGCACCTAATGGCAAAGACAGCCTGGGGGCAAATGCCGCGTGCCCTCCCTGGATGTGAACCCTCCCTTGGGTAAAGTAGCCCTTGCTGGCACAGAAGGGTGTAATTTTCAACCCTACACCAACAGAGGTGAATTCATTTTTTGACATCTGTAAAACGTATGTAGCATGGTTTGGAACTGGGATTTTTTCTTTGTATTTTCCTTACAGTATGCAGTATATTTCCCCACTTAGTTAAATAAAGTCTATAAGAGATACAGAGAACAGATATGCCTTGAATGATTAATAACGTTTATTTCCTCCTGGCCCTCAAAAATTAGAAAAGCTATCCACCTCAGTTTATTCTAAAATAGTCTCCACCTAGGAAGTTAAGACAATAAGAAAATGGTTCATATCATGTGAGACACTTTGTCTAAGGACACATGGATAAGCTACAGTTGGGAGTTCCACTCCCCAGGAATAGAAACTAAAATGGCACTGTTAACTGCCTAAGCAAGAATCTCTCATAATTTGCATATGGACAACAATTCTTCCTTCCTCCCAAACTAGCTAAAAAGAACTCCAAAAAGTTGCCAGGCAAGGTTTAACATCCTAATTTCCTATGGCAAGTGGCCCGCTTCTCTTTGCAAGTGGGTCAAGAGATGAGTGGGTCAAGATACAATTTAAGCAAACTAGAAATAACCTGCTGTGAAATCAAAGGTCAATAAAGCAAACTGCCTGTTACCCCAAAAAATCCAAACCATATTTTCACCCCCAACTATAAACTATACATATGTTTGCCTTGTAAATCAAATATGATAGATAATCTGTTTTGTCCTGTCAGTTTGTCTTTCACCCCAAACTTGAAGCTGCACGTTTTCTTGCTTTGTGAGTCAGATCTGCGTCTCTTTATATGTAGATAACATCTCTAATTTGATTTCAAATTCTATATAACATGCAATGCTTATGTACAATCAAAGAATGTATGAAATAAGTCCATCAAGTTTGGAAGATTATAAGGCATTATTCTTGTTTCCATTGGAAATAACCTTGGCCCTTTAGAAGTAATAGGATTTATATGGCACAATGAAGAAGGAATGCTGAAAGATTTACACCAATATATACCTTTGGATCATTAAGAGAAATTGCTTAAAATGGAGAAATTTCCAATTAACAATATGGGCTAATATTGAAATACAAGCTTTGAAATGGATCAAACATAAAAAGCCTCCAATAAGAAAAGGACTGGAGACATTTTTTATACTCCATCACCATCTATTAGATACCAATGGCGGCAGCAGAGAAACAGAGCTGAAATCTGTGCACTCAGTTGGCACGAGTCCAACAGAAATAAGAGGGAGCTTCCCTCCAGTGAGTCCTAAAATCAGGGCATGTAAAACTGAGGTCACCAATCTTGTGAGACCCTGAGCTGACTGAACCCACCATGCTGCAGAATCCCCTGTGTGATGAATGCCAGGACCGGTCTCATGGAAAGGACTTTCCTCACATCTCAGGGTTAAGAGGGTAAGGTGAAGTGATGAGATTTCATTTCAAAGATTGTATTTCCCTTTCTGTTCTTTAACATAAAAAACCTGCAGGTTATCTTGATTACGCCTACAATCTCTAGTGAGATACCAAGTAACCCTCTTTTAGATTTTAACTAATGCAAGCTCACCATTGTAAGCCCAAGCAAATTGACCTAAGAGGTTTAAAACAACAATTTTAAGCAATTGCTTTTCATATTCTCAACTTGTCCCTTTTGGTCCAAACCATTCAAACAGCAGGGACCACATGCTTTAAATGTGCCTTGAAGAAAAGTATATCCTTGGAAGTATGATAAATGTGTTAGAGACTAAAGAATTGAGCCCCTCTTTTTCTCTGCCTGTGGCACATAATAATCTAGTCTCCTGTGGGCTGTAATCCTTTGGTCTCATTTCAGTTGTGGGATTTAGTGTGTGGGTGCAGGGTGTGTCAGTGGCCTTTGATATACAGGCTCAGACTAGATAATAAGGTGGTCCCTTCTGGCCTTAAACTCTATGGTCATTAGTAAATGTAATGAGAAATCTTGGTGATTCGCATTGTTCCTTGGTATAACTATGTGATAATTGTTTGCAAGATTTGGCTGTATCTACACTTGAGTGGTAAACTGTTGATTGTTTACTAATGTGGTTCTGGGTGAATTAATAAAGTGTTCAAGTGTCCTGAAAAGAACCCAGTGTTAAAATTAGTAAGATAGCTCTCTGGATTCAATAAAAAAGTCTTATCCTATTGGATTTCATTCTATATTGGCTATAACACTTATCTAGTTTGTTAGATTTCAGGTCTAAGATCTAATTGGCATCTTGGTACATTCATAAAAACTTACAAGTCTCGCTCAGTCTTTTAAATATAATGTGGAAATGTGTAAGGGTTAATAGAGAATTTTCAATATTAATTCCTTGCTTGAAGCCTGGTAGATAAAACCCCTCTTAACTAAATTACCTGTGTGAGGCATTCGGCGATAGTCTATTATCTCAATAGCTTCCTGACTTTTATTTCTTAAACCCGGAACTCACTGATATGTAGACAGGCCAGGAAGCAAATGCTCAGTTAACTTCTCCAAAGTGGTATATTGTTACAGCAATTACCATGGTTGTGCAGTGATGGTCTGCTGTGCTTGCCATCTTTTATTTATTAGCACATGCCCAGAACAAATAAAAGAGAGAGAACAGAGGGCACACGAGGTGCTGACATTTTGACCTTAAAAAGAGTCTTATTTTTGTTAAGAGCTAAAATAACTTCATAATTATTCACCAATTAAGTTGCAAATTTAAAGCCTTTATGTTCATAGAAATCTTCAAAGGTTAGTTTGGGGATAATAGCACAATTCTGCAACCCTTATTCATGCAAACAAACCCTACCCTCTGGAATAGCCCAGCTGACATGAATGGCATTATTTATGTAAGGATCTCATGACTAAGGGTTTGCAGGATTGCCCAAAACTGTTTATTCTGAAACCCAGTCAAACTATTTATTATAAATACACACTTGTTATGAATTTATCTCACTTTCTGGTTATTAAATCATTCATGAACAGATCACAATTTCCATATTTATTATTCAGTTTTCACTTTTCACTGGATTGTTTTACTAAAATAATTTTAAGCCTATTGAGTACTCACAAAACATTTGCTCCACATATTCAAAATTGGCTTGACTGATTGGTCACCCAGTTTGTGTGTGATCTCTGGCTAAATTACTGAAATTGTTTCAACAGGAGAAAATAAAAATGAATGATGAATAATAAACATTCATAATAAATTTTGGAATGACTGATTATTCACGCTAAAATATGTGAAATTTTGGGGATTTGCCAATGTTATCTAGGCATACACTGCTGTAGTCTAAACAATCATGTATAATATGACCACACAACTCACATTGAGACAAACTTGGTGATTTTAGTCACAAAAATGTGTGAATCAGCGTTGACATTTGTTTGAATTTTTTGAATTCGCTCTCTTTTACTGTACACATATCACACATGCAAAACATGGCTTCTAATGTAGTAGACTACATTTTGAGAGGTTGTAAAAGAAAGACTTTGTAGCATAGTTACTTACATGTTTCACAACAGGTATTGTCAATTTTTGCAATTTTACCCTACGAGAGAACACATGCTGCAGTTTAGGCACAAATAGTATTTACACACACATCTGAAAATAGTCAGACTTATATTCAGTTTCTCTATAATAAGTTATGCACTATGTTCCTGTGTTATATATATACATATAATAGAAGTATGTAGAAATACTAATTTTCCTAAAATTTGACTTCATTAAAGTTTAGGAATATTAAACAACTTTAAAGTTTTTCCACACAACCAACTGATATTGCTCTTAGGGCATCGTTATCTTATAACACCTGAATGTCATTAGCTGTACAAACCAATTTTTACCTTTTGGAGCCATAACTCTGATGACTTTCTGTGTTACTGAGGGTTAAAAATGGGGCACATGTAATTATATTTTCATTTATGTTTCTTTAAAATGGCTGCCACCGTTACCACTGGATCTCTGACCCTGCTTCAGAGAGTCACCTGAACCTGTAAGTCAGTAACTGAATAGGAACATATTTAGGTCCAAGATGCATTTTGAAAATGTATTTTAAAAAAATGAGAGCTGGATAGTGGGACTTTCCAATTCAAAAGCAAACTATTATCCTTTGGTTTGAAAATGAGACCACTGGAGGGAGATAATACACTCAGTCTATGGCTTTGTGCATATCCCATTATTTTTCAAATAGTTTTCCTCTATACATCTCTACTCCAGTTTATGGAAGTATGTGCAGTAGTGACAGCAAAAAGGAGTACAGTTTTCATGAAAGGCTTTTATCTTTTGAATAATGAGTCTCAAAATCGCTGTTCACTTTGTGCATGTATGAGAGAAATCCACTATATAGGGTGGGCTTGCCTGTGACCTCACTACCCACTGCCATGTTATAAGAAGGCACAGGCAGGCAGAAACCTGCAGTAGCAGCAAGTACTATATCCTTTAAAAGACCATAGCTTGCATTCCATGTCCCAACCCAAGGCTGGCCTCAAGTTATCAAGCAATGCAGAAGGGGTTGGGTCTGGAGGGACTCATCTAGCATGTCCAGCAGTACTCCCAATCCCCATGTTATTGCACTAGTGAGTGCAAGCACCTGGATTTAGCCTGCTCCCTATGCAAAGAGGAAGGCTATCGACATCCTCCTTCCATCTTCACACTCAAGAGTAGCCAGAATCTGCCCCTACATCATATGCACACATGCAGTTTAGTGATGGATGAAACACGAAGTTTGGAGGTTCAGTTCCACTGAGATTCCAAAAGCTCAAATGCTTCTCCACACCTCTTTGCTCTGATATCTGGACTAAGAACATCATGAGATCAGCGTTCCCCCTCTGGTCCCCAGCACTTCCTGGCTTTGGATGGGCTGGAAACATTGGAAGATCAGCTTTTCCCATGTTTATTACAGTCCCATCTGAAACCAGGATACGCAGGAGCCTGTGACATTTATTATTTAAAATAAAATAAAAAACAAACCTTTTCTGAACCTAAAGAAAGGTTCAGGTTCAATTTAGCTGAGGTGTAAGGTGGAAGCTTAGATTACCCATCCCTAATACACATACGGGATTTATATAAAGCCCCATAAACATGACAGAATATATTCAGAAACATGCAAGCAGGACCCACTTCACTACTTACCCCTTCAGCCAAGCATCTCCTGGAATCGAATGGAGGGCAGCCAGTGATTCGTTTTTCCCAGATAAATTCCCTTTTCTCATTTACTTTACAAGCATGACTGTCACAGCCATCTTGAACTGTCTCATTCGGCTGTAAAGATTTAAGAGCTGTTAGCTTAGCACAAAAACAACGTGGAAGGCCACAGTTTTCAGGAAACTATAAAGTTTGACTATTGCTATTATTTCATTGTCCTTCAGCTAATATGCCTCAGCAGGGAGGATTACAAAACATGGAAAACTTTGCTAAATACATGTGTGGGTCAGTAAGACCATCTAGTTTTAAATATTTATTTATATGATGCCCTCAATGTGCATGGTACTCTGCAGACATGTGAGAAAGCACGTACCCTGCAGCCTTATTAAGTGCCAAAAACAGACGTCCTTGCCCGAGTCCTCACTCTGGCAAAATTCCCATTGACTCCAACGGGAGTTTTGCTGAATAAGGACTGAGTAAAATGTGAACAACAAGCCTGAGGATTTGGCCCTAAGTTTGTAGCTTTGTGTTCTGTCTTTTGAGGAAAACATATACATGAATATTTAACATTAGTTACCATGAGGAGATTCTTAACAGCTCAAAAATTAGACCTAAACGAACTAATGAAAAAAGGTACATACATGCTACTTCCTAAGACACGCTGCCAGCTTTTTAACATGCAAAGAGCCTCTGATGTTTAAGGGAGGGCCCCAGGTCCATTTCCAATAGCTGCTGGTCATTTAATGAAATGAATGATGAACAGGTATTAAGCTGCAAAGAGTCCTGTGGCACCTTATAGACTAACAGACATATTGGAGCATGAGCTTTCGTGGGTGAATACCCACTTTGTCGGTATTAAGTTATAACCAACAGGGCAACTGAACTCAAACATCATTCCAGGGACAGTTTTGCTGGATTCATATGCTGTACTGACCTTTATTTGTTCCTGTCTTGTTCATATTTGTTTGAATTTAATCCAAAACATGGGATCTTTGGCTGCACACATCTCTAATTTCTTTGAAAATATTGGGGTTTGCAGCTGCTGTTTAACTGTCTAAGAGGGGCAAAGGAATAGGTGCACCAGTGGCCTCAATTAAAAGCACGGCTGACATTTACGTTTAGTCAACAAAAATGAGTATGCTTAAAATAAACCTTCAGATATAGGATTCTTCCGTCTCTCAACTTGATACTGCATGACGTTGGCACACATTTCCCACAGCAGGAGCCGCTGATTTCTTCCATCCTGTAGCTCTACAATGCAAGTAAATTCGCTGCAGCATTTTTCTGCTTTTCCGGACCCTCCACCCTCGCTCACAAACTGAATGTCAGTTTTGGAAATGCAATTAACACAATTACAGTCATCAAAACATCTCTAAAAGTCTCGGATGGGCATGGTCTAGTTAAATGTTATTTTTATTAAACTTGACATTATCTCTTGTGCTATTATTGTGCGGTATACTATATGGATGCTGCATGTATGGTACATTGTGTAATATGTGCAGACCTGATTGATCCTGTGTCCACTGAGATCAGTGGCAAAATTATGGTGCTGGGTCAGGGCCGTGAAGCACAAGTGACTAAAATGCTCCCATGTGCCATATGAACCTTACTTGCAGCATCAGGCAAGATTCCTCCCTAAAGCCAACACACCTTGCAAAGATGCATGAGAAACCCAGAGCAGGAAACAAAAGGGCCAGGAGACTGGTGAACAGTATAAAAGAAGGGAAGGTGGGAGGAGGAGAGATTAGGCCAGAGTGGAAGACTGAAGAATGGAACAGAGAAAAGTGGGATGAGAATGTAAAGTTAAAAGAAAGAGATGGAGGAGTGGACTAGAGGAGGAGGAAATGGTGAGAATAGCAGAGAGAGGGATGGGGAGAGAGAATCAAAGGATGGAGAAACTGGCAGATAAAGTAGGGGGACAAAGAGAAGTGGTGAATGGGGAAGGAAGTGAAGGATGAGGGAAAGAAGCAGAAGAGAGAGAGATCAGTCAGCAATGATTGGTAGGGAAGCCAGGTTATGGACAAGAAAGAGGTAGAGAAAACCAGAAAGGAATTGAGTTAACGTAGGAAGACAATAAAAGTCACCACTACAACTTCTCCAGCTCCTAACTTCACCAACAGCTGCTTATGATGAGCTGAACATTTTTAAGACAAACACTTTCTGGATGAGCCAATAAATGTATATTATCCATATGTTTGTTTTAACAATTTTTTTAAAGGAAACATTTATGTTTTTACAGTAACCATTAAACCATCAGAAAAAACACTACTTACTCATTATTATGTAGGTTAACTGCTACCCTTTCAATTTATCTGCTAGCAAAAATGTGAGTTTAAAATGCATCTAGACTCATTCACAAAATAACATAAAATGATGAATGACTCCACTGTAGTTTGCAGCATTTCCCAAAGCATTGCATTTACTTACATCATTTCAATGGCTGATTATAGGTTGATACGTTGTTGAAAGCACATACTCTAAAGTGTGATTTGTTCCTTATGACAATGGCTTTTAATGTGAAATTAGAATGAAACACAGGGTAAAACACCTAAGCATGTGCTTGAGACCTACTGACTTCAGTGGGACTAAAAGGGTTCATCTGGGCATACATGAAAATTTCCTTTTGTTGAGAAATAAGGCCTACATAGCCATTACAATAGGTATGGGAATCGGGGTATGCCCAACCCCCTGAAATTGGCTCTTATTGAGACAACGTCCACAGCCAGGAAAATTCCATTCTACTTTCCTAATTTACAGATATTAACTATGAGGAAAAAAGCACAACAATTTCTTTTATTGAAGAGCATGGGAAATTCCCTCTTATGAAACAAACCCAAGTCAATGTCAATTTCCACTTCTGATCGAGATGCTCCATTTGTCTCCAAGGTGGACTGGATCTCCAAGAAATGAAAATGTTAGGTAAGCACAGATATATTTTCCTGTTCTTCATTGTGCTAAGATCTATAGATCCATTACAATGGGATATTTACAGCAGTGTGCCTCCAGGGTAGAAAGCAGGATCATTCTTTAAATGTGGACAGCCACAACTAGGTAAATTATGTATCCTCTATCTTTCCCTGGGCACTGAAGAATGGAGAAGAATTCTACCTAAAAATGACTCTGGCTAAAGATTGGATGATCAATATGTAGATCAGTGTGAATTTATATATTGATGGCCATATGGCCAACAACCAGATGTCAATACAGATGATGTGAGTTCTCTTCCATAAGTCTTTCAGTGCTCCTACAGACTGGACATTGTTGCCTGACAGAAGAACATTTCCTGAACTAAATTTGGGAATGAATGCGCTGACAGTTTTGAGAGTTATTTGTCCAAATTAATAGTAAAATACTTGGTCTGATGCAAGCAAGTTCCCAACTATATAAGTTCACCTGACTGCAGATAATAGATATTAGGAAATCTACTTAAAAAATATAGTTAAGTATAATGACCCCTGCAACAGGGGTTCAATTTGAGTGGTGCGGTAAGGACCAGAATGAGGTTCTCAGGTTGTGCGCTATAAACTTGAGGGGCTAAAATTAGGGTAGTTGCCCTAAGGATGCATTTAATGTTGGGGATTGTACAAAGCTTCCTTTTCTTGAACATACGGAGAACATTATAGGATGGAGATTTTACCTTTTGCTTGGACACTCTCATAAAGCTACATTAGAGGCCTCCTGGAGGAATTCAAGGCCATATGTCACTTGCTTAATGCAGTAGTTAAACTATGGACGGTGTTTGTCCAATAGAATAAGTTATATTTGTTAACTTGTTTTTAATATCCATGAGTGATAATCACTTCATCCAAGTATCCACCTTGAACCTGTCTGGTGCTGAATGGAGGAATGGCTTTTGCAATAGCGGACCTCTTGTATAAGGTAGAGAGGTCGGAATGTCCAATGTGAGGTTAGTAAGTCCCAAGAACTACAGTCTCTTCCAACAGAAAGACATAAGCAATATTATTGGTGTTCTCTCCTTCCTAGCTTTTGATCAGCCCTGTGGGGGCAGTGGAAGAGGTGGGAAAGTATATAGCAGAGACCTTGTCCAGCTTTGCAAGAGATCATCTGTCACACTGCATCTTGAGTGCTGACATATGAAGAGACCACAGAGCACTTTATTGCTGTTTCCAGATAGAAAGAGGTTAATCATGAGCCCACTATGTTGATTTACAAGGAATGAGGATACTTTTGGATTTGGGTTCTATGTTGCTTAGTCTTGTACCCAGTAGGATTCATCCTCAGCCCAGGCCTACATTTGACTCCCCTGAAACTATATGTCTGACTTTATCACAAACCCAAGATACTCCAGGAACCACCTCAGTCTATGTGTCGGTTTCACTCTCTCTGTACAGAGCCCTGATCAGAAAAATTGTCCAGAAAGAGATAAAAATGAATTTCCTTTTTCCTAAACACCAATATTATTGCTACTATGATCCTGGAAAGAGTCCTTGGAAGCACATGTACAATCAAATGGTAATGACTGGAATTGAGAGGGGAAAGGTGGCAGTTTATCTGCAAAATGAAAGAATTGTCTGTGTGATAGTTAAATGGGAATGTGAAGATAGAGCTCCTTTAAGAACTTATTTTGATGTGTCACCCTGCTCTATTAGTTATGGACTCTCTGAGGCTAGAAATGGCATAAAGAACAGCCCGCGATGTGGAATGGTTAATATTACTCTGATCTGAAGTAAAATGAAACTATATCATGTCCTGGCATTTCCATGGGCTGCCTAAGTTTGGGAATAGGACAAGGCTGTCCCTGTGATTCTTGCATAACTTTATAGAGTATCCTCTCTGAACAATGTTGAGTCACCATATTTTGACACAAGTTGTAGGTAGCCGTTTGCTCCCAAACTGAATGAAGATGGCACCAATCCGGGGTTTAACTCCAGGTAGGGAAGGTTGGGAGTCATGCAGAATGCCCTGGGGCAGATGAAGGCCACTATGACTCTTGCTTCAGCACCCTGCGCTTGTTCTAGCTATCACTTGCCAAGTGCTATTCTCCTTTGTTGTACTTCAGGGACTGTTTCACTTTGCCATGGGACTTGTATTCTGTTCTAAAATGTCTAGCAGAAACCAAAATTGTAAATCTACTTTTCTAATGACTCTGTGAATAGTCTCAGCTTTCCATAAAGTTTCCTAGTACATGAGCTGGGAACTGATTTGCCTGCACATCTGATCTCAAGGGCAAAAGCCATGGAGCGATATCTAAGTGGAACAGATTTGTGTCCCACTATCTTTTTCAGGGAGAAGCCATGAAAAAGTCAGCAAGCATTTTAGATGGAGAATTACCATAATTGCAATACCCCTGTCTGCATGAGGAAGCACTTAGTGTGTCAGATGACAGTACCTAATTTTTTGTTTGTTTTTGTTTAGTCTGAGATTTTTTTCATACCAAAGGGAGGCTGAGACCGTACCTGTGCAGACTTGGCTGCCTGTGAATGGCTTGTAAAGTGAGGAGGTCACTCAGTTAGGTGAATCTGACTGAAATCTCCCCTAATTAGAAAGGTCAAGTCCCTGATCACTGAGGAAGATAGCCATGTTTCTCTTCCGTTGTGACACCAGGTTGAATCTGGTCTGGTGACTACTGATAAATCTTCTGGACTTATAAAATGGAAGCTAGAAAGAAAGAAAGATATGATAGGCCAGGAGCCTGTTACTTCCCACTTACTCTATACCCTCTGGCAGTGGGATTGTCCATGCTGTGTCTTGCCCCTCCATCTGTGCCCAAAGAGAGGAGGCAGTCGAGCTCTGCAGTCAGAGGGCAGAGGGCTATAAAGACTTATGTGCAATTTTCCATCTGGTGTACAGTCCCTCTGGCATCACTCCCCTCATGGAGATGAGGGAGGAGGATCTGCCTGCCCCTAAAGCTGACTATTCCAACCCTGCTGGCTTCTTTCCTACCTAGGGAAGGGGAGAAGAAGCTGGATTAAGGTGAAATGGAGAACTGCACTCTGCCCACAGAACCAGGTAAGCTTCCCAGTGAAATACTCAATAAGGGAAGTGAAAACAGGAGATATGAACTTTTCTTTTTGCCTGTGACTTTTTCAGCCTAGCTGTCTCCCTGTACGGGCACCAGCTGCTACAAAAGCCTCAGAGGGGAAGCGGAGCTGAGAGGACAGTTTCCCCAAAGGCAAATACAGCCCAGGGAAGCAGCTGGGAATTAGACAGACACATTAGTATGCTGAATTGTTAGGCAGGAATTTGAAATAAAGTTTGGAATTTTCCTCAGAAAAGCTTTGCAGCAGAGAGATCTGGCTGAGCCGCCAGCTGCTGCGTGGGCAGATAAAACTGTAGGGAACTTCAGGGCATGGGCATTGCCTGCTGCTAGTGACTGAAAGTCTAGTTCAGCCCACAAACTGTAAGCAGGCTGAAGTACCCATTGTAACAGACTTGTGGACCTTAGCACAATGAAAAATTAAATGCTTTCCTGAACTGGGGGTTTAGAACATAATTGGGATGGGACCTCTGACACAGATGCAGAAAGATACAGGACCACACTGTACCCTTCTTTGGCAAGACTTCTGGGAAGGGGGACAGTGGACCCAGTGAACTCTGAGATTGGGGTGCATGCAATGGGTGAGGTGACCTTACGACTGCATAGATTCACAGTCAGGAAAATCCAGGATAATAGCATTCCCACTCACCTTGGGACAGGGTTCACAGGTGGTTTTTCTACAGGTCAGTTTGAAGTTCATAGGCAGCCCTCTCTGGAGGCTACATTGACAATTTGTACATTGGTCCAACATCAGGCGTTCCCCTACCTGAAACATTAGAATCAGTTTGCAGTGTTGAGTGACCATCTGTTAAAACTCAAGAAAATAAGCAACTTCATCTTAGCTTGAAACCGACTCATTAAATCTTGCAATGCTGTTCTGGACTGAGGATAGCAACCAAAACCTTTCTGTCCCCAGCTTCAGGGACCCATTGTTTGTATCATCACACAGACACAACAGGAGGAGGCTGTTCCTAACTAGCTGATTTATCTGCAGCCAACCATCAAGAGTTCACTTTTTTTTAAAAGTGCCATCAAGCTTGCTAGGAAGAGGAGTTAATCAAGTTACGATGAGAACCGGGTGAAATTTTTCAGATGAATAGTTTATTAGCTGAAAAAATGCAGTGTCCATCCACCCAAAGCTATCTGTGAAGTTGACACAAATTCACCAAATAGTTTCAGCTGCAAAAAAGGGTTTGGGGCTAGATTCCTGGCAACATCCATCTTATAACTTTAGCCCAGTGGTTAGGGCCCTCACCTGGGAGGAGAGAGACTTGAGTTCAAGTTCCTGCCCAAGAGGAGGGATTAAAACCTGGGCTTCCCACATCCCTGATAAGTGAGCTAACTACTGGGCTAAAGATTGTAGTGGGGGGTGAAAGTACCAGTACCGCGTCCCCTTCTAATGCCCCTCAGTACAAACCAATGGATGCATAACACAGTACCAACTTAAGCTTGTAGGCTTGGCTCAGGACCGTTTTTTCCCCTCTTATATTAACCTTTTATAGTGAATGTTCATGCTCATAAATCTGAGAGGATAACAGCACTTGGTGGATCCAGGCATGAAGCCACACTCATAACTTTTCCTTGTGCGGTAGGAATGGAGAGGAAATGTCATATGAAAAACACTAGCCTTTTTATTATTCTTTACTCTGGAAGGTGCTCAGATATCACAGTGATGAGCATAGTACAAGAACCCAAACAGAATATATAGTCCTACAGAAGCAGTCAATCCTGAAGTGCAACATCATTCTTGCTCTACTTCCTGTTATGTCCTGAAAACTGCCCCGCTGCCCCACCCCCACCAGTTATTCAGCAATGCGTGATGTTTTTGTGTTGGTGACTTGCTTCAAAATACTTAAATTTCTGCCATTTATGACTATAGTCATATTTGACTCAGTCCTCTTGAAGTAAATGGCTAATTTATTATACATAGGGCCTCAGAAGCACTAGGTTTTTGCATCATATTTAGTATGGAGGAAACCACTAGAAAGTTCAGTATACAAGGAATAATGTAATAAACTGTAGATTCCCCATAGGAGCTCATGAAAGTTCTGAAATTCCAACATGCTAGAAATTACGTTTTTCAGTAGAATAGCAAGAAGTTAAATTTATGTTGAATCAGTGTTATTTTGGGGGGAGAAATTTGGGATTACACTTATTAAAGACAAGCTGGAACCAACTCCCCCAGATACTAATGCCTCCAAACTTTTGCGAAGTTTCTATCAGGATCCAAAGTTTGCAACATAAGCACCATCTGTAATGTGTATATAAATTTCGTCTCAGATCAGCATGTCAATGGGCCTTGACAGTACATTTCTGTCAAGGAACAGAGCTTATGGTGTGGGGGAACTGAGCAAAATAAGGAATGGATTATTTTTTTCCATTTGTAGAATATACCTATCGAATATTTTCTAGACAAATTTATAATAAAACATCAGCATCTGCTAACCCACAGTTAGCTAATGCAACCAAAATAACCCCCCATAAAGCTAAAAACGACTCTAGTCTCCCTCAAACATGACATTCAATAAAAGCCTGGGAAAACAGATGAGTGTGACAGCTAATTCCATTTGGTAAATACAGCCACCTGCTTGGAAGTCTGCATTTAAAGCCTGCAGCATTATTTAAAACAGTGAAGTGAGTGCAATTCAGACCTACTGGAGTATAATATTGGTAACCAGATACAAAACAGAAGTGTAAAGGGAGTAAGGAAAAACAAAGGGCCACAATAATCTAACCGATCTGTAGTGAAAGATTCCAAACTTGGACCTATTCCTGAATGAGTTAATGGAGGACATTTTCCCTTGATACAAAATGAAACATGAAACCTATTTTTAAACTGTGGTTGTATTCCCAGCATAAAGTTTTGAAATCCAGGAAGTATAAATGTCCTGGGGATACCCCATCTTGATTCCTGACCAGGACTTTGGAACAATCACAGAACAGTGACCTCAGAATATCTGTCTCAACTTTTATTTTCTGCATGCTGGGACAGGACATGGGGAGTTCAGAGAGTGTTGTGGGAATCCTCATACAAGGTAATGCTGTTGGCTCTGCAAACGGCCAGCACAAAGCCTCTTCAACACTCTAGTGTCACCTAAGCCCTCCACGCACATTGCCTAATTAAGACCACATTTAATTAAATAAATGGCTCATTCTCATATAGAACAGTAATACGTTTTGGATCAAAAATTGCAAGACAAATCTGTATGTTGCTGGGTGAAGAACTAAGACGAGCCACTCATGCAAGGGACTTCAGGGTCAGGCTAGCAACAACATGCAGGTGTAAATGCATTGCTTAGTTGCAGCACAGAATGCCAGTCAATATCCTAGAACGCATGAGAATGTAATTATTATATTACATGACCTAAGGTCATGATTAGGGTCTGCATGGAATATTGTAGCCAGGTTTGGACACTATAAATCCCAATAGGGATGCATATCTTCTAAAAAAGGTAAATAGGAATCAAAGAAAGGAAGCATATTACAACTTAAAAACTCATCCCACAATGTGTTGACAGAAATTGTGTGTTCTTCTGTGGATTTCATTCTGTGGGGAAGGAAATCTCTTACGCAGAAGGAAGGAATGTTATGATGACAGGGCTGTAGTTCTGATCAGATGACAAGTTTATGCGTACATTATGTGAAAAACAAGAGACTGAAAAGAGTTCTTATTGCAGTGTGCAGTAGGTACCACAGAGATTTGGGAATAGTTATATTTTAAATAAGCAGCAAGAGGAAAATTTATGGACACTTCTGGAATTTAGAGATTAAAGTTTAGGTTAAATGCATGGAGGGGCTTGTTCCTCTCGAGGGTGATCAGTATATTTGGAATGCTCTCTTACTAGATATACTGCCAGAATATGGATTTCAGAAAACAATGGTCAACTGCTAGGACTCACCAAAGATAGTTTTGGGTATACATAAGCTCAGATGCTTAACTCTGATCATTCTCACTGTCATGCCTAGGGTGGCATGCCAAACCAGCGACTAGATGTGAGAAGGTCGAGAAGGAATTTTCTTTCAATTTTGTTAGGGATCTTGAGGGTGAGATGGGGTCAAGTAGTGAGTAGCGCTAAAAGCAAAAAAAGTGTTTCCCCTCCCCTCAGATGCTGTGCTGAGTGCTTTCCTTCCTATTTGAATCTGCTTTAACCTCTGGGTGGGGCAAGAGAAGTTTCTCCTTTCTCTGGAATGAGCAAGGATCATCTATTGGAATATTTCTCACAATCTGTTTCCTGTGACTGTGGTGGTCTGAAAGTACTTACAAGGCCCCCATCATCACAGTATCCAAAGAGATGCCCGAGGTCAGAAAGGGCATCTGTGGCACAGCGAGGAATTCAGCTCAGATCCCTTGAGCCCCGGTCCAGTGTCTAACCATGAGACCAGGCTTTCCAAGTCTCCGTTTGAGGAAGGGGAGTCTGTAAATGGTATCTACATAGTAGTTCATTTATACTCTACAAATTCTCATTAAAATATTTAAATATCTGAGAGGCATTTGACATAAGAATATTATCTTACCCCAAGAATGGTGCCATTTAGAACACAACCATTCACAGGTTCTGGAAAAGAAAACATATACTTATTAGTGTTACCTGTGGCACTGCAATAAGGTTGTATATATTATAGCCCTGATCCTGCACGCCTGGTAAAATTTCCACTGATGTCAATGGGAGCTGTCCCTGCATGAAGATGGCAAGATTTGGCCCTATCCATACATCATACCTCTCAGAGGCCCTAATTTTGGCAGTGCTGTCCTGAATTCCCCTTCTGAACCTTCCTTAGCTGCCTATTTTTTTCAAATATGTAGCATGAAGTCCCCTACAGTTCAGGCTTCCCACTTACAGAAGATCCCCTGATAGCTGCTCTGTCAGTGGTGGACTCTTCTCCTTTTCCCTCCACTCTCACTGCTCTCCCCCACTTCTATCCTCACAGTTTCTCACACCAGTATTTCCGTAAGGCAAGTTCAGAGGCAGACGACAAGGAGACAAGGAGAGTGACTTGCAAAGAGGAAGTAATAACATGGTCACTATAACTAATCAAATTTGAGTTTCTTCTTTAACTAAAGCCAGGGCTGTTTGGTACTGTCTGGAAGGCGCTGCAGTTTGTATTCACAATATTACAGGACAACTTCAGATTAAATTCGTTTACATAACATGTATTTTTGTAGGCTCTTAATGAGATGTAGAAAATCAGTGAGTGAGCCACAGAACCCGAATCCTCTGATGATGCTGTTAGCAGTTGTGAAACCTTACCGCACCGGCAGGAGGGACAGCAATTTGTTATTCGGTCACAGTGCAACTCATATCCTAAATGGCAGGTGGGTGCATCCATCTGAGAACATGACACGTTCCTTTTCTCAACAAAAACTTCGTCTTTCACTCGGACACACTTGTTGATAATGCAAGGGCTGAAGGGGGATCGCCACTCTGTGCCGACCTAAGAATGGGAGATTGCAAAAGGGTTAGGAGGAGTTGGTCATGTTTGTGCAGTGGATAGAGGAGAGGACACCATAACAAACCCAAAATGATGATTGATTTAAGCTGTTGGACACAGACCCAAGCAGTTATTCCCTATGCTTTAACTCCCAGAATTTTCAGCAAGGACCATGGTAGCCACCTGTCTCCACACAGTTCTCCCTAAATCTTGGTGTGGACTGTGAGGTCATGAAATAGACTGCTGAATAGATTACAGAATTTAGGGGTGACAGCGACAGATTTAGGAGAAATTTTACTCCATGAAAATTGTGTGTAGGGGGACCAATTATTAGATTTAACTTAAAAAATTGCTCTTTGTGGCTGCTCTGGATTCAGAGGAACTATGGCAGATTTATCTGTTTCTGAGGGGCCTTGTGGGAATTCAGACTTACAGAGACAGAGGCAGACTTTGGTAACATGTTTTGGACAGAAAGAATTTGTGAATGGAGAAAGGGGTCAGGTCCTTGTTGCTGGATACAGATGGTGGTATTTGCCACTGGGTGAGAAAGAGAGGGACCCTCAAGATCATACTGCTAGGGAGGGATGCCACAGCAATCCAGAAAAAAGGGGTTATAGTTGCATGATGGGAGTAGGTGCTGACAGAGGCCAGGCCAAAGTCTTGGTCCTGTGCAATCCCACATTTGCCTAGTGAAATCATGAACCATAGGATTCTGGGGCTCACTGAAATCTAACATTGTTAATGTTTATACTATGCTTTCAAGAGCTAAATCACTGTACGAATGTTGAATATTATTACAGCTCTAATACATGAGGGTGCCAGATAGAACTGGGACTTCCCACTGTGACTGTAATCCACAGTGACACAAACACCGACAGTGAAGGAAGATTGACAATAATTAAGAATCATTTCAGAACCTTGGGAAAGAAACTGAAGATGAAATTGACTTCCCTTCTGTGCCAAGAACAAGCAAAGAAAGTAAACGACTGATACTAAACACCAACTGATAGGTTTCTAACCATTAGAGGAGTGAAGTTCTGGAATAGCCTTCCAAGGAGAGTAGTGGGGGCAAAAGACATATCTGGCTTTAAGACTAAGCTTGATAAGTTTATGGAAGGGTGGTTTATGATATGATAGGTTTCATTTTGCGCAATTGATACTTGGCATTATCAGCCAGATTTAAGTACTTGCCCAATGCTCAGTGATGGGATGTTGGATGGATGGATCTGAGTTACTGCACGAGAATTCTTTCCTGGATTGATGGTGGTGAGTCTTGCCCACATGCTCAGGGTTTAGCTGATCGCCCTATATTTGGGTCGGTCTGGAAGGAATTTTCCTCCAGGGCAGTATTGGGCAGGGCGGGGCTCCTGGAGGTTTTCGCCTTCCTCTGCAGCGTGGGGCATGGGTCTTTCTTGCTGTGTGCGATTTTCTGCAGCTTGAGGTCTTCAAACCACAATTTGAAGACTTCAATAACTCGGACATAGGTTAGGGGTTTGTTATAGAAGTGGATGGGTAGGATTCTGGGCCTGCTTTGTGCAGGAGGT
Source organism: Chelonoidis abingdonii (assembly GCF_003597395.2). NCBI lineage: Eukaryota > Metazoa > Chordata > Testudines > Testudinidae > Chelonoidis > Chelonoidis abingdonii. The sequence goes on along the minus strand of NC_133769.1, from coordinate 139,559,674 downwards.
CAGACTAGATGATCATATTGGTCCCTTCTGACCTATGAGTCTATGAGTCTATAGGTACCACAGCAATGTGTGAGCGCCTTGTATTTTTAGAGCCATTGAATGTATTCTCTGAATAGAGACATTTTGGGAACATCTTTCTGTCTTTTGACTTCTTGGGAAATATCTGAAGGGCTCAATCCTGTAAGAATGCCAGGAGATTAACTCCCAGTGACATTGGCTCTGATTCAGCAAGGTACTCAAGCATGTGTCTAGCTTTAGGAATGGGAGTGGTTCTTAATGAGAGATGAGGAAGAGCCAAGCCCCTCGCAAGATTTTTTTCTTAATGACGTTTCCCCGTTCACTATGAGACACATGATGTGGTACATTTAAAAAAAAATCATATTAAAATAAATACATAATAAATCATTCATCATAATTACTGATTAAAGACCACAAGCTATTTTAGTTTGTGGCTTTTCGTTTAAGAAAAATCACCTTGGTTGCAGCAGACAGAAGATGAAGGTAGAACTCATTGCAAAATATGTCCAAATTAAAAATATTCATTAAGAATAAAAAGGCTGATAAATATTCAAAGTCATTTACACAACTCTGGCAGCATAAAGGGTCTTTATAGTGGGTGTACATGTAACTTACTGCCAGAGTGATGTCAAGGGGCTTTAGTGTAAATGACAATCAGGCTCTCATTTTCTAATACTAACAAGAGCATCAACCATCAATATATGAGATACTGGGAAAGTCAGTCCACTTTTTTCTGTCACCCAATGAGTTATTTCAGTGCTAATGGCTAGAAAGAGACACAGCTACACACATCAGTGTGTATGAATTCTATGGTTTACATAGGACAGTAAAGAATAGTAGATGCAGTGGAAGATGACAGCATGTTTCTTTGAAAACTTGATTTGTAAAGCAGAGAATGATGTCGGTACATAGGACTGCTGTCAGTTAAAATGTGAGGGGTGAAGTCTTTCAGCTATTGCATTATTTATTAATTATTAATATTATTATTATTAAGGAAAGAAGCTGATTTTATTTGCAAAAATGCAATGAAGAATTAACACTGAATATTTGTAGACAGCGACATGTAGAACAGTGGAAGCAGTTTAGCAAATCTGTTTTAAACTGGGGAGGAGAAGGAGGAGAAATGGAAGGTCTAGCATTCTATTATATTTAACTTCTATTTTTCTTCCCTACTGTTTTGATCCCCAGCCGCTGCACAGGATTAAGCAATTTAATGCTACTCGGGCAGGCAGAGGCTTGCCAAGGCTCGCAGGGTTAAGAGCAGAACAAAATGATTAGGCTGAAGAAATACGTAAATGAAAGGAAAAAGAAAACCAGTATCCCACTAGTCTGCAAAGCAAGGTGGATATCTGCTGCACATGTAAATGGGGTCTGTTTTTTTCCCTTTATTATTTATTTCATTTTTTTCCAGCTATTCATTTACTACTGAACTCTCTAAAACAGTCACAAAGAAATTCTACTCAATGTGGTGCTGAAAATAAAATGTTATTCTGAGCAGACAACAAGTGCAGCACAGGCAACCACAGTACTGGCTTCTTCTTACTATCCTCTGGAAATGTGCTTCAATTCTGAGCCACCCTTTTTAATGAGGGGAGAGAGAATTCATTCTCCATCTAGAGCTGTCATCAGACCTGCAATGTTTGCCAAAAAGCAGTTTTGTTTCGACATTTTCAGAATGAAACATTCTGATTTTTCAGTTCAAAATGGGCTTTTGTTTTGAATTTCCATGCATTTTTTAAATGTTAAAAAATCCTTGACATTGAATTGAAATGTTGTGTTCAACCCAAAATGTTTATTTCAACTTTTTGAGTCACTGAACATTTTTAAAAAACTCATTTGTTTTCAGTTCAACCCAAAACAGATTTATTTTTCAATCTTTTGGAATTGCCAGCACGCTAAAAATCTGTTATTTTCACACCTCTATCTCTATTCCCATTCAGTCCCTGGCATCACTGAGTGTGTCAATGAATATCCAAATGTGATGTCCTGCTTGAAGTACACTGACACCAGCTACTCAGTTCAAACAGTCCACTGCACAGACTTCATATGGTAATATCTTTAGGTCGCATCTAACCTCGGATAGATTGAGCTGGCAACCTACAGATGAATAAGGCCTGGTCTACGTGGGGGGAGGAGGAGGGAATTGATCTAAGTTATGCAACTTCAGCTACATGAATAATGTAGCTGAAGTCGATGTACTTAGATTGACTTACTGTGGTGTCTTCATTGTGTTGAGTCGACTGCTGCTGCTCCCCATTGACTCCGCCTGCACCTCTCGTGGCAGTGAAGTACAGGAGTCAACGGGAGAGCGCTCAGGGATTGATTTATCACATCTAGACTAAGTGTTCACGATGATCAGTATGGTGGTACCAATCTCTTGAGCCATCCATAGTAAAGTTCTAATCTTATATACACAAAGGACAGAGAGATGGTCTTTTTGAGTTTTCAAACACTGAACAGTGGATGTGGGTGTTTACAGCCAGAAATGACTGAGGGCTATAAAAAAAACATCACTTCTTTTCAGTGTTACTGGTTGACTTTCAAAGGCTAAGAAAAATTCAGTTTACATCATTCCACACCCCACGTTTATGGACAGCAGACGTTAGTAGTTTAACTCTCTGATGCTATTAAATTCCACCTGATCTGCAAGAAGGGAGTATGTGTTTTTACAGCAGATCATTGTTATTCAACAGTGCTCATCCTGTGGGAATGTTGAGGCTGTGTGGCTGCATGTTTTATAACAAAGTTCTATGACTTCAGGAACATAGAATCATGTGTGCTGTCTCAGTGTTGTGTCAAATTTCGGAAGCAACAAGGACTATTTACATTTTTAAAGGCAAAACAAAACCCAAAATATTTTGAATTAGAATGTCAAGAAAAGAATTATCAGGGACCCAATTCAGCAAAGCACTAGAACATATGTTTAAAGTTAAGCCTGGATAAAGCTATCCAAATAATCGACTTGCTGGACAAATAAAAAAAAAAAATTAAGAGTTTTAGATTAACATTCCTCCCAGAATCAGTTTTATTGGCTAAATAAATCAATAATTTTGACTCAAAATGAAATGTTTCATTTTAATTTGGGCAATTTTAAACTGATTTTTTATTAAAAGCAAAGGAAATTCAGAAATGCCATTCACAAAACCATCAGAGGTGATGGAGGTGCGCCTCCCACCCCCCAGCTCTGTAGTCAGGGGACTCATCTGGGAGGGGAAAGAATTGGGCTCCAGTCCCTGTTCCAATGAATATTTAATTATTTATAGAAAGTGGAACAGGACAACTGAGAGAGACCCACACCAGAATATCCCATAACCAAGCGGTCAGGACCTTCACCTGTAATGGGGGAAATCCAAGTTAAAATCCCTATCCATATCATGCAGAGCAGAGATTTGAAGTGGTGGCCTCCTGCATCCCAGCTGAGTGCTCCAGCCATTGTTCTATAAAAAGGATACCTCCTCCTCTTTTGTGAATGGCATCTAAGTCTGCTGGTGACTCTAGGCCTGCCATTTTTGCATTTTGCCAACATGTGGCAAATTTGTAAATAGTTTTGCTCAACTCAAAACTGCATTTTTCAGTGAATAAACGATTTGTTTAAAAAATGTTGCCCAGCTCTGAGCATGGGTTTAAGTCTCATCTGTTTTAATTAGATTTATACACATACTTAAATTTTTTACCAAATCAGGGCTTATTGGTTCACATCCAAGAAATAAACTATTTTTAAGGCAAGAGGGAAATGCAAATATTTTGCTGATTAAATTATTTTGATAGATTATCCTATATTCAGGAAGGTTTAATGTCTTCCTGTTCCTTTTTTTTAGTGTCACTAATACGTGAGAAGTCTTTCTAAAAGATATGCACTAGCTCAAACAGAAGCTATGGGCTTGATGCAGGAATTAATATGTCATGTTCTATCGTCTGTGTTATTTAGAAGGTTGGACTAGATAATCGTGATGTTCCTTTCTTGTCATACAATCTATGACAGTAGAGTCTGAACCAAGTGAATTATGACTGGCTCAGGTTAACAGAGCCTAAAACATTAAGATTAAGAGACTTTGGTTGTTTGAGCATGGTACTGGAAGATACAAATTCCTTCCTCTTCTACTGACTTGCTGTTTGACTGTGGGCAAGTCACCCAGGCTACGTCTACACTACGAGGTAGAGATGTGGTTCTTAGCTTGCGTACACATACTTGCTCTAGCTCTTTGAGAGCCAGACCAGGAATGAATAGTAGTCACAGGGAGCAGCAGCAGGGGCATGGCACAGCCATGGAGTACAAATCCAACTTCACTCTGTGCATACGTACAGCTCCGCAGCTGCTGCCTGTGCTACTGCAGCTGCACTGCTATTTAGACATGTGCTGGATCTCCTACAGCCCGTGTGAGTATGTGTCAGGAAGTTGGGAACCACACCTCTCGCTCATAGTGCACAAGGAGCCTTAGTCGCTCTGTGCCTCAGTTGGGCATAATAATATCTCACGCACAGAAGCATTGTAAGGTTTACTTTAAATTTGTAACATGCATTTGAAGATGTAAACTCCTAATAAACCATACGTGGACATGACATGACAGCCAGCTGATCTGTTTACACAATAAGCAACCTGCACATTTTCCCTTCTCCTCTAGAAGAGAAAAACATTTTAGTCCCATCTCCTAAACAAGGAGGACTGAGCACATTGTTAGCAGCATGGAACTCTTGACCTTACCTCATGCAAACGAACATCTACATCCCCTCGAAACCATGAGCTCTGCTCTTCACACATAGTCTTCTGACATTTTCCACAACACTGCCCTTCCCGGCTGACATATGTGTATCCCTGTAAGAGGAGAACAAGGTAGTGGTTGTAGTTACATTAGAAAGCCACACAAGAAAATGAGAAGTTTGATGATGATACATTTGCAAGAGACACTTACCATTAAGGTTGTGTCATAGTACAATTTCTTATTGTATAGTGCAGTTTAAACAAAACTATAAGGATACAGGATTTGCTGTAACAGAACAAATGGTCCACGGTAAGTGGCCAATATTATGTGTTTCAGAAGAATGTGAAAAACCCTCATAATTGTGCAGTATTATTCACTACAGGTAGAGACTTCTGATTATCGGCTGCTGATTCGTTTACTGAAGCCGCTGATTTTTTCCCACTAACTAGAGTAACTGCAGACATTATTCTTATTCATGTGTCTAGTCCATTTGGAATCTTACTAAGGGCCTGGTCCTGAAAGGATATGAGCATCTCCAGTGAAGTGCTGAGCAGCCTCTCTCTGAATTCAATGAGAGTCAATGGTGCCTAGCACTTTGCAGGATTACCATCATTAATTATTATTATTACTATTATTGTGTTGCATGAACACTGGCAGGCTCCAAATATGGATCAGAGCTCCATTGCACTAGATTCTGTACAAATCATGCAATAAAAAAAGAGAGAACTCCAGCCCCAAAGTGCTTACATTCTAGATTTCTGACAAGATTTAACGGATGGATGAAACAAACAAGCAAAGATGGATGGGGAGGCTGAAGTAACATTGAGATGAACATGTTTTGGTCCCTAAACTATTTCTTTCAATAATATCTTGCAGCAGTGAGTTCCAACATTTAGCTGTATACACGTATTTTATTTCATCCAGGTAAAATTTGTTGTACTTTGCACTACCCTCTAGTTTTGAGGAATATCAAATTAATGCACTCCACTAGCCTATTCCTCTTATTTTCTATCACAATCAGTTCATTTATTCCTTGTCTGTGCTGTAAAAGACCTGTCACAGTCCACTATACCAGGACTTCGCAACCTATGGCATCTCATGCACAGGTTAGTTATGAAGAGGTGCCCACTGACTTGGAAAAAAATAGCAGCAAAATCTTTCAGACACTTTGGCCCAATGAGAGCAAGCAAAAGGGAAGAAAAACAACAGCACATCTCTCTTCTCCCTCTCCCCTCATGCCACACCCAATCTCAGAGCAGCTTCTCTTCTCCCTCAATTCTTTTGCTTTCACAGCGATCAGCTCTGAGGGAAGCTCTCAAGTGGCTGCAAAGAACTGTGGGATAGGTTAAGTCCTGGGAAGAAACCCAATGTGAACCCCAGATTAAATAAACCTTTAAGAATCAGAGTATCATCTCCATTTAAAAAAAAAATCAACAAAATAGCTATATAACTGGGGAGGGGGGCTACTGGTTTTGCTGATTTACAACCACTACAGAATAAGCAAATGTAAGAAAGAACTATTCTAGCAGCATCATGAACAGTCAACAAAAAGGAGGGAATTCAAAATTAAGGGTGAATCAGAAAAATGTTTAATATGTTCAGCCATCTGACTGGGTTTACTCTCAAACAAAGGCAGAGAGTTATTCAGAGTTGCTATAGCCAATATCCTCAGTTTGCAGATAATTCATATGGAGCAGAAAAATGTATTGGCTGATCACTTCACTGGTGATTTGGCCACTAATTTCCTTCATAAAATAACCAACCATCACACAGTATACAACACTGGAGCATCTGGCTAACTGAAAGAAAGCAATGATCTTTATTTTTCCATCTCTGGGTTTGAAAAGCATGGATCCCCATAGGGCATAGAGCAGTTTTACTTTCAATACTGAGCAGGCAACATGATGATCTGAATTTGAGATGGGACTAAAATATTAAATAAGCTCAGTGCCACCTTTCACTCTGGTTTTACATCTGTACAGTGGATGGCTGCTTTTTAGGAAGGCTTTGCCTGGATGTTGGAAGCATTGACCCCATTACTCCTGTCCCAGCCACAGTTAGCCCGGCCAACGTCAATATCAGCCTCTTTTCATGGGCAGCCCAGTCGCTGTACCTGAAAGCATGAGCCACCTTGCATAATGAATGGGGCAGAACAGAGTGCAAAACTGACTGATCTTCCTGACAAACAGATGTATTTAACAGAGTTGTTTGGGAAATATTTTGTTCTCATGAAACATTTCAGTTAAAACACATTTTTTTTTTTACTGTTTTGGTCATAATTTTTCTTTGCAGATTTTCAGGTTTCCATTGAAAATTTTCAGTTTGAAGCCAAAACATTTTTGGTTTTCAACAAAAAATGTTCAATAAAAATAATTTTTTTCCATAAGAATTTCTGTTTTGCCAAAAAAAATCAGGTAAAAATCTTTCAATGGGAAATTTCCTCTAGCTCTAGTATTTAACTTAGAAATTCAAAACAGCCTCATGAAGAGTTTACCTGAACACATTTTAGCCTGTAGATTCTGTAGACAGTTTGCAAACAGACTATACATTTGACCTTTCAATATTAAACCTCTATGACTGGGAACTTAAGCATGGCTTCTGTTCCCTTTTTGAATAACTTTTATGTTGTCTTTTAATATAGGTATTTTAGGCCTTGGTCCTGCAGTGTGACTCATGCGAACAGATCTCTGAAGGCAATTGGGCTTTCTGAGGGCACAGAGGTTTGCCCACGTACAACACAGCAGAAGACTGAGTCTTTAGTAGCATAATTTTGATTGTGTGTGAAGTCATGCTGCTGAATCTGTTATTTTGCATTGCTTCAGTTTGTTAAATATATGTCAGAAGCACCTACGGCATATGACAAATGCTTTTTATCTTTGTTATAAATTCAAATAGACAATAAAAATAAGATAATTAGTTCCTTTTGCCCAGAATTTACTCAGTTTCTTGAGTAAGTGGATCCTGGCTATGGGATCCGAAATTTCAAGGAAAAGGGGGGTGAAAATAATAGATTTGAAATATGCTTCAGAATTCTCAACAATTTTCACAAATACATTTTTCCCCAACTAGTGGCCCAGCTAGAGGTGCAAATGACATCATGGCTCTTTGTGGGACTGGAAACTGAGTCAGACCCTCTATGGATCTGGCTCATTTATGATACTCAGGTCTCCTCTATAGTATAAAGAATTGTTCGCCAGAAGACAAATTAGTCAATTTATTTACAACATGAAAGTAAGAGCTCACAGGTACAATGACAGTTCCTTTTATTTGTTTTAAAACAGAAATGGGTGCAAATTAATTTTTAGTAAAGGAAAATATATGACTATCAGGAAAAATAAGCTCTTTTTAGCTAGCTCAATAACCTCCTAAAAGAAGTGATGGAAGCCTGTTTGAGGATCTGAAACTCAACTGGATAAAGAACTAGAACATATATTGCTGGGAACAACCCTCCATTGGGTAGTGTATGGACTAAATGATCTAGGATACATCTAACACTGCCCCCTCCCTGGCTTCAGAGCCTGGGCTCCAGCCCAAACTCAAATGTCTACACAGGTATTTTTAGTGCCATAATGTGAGCCCGTCTGTAGACCTGGGCTCTGACTCGTTGCAGTGAGTTTGAAAATGCAGTGTAGACAGACCTCTAGTAGATCCTTAGATACTATGGTGAAGAGTGCCACATACATTTGTGGATAGATTGGATTAGACAGAGTAGACAATCTTTACCACCGCTATCCTCCATAGTTCTGGGACCACTTGTGATGCAGAAATGCAACATTGTTTGACACTTTTTGTTCAAGTTTTTACTTACTGCACTGACTCAACATTCTGCTAGTTCCTCTGTTTTCAATGACTGATCTTCTGCTTTTATTTCCCCCTCCACCCTGGTCATTTATACATTTGGATTTCACATTTCAAATAGAGATTCAAAACTCAGAATGAGGCTGTGGTAAGTTTTCAAGCGTCTGTCACATTGACATGAAGATCACTGTCTATGGGTCTAAAAAATCCTATTGCCCTGGGAGGTAAGCAATAACGAACACAAATCATCCTTCACACTTGAGCAGGTGCACATGGCTGACTTGGGAGTAATAATAAGCAGCAGCTGTGGGGAAACTTACAAGGGTTTAGTTACACCGACTCTCTCCCCCTGCACAAGCTCTGAGACAGAGTTGGGCTCAACAAGGGAAGGTGACAGCATATGGATAAAATCACAGGATAGAGAATATTCACACTCTGTTGAATTGGAGTTAGGTTTGCAGTAAACATAGGAGGAACTTGAGTTAATTCCATGCCCTTCAGAAGTGACAGAGGATTTTACACTCTGATTTATTGACTATTTAAGGTTATTAAACGGATCCACATATTCTGGGACTTGGCATATTTCCACATATTCTCTTTAATTCAAACTTTCCGTGAGGTCTGGGAGCTGCTGCACACTTCATCCTCAGGAGGATGCTGAGTCTTTGCAAACAGAACAGAGACTCTTTCAGCTCCCCTCTCTAACAATAGGGTGGAAAAGAGAGTGGAGATCATCCCTCAAAATAGGGAGTTTTCTTAAAAATCCATGAATATTTGGCACTTAAATGCCATGGGGCTGGATGACTGACACAGATTAAAGGGATATAATCAGAGATTGAGAGAGACTGAGATAGCTCCAGAAGGATTTATTTGGATGATGCTGAAATATTCAGGCCAGCTCCTCAGCTGGTGTAAATCAGCACAGCTCTGTCAATTGAGCTACACTGATTTACACCAGCTGAGCACCTGGCCCCCAGTTTACAAGTCTTCAAAGCATTAAGATTTATAGTACCTTGTTCTGCAATGAGCTAATTCAATAAAAGCAAAGCATTCATAACAATCTTCCGAGTCATTTACATGGTTACTAAATATGATCGTTTCACAGTCAACATTCAAACTACAGTCTTCCTTTAAAATATCTTTTCTTTGATCTTTCATGCATATAACACTAGCCTTTTACAGTCATGCTTAACATATGGGAGAAGACAAACTTTGTTACTTCAAAGAAAAATGTCAGTTTGAAATACTGGAGATTAAAGTAATAGATTTCACGGTCAGCAGCCATTACAATCATCATTTGCCATGCCTCGGCATGAATGCTCCAAATGCTCTTGTGTTATAATTTAACATAATTCTCAAGAGGCCTGAAAATCTTTCATAATCGATTTACACACAGTTAGCCAAATGGGTCTGATTAAGATGTGTATCACTGAAAGTTATGTATGAAATGTTTTTCATAACCACATCACCCTTAAACTGAGCATGTTTATATCATTTACCCAGGTTCCTGATTTTAAGGATGCTGACAGGAAGCAAGAATGAAAGCAGGTGTTCCCTTCACATTAATTAGTGTTTGTATAGTCCTTTGAAATTGTAACCCGCTGTATTATTATTATGCTCCAGAGAGCTATTTTGATGTACTCATACAGAAATCATGTTGAAAAACCTCCAGGAGAACAGTAAGGTGCAGACACTACTCCTCCTGGTGGCAGATTCAGCAATTACAGCAATGACCCATTTTCTCTCCCAGAAACTCCTTGCCACAAGAAAGAATGAGATGGGGAGAAAAGAGGAAACAAGGGCTGTGACACAGGTCAAAGCAAATTCATTTATATTTTGCAAGTTGGAGTTGATCTGAATGGAAAGCTTTTGGGGTGGATTTTATTTCATTGTTAATTTTTTATATTTGTACAAACACCTTGAAATAGGTGCATTTTAATTAAAAAATGTAGAAACGTATCACACAAAATAAATATAGAGTTTTGAAAACAAGGCCAGTTTCAAAATTGATCTTACCACGAAGGATCTAGGAGTTATAGTAGATCACAAACTAAATATGAATCAACAACGTAATACTGTTGCAAAAACAGCTAACATCATTCTGGGATGTGTTAGCAGAATTGTTGTAAGCAAGACAAAAGAAGAGGAGGTTAATTTCTATAACTGGTGATTCTTCAAGATGTGTGGTCCCTATTTGTATTCCATACATGGGTGTGCATGTGTGGAATGCGCCTGAGTCCAGAAGGTTTTCCTAGCAGTGTATGTCGACCCACACGTGCATTGAGCCTCTCCAGTGTCCCACTTGCTGCTGAGTAGTCCAGTCTACGGCAGAGGGTGTGGAGGGTGGGTACTGGAATACAAATAGGGACCCCACATCTCAATGAACCTCCAGTTACAGGTAAATAACCTCCTCTTCTTCTTCGAGTGATGGTTCCTATATGCATTCCAGACATGGGTGATTAGCGAGCAGTGGTCAGTGCAGAGGTGGGTGTGAGGGTGTGATAGGAAGTGAAGTCTGCAGTATGGTTTGGCCCATAGCAGCATCTGCAGCTGCCACTTGCTAAATGACATAGTGGGTCATGAATGTGTGGATGTAGCACCAGGTTGTTGCATGACAGATGTCTTGCCATGAAGATATCTGTGAGGCAGGCCGATGTAGTCTCTTGTGCTTGCATATGTTGTATTAGTATGTTGGATTGTGTGTAGCATTCATGGATGCAGCCAGAGACCCATTTGGAGATTCATTGAGAGGAGAGGCTTGGCCCTTGGATTGGTCAGGGATGGCCACAAATAGTTTTGTGATGTGAAAAAGGAATGAGTTCTGTGGAGGTAGAATGCTAGTGCATGGTGGACATCAAGGGAGTGCAAGGCCCTGTCCGTGTGGGAGGCATGTGGTTTGGGGTGGAAAACAGATAGGTGAATGCACTGATTAAGGTGGAACTCCAACACTACCTTTAAGAGGAATTTAGGGTGAAGTCATAAGCAAACTTTATCCTTGTGGGAGATGGTGTAAGGGTAGTCTGCCATCATGGCCGACAGTTCACCGACCCATCTAGCTAAGGTAATGGCTACCAAGAATATCACCTTCCTGGAGAGGTGGGAGAGGGAGCACATTGCCAGCAGCTTGGAGGGTGGCTTTGTGAGGGCAGACAGGATGAAATTGATGTCCCATGGGGTGTGGGCTTGAGCACTGGCAGGAAGGTATTGAATAAACCCCTCATGAAACAGACAGTGGTAGGATGTGTAAACTTGGAGGTGCCATGCACAAGGGGGAGAAAATCACTGAGGGCTGCTGGGTGGACTTATAGAGAGCTATGGGCAAGGCCCAATGTTTTGAGATCAAGAAGGTAGTCGAGGACGCTAGGTATGGACATAATGCAGTGGATGGTGATGGCGGTGAGCCCATGAGATGAAGCGTTTCCATGTAGCTCTGTAGTAGGCCCTGGTGGATGCCCTGCTCTGGGGGAAGATGTGTCTTACTAGGCATTTTGGGTGCTTGAGAGGCACATGCCTTGGAGCACTACATGGCGTTTGATGCACCAGTTCTAAAGTTCTCTGCTGCCAGGAGAAGGTGGTCTGAATGGCCGGGAGTCCTGGGCATGCCCGTGGAAATACCAGAGGATTCAGGTGGCATTTGCGTGGCTGGCTTGTCCAAGAAGGACGGAGGTGGAGGCAAGACAGGCAGTGCATGCACTGGTGAGCACTCTGAACAGGCATCTACCGGGGTGGCTGTTGGTACTGTTGGGTCCCATTTGCACTGAGTTTTTCCCTCCACCCAAGGCAGTTTGGGCATCAGTGCAGTTATCTCCACGTGCGACATCTCACCCAACCTGGCACAACTCGGGGAGGAAACACTGCGCTTAGTGGCAGTCCAATGTGGGGACTTGCTCTTGGGCTCATGAGAGTGCTTCTTGATCTCAGGTCTGGGCTCGTCCTTCACCACTGGTACTGTCAGATCCGGTACATGGGAAGAGGTCGGAGGTAGTGCTCTCTGATAGTGAGATTGCTGTACTGGTGATTCTGACAATCCCAGATCAGAATGAGCACATGGTCTCATTGTTTCTTCCATGAGGAATTTATGTAGGTGGAGCGCCAGAGTTTCCTGGGTCTGAGGTGGGAAGGACTTGCAGATGGAGTGACGAGCTGGGATATAAGCCTCATTGAGGCAATAAAGACATCTCTGCTATTTATCACTCACTGAGAATGAGCACAGGCAGAAGACACAGTTTTTAAATCCCAGAACATGTGGCATAATCCCTAAGGGGTGCAAACATTCCCCAAATGAGGATGACTATCATTACTAACCTACTACTAATCCTACAACTACTATCTATGCTCTAAACTACTATAAACAATTATATACAAATGCACAGAAGTCAGTCTCTTAGCAAGAAATAAAAGCACAAAGGAACAGCGGTTCTGACTCAGGTCATGCAGCCATAAGAGGGAACTGGACGGGCATCAACCTGCACAATCTATTATACCCTTGGCTGTGAGCATGAGGGAACACATTACACATGAGTGGGTCAACGGACACTATTAGGAATACCTTGTGGATTCAGGTGCATTTGCACCCACTTATAGAATACATATAGGGACCATCACTCTAAGAAGTAATTCTTTCACTCTACTCAGTACTGATAAGGCCTCAACTGGAGTACTGTGTCCAATTCCGGGCACCACTTCTGGAAAGACATGGACAAATTGGAGAAAGTCAAGAAGAGAATAACAAAAATAATTAAAGATCTAGAAAAACATAAGCCACATGGGAAGATTGACAAAACTAGGTTTGTGTAATCTGGAGAAAAGAAGACTGAAGGGCACATGATAACTGTCTTCAAGTATGTAAAAGGTTGTCATAAAGAGGAGGATGATAAATTGTTCTTGTTAACCACTGAAGACGGGTCAAGAAGAAATGGACTTATATTGCAGCAAGGGGATTAGACATTAGGAAAAAATTCCTAACTGTATGGGTTGTTAAGCACAATCGAATTACCTGGGGAAGTTGTGGAATCTCTGTCACTGGAGGTCTCCAAAAACAGGTTAGACAAGCCCCTGTCAGGGATGGTCTAGATAATACTTAGTCCTGCCTCAGTGCAGGGGACTGGACTAGATGACCTATCGAGTTCCCTTCCAGTCTCACATTTCTATGATTCTATGAATGGGACCTCAGCAGAATCATTTGGAGATGGGAGGGTGATGTGCTTGGATATCTTTTTTCTGGCTGTGTTTCTATTAGGGGAAATTTGTAAGCTTTCCCCTCCTTCTTCTAGTGGTGGAAGTTGTAGCATAGATAGTATATAAGGGGGACCGAGATTATTACACCTTGTCATCCAATCTTATCCTCAGCAGGATTAGATGGCACAGCTGTGAGAGCACCTGAGCCCCCTCTATACAAGAGCTTCCACCATTGCTCCCACTGGTAGGGATCCACTGGTGCAGAAACACACTCAGAAATTGTCTCATTGCAGATGCATTTGTCATCTGAGAAGGTAGCCAGCTGAACTCTGCCCATTCTGGAGACCTGGGGCTGGGAAACCACAGAGAAAGGAGATGAAGAAAAGAATAAGGATTTCAAAAGAGGTGGAATAGAGGCAGTGGCGTATCTGACCTGAGTTAAGAAGCTGGCAATGTGTACATTTACAGACAGAACCTGTGGAAGATGAGAATTAGCTCATTGTCAGGCATAATGCCAATCTTATTTATGGACAGTGGTGGAGATGCACTGGAGGTCTGAATTGTTTATCTTAACAAAAGGTTCAGGGGTAACTTTAGTCACAGTCTATAAGTATCTATATGGGGGATAGAACTGACAATAGAGGGCTCCTTCAATCTAGCAAACAAATGTATAACAAGATCCCAGGGCTGGAAGATGAAGTTAGATAAATTCGGACTAGAAATAAGGCATACATATTTACCAGTGAGAGTAATTAACATGGGAACATCTTACTGAGGGTTGTGGTGGATTCTCCAACACTGGACATTTAAAAAACCAAGACTGGATGTTTTACTAAAAATTATGATCTAGTTCAAACAGAAATTAATTCAGGGAGTCCCTATGGCATGTATTATACAGGAGGACAGACCAGATGATCACAATGGTTCCTTCTGGCCTTAATCTATGAGATATAGATAAGAGGGAGCGGTACTTGAATATGCTCTTCGTTACCAAGAAATCATAACAACGATCCCCAGTTTAAGAAGCTTCCTAACACTAATACAACGTCCTCTGTGATTGCATCTGATCTAAAAGAGCTTTGTGGACAGTTCAAAGTGGGAAATTATTTTGGCTGGGGAAATGCAAATCAGTAACAAGTTTTGAAGAAATAGAGTTCTCCAATCTGAAGGTTCTGACAGCAATAGCACAGGTCCTGCCATATCTGATAATTTACGAAAACAGCATAAGAAATGGCAGATTCCCAAAGAAAGCTGCCACGGTCCCCTGTGTGATAATGCTAAACCTTTTAGCAATTACCACGCTCATACTTAGGGTTGATTTGCACAGAACCTGCGGCTGTGCATTAATAATGATTTATTAGAGTAACAGTTTATTGACAACATTATGGCTATGAGCAAAAGCCAGTCTGATATTTTAAGGTCTGATATTTCAGAACCTACTAGGCTAGAAACAAATGCCTTACGCAATCAGGAAAGAGAGGGCTCCCTTGCAGTGACTTAACACTCTTGCTTCTACCCTTGATGGTTTTTGAGACACTGGAGCCCATCTTGAGCCTTGGACCAATGTAATTTGGGGGAAAGTCCAGACTTAAGGAAAGAAAGAAAGATTTTTGTGGCAGTGTATTTTTAAAATGGCATCTATTTGAAAACTGCTCAAGTTTTGAGGTAGATAAACGACCAGAGTGCAGTTGAGGTAGTGAAAGATAAAGGTGATTTATCACATTAATATGACTTCCACATAGACATACATGCCATCCAACCTTGACTTTCTGAACATACTGGTGGACACTACATTTGGATCAGCATGTCAGCTGAGATCTTCAAAGGAGTCTAAATGAGTTAAGAACCTAACTCCCATTGAAATTCAATGGGAGTTGGGCACCTAATTCCTTTTGGCTAAAATTCCAGCTGTAATTAAATAAATAGACTTCAGAACATGGGGCTGCTTTTTAGGTCACACAATTTTGAATAACTGAAGTCTTCATGACCAAGCATGCAATGCATACAAAATGTGCAAAAACCTATGCTAATATAAGCTTAAATGAGCATTTAAACACACTAGTCAGGAAATGCAATGAACCTACAGCAATATTAACTCACTCACAAGACAACTGCAGTGCTGTTGGCATTAAGATATACAAATCAATGCACAAAACAAAACAAAAAACCACCACCAATAAACAGGACAATTTTACTACACATGTGCACAATGTGGCCAAGTTAACAGTGCTCAAATATTTGAATTTCCAGACACATTATGACTCGTTTTGATTCAAAGGGTAAAAAGAATGATGCTGTTTTTTCAGATCATAAGTTGTATTTGTAGTGTTGATGACTACCAACCATATTTTGAATGTAACTGAGCAGATCTGATGTGGGAGAACCATTGAGCAAGAGTAGATATCACTGTGATGACCTGCCACTTTTCTGACCATCACTGCATTTTAATCAACTTGCTTGTTATTAACAAAGGTGGTTTGTGTTGCAAGGGGAGGGAAGGATAGTAGGAAGCAGGCTGCAAAGAGCTTTTCCTTCCTCTGGTATTCACTTCCATGTAGTCCCCACAGAGGAACAGTGGCTGAGTCAGCTATAACGTATCCAACCGGGCATGTTAATCAGCAACAAGTGTGCGCAACTAATTTAGGAAAACATGCTGTTCAGTCAATTGTTTGAATAACTTCTGAGTTACTGTAATGTGCACCTGATTAGCAACATTTAAAAAACAGAACTAAGCAAATCAGTACTTCCCTTCAACCCACAAAGAGCATCACTGGTGTAACCGATGTGCAGAGATCCATGGGCAATATGATCCATTCATGGGTTCTCCTGGCAAGACTTCATCCAAAATTGAATCTTAAGGCATTTCACAGCTATATTGTCTCTTAACTAACCCAGTTACCACTTGCTGCTACTAGCAAGCTGCAAAAAGAAAGTCATTCTAGCTTCCTTGTCGTCCAACTGGAACTAGTATTCAGCCTTTTTAAGTGGATAGCTGAAGCCTGAGTAAAAATTAGTTATAAATGTTGATTAAGAGACAGGTTTCAGATTATAGAACACTCCTGCTGCTAGGCTTTAGTGTGCATTGATTTGCACAGTACTAACTACTTTGTTTTACTGAACGACTGAGGAAAAACAAATAGCCCCAATTTGTCCTGCTGTGTGGTGTGAAGAGAACCAAACAATGGGAAGAGCCATGAGTTGAGAGGGCACTATGAAGTGTGTTTTCCAGTCCCTCTTAGCCAAGGTTAGCTTCACCTCACATACTCTGTGCAGCCTACAGGGCACAAAGAAAATGAGGAACAGACCATGGAGCAGCGGAACCGCTGGTGTAAACTGTATGCTCCCCTTTCCTGTGTGGAGTATAGGCCGTGAAGAGAAGAAGGATCGTAAATATGTCTAACAGCAGTCTTAACTAATCCAGCCAGGTCTGAACTCCCCAGAGGAGCCAAAGTGCACTGATGGTGGATGGTGGCAGCATGCCAAATCTTCTAGCTGTACTGCTGTTGTTGAAGAGAGCTGAGTGGAGCATGGGATAAGCAGGTAAATAAGTGGGCTATTTAAATAGCAACAGGAAGCTGAGCAGGAGAGAGGGGATTAGAAGCCATGCAGGTTGCTATGGACAGTGGTCTCTCTCTCTGGACCAGAGAAAGAGACTAACTGGGCCCAGAGACTTTATGGACTAAGTGTGGGGACTCTGAACCAGTCTTGAGATAAGGATCATCTGAACTGCTGTTATAACTGCTCCTTCTCTGAGACATTCCTGAAGAGTAAATACTTATTGTGTGAATTTGGTTTTGGCTTCCCCCTTGCTCGGATCCTCTGCAGCCATGCTATCCCCTACAGTCTTGTTCTGATGCCTTCCTTTAAGTGTCACTCACCTGAGGGCAGATCGTACTGCACTCTTTCTCAAGACATTCTGCAATATGAAGTCCTGTGACAGCATCTTTCATGTCAGTGCAGGTGCAATCTCTACAGCCTTCTTCCCAGGATTTCCCAGTGGGGTAGACAACATTGTGATGAACACAAACCTGTCAATGCAGTGAATGCGTCAATGCATACATGTAAGGGCACATGCCATTCACTCTGAAAGGCTGACTTTCTGTCTGCCCGTCTCTTCTGGGATTTACCAGATCTACCATAACTCTTACAGAGTGTATTGGGCCCAGTGGAAATGCCTCAAGTCTTGAAAAGTTGTTTATTACAAAAACAAAAGAGTTGCTGAAATCCGATGGACCAGAGACTGCTTGACTCAATTCAGTGGAGTTAGCCAGGATTTGACTCAGTATATCTGAAAGAAGAGTTTGGTCTAATATTCAGAGATAATAAAATAATAAAACCTAGTATCATTATCCCCTTTTCACAGATGGGGAAACGGAGACACAGATCAGTGAAGTGTTGTGCTCAAGGTCACCCAGTAGGCCTGTGGCAAAGCTGTGAATAAAACCCAGGTCTCCTGTGTCTCAACTAGTGCTCTATCCATTAAGCCGTACTATCTCCAGATACTTAATGTAGCATAATAGTCTATACAAATAAAAAAACAGTTAGGGACAAATTCTATTGTAGTGTAACTGTATTAGAGTCAATGGCATTACTTCAGGGATGAATTTGGCTCATGTGAAGAACTACAGTGAAATCAGTGACAGGAAGCATCAGGCAGGGTCAAAATGCAGCTGCTCAAATGACCATGTAGATCTAATGTAGTCACAAGTATTTCAATTTAATATGGCAAATAGATTGTGTGCATATTTGAATAGCAACAAAAAGAAAGCTTGTAAAGAATGAAATTCTGAAATTTGTATCTGTACAGAACATAACCCATGAGCTTTTTCTATTACAGAAGCAAAGTAAAAACTTCAGAATGATCTCTGAAATTCATGCTGCCAGAATGACTTCAGAGCTGCTACATGTTAGCTGCATTTTCATCCTGAAAACCACGGAGTAACTGTAAACAGTTTAGTTTTGTTAATATTGCAAGAAATTATAACAATGTAACATGCATAGTGATGTGCCATTGTTCACTTTGCTTGCGTACAGTCTTATTACTAAAAGCCTTCATGTACTTGTCCGGCATTGCTTTGGGAGACTTGGCATTACCATGGAAAAACTGGACTGACTGCTTTGGAGCAGCCTCTCCTTGCAAGAAGGATATTTTCCTCTGTAAGACGGACAGTTCATTCCACTCACCTTGTCTGGAATGCAGTTAGTAGTTGTGCAGCCACAGTCATTGGTGACAGACGTAGATAAATACCCAGCTGGGCAGCTCACTGTAGAGTTGGTACAACTGCAGGTGCACTCATATTCATCACAACACTGGGTCTTCTTAACAGTCAGCTCTCGATGTGGAGGGCAGGAAGGAATGTGCTCCAGCTTGCATTCCTCTTGCTTGCAAGCTATCAAATAATTAGGTATCACACGGAGCACAGGACGTTACAGAATGATATAATAGAAACCACAAGTGTAGTTTCTCTTAAAGCAAGCCTCTGATATGGCATTGAGATCCACTAGGGATTGATTTCAATAAGTCACACAGGTGTAGAAGTCCCAACTAGCAGATCCTATTGCAAGTTCAGGACCAATCTTTTTATTCCTTCAGAAACACCTTCCTTCATTTATTACGCAGTAAAAAGTATTTGTAATGTTAGTAAGCTCTTGATCAGAGCCCCTGCAACTCTTAACATTGCTCTGTTCTATAGTTTATAGTGCATTCTCAGAAAGAGAAAGTAATGGAATGTTTCCAGTTTGTAAGATTGCTACGGGTCCTATGGATCTAAATTGGTGTTTTCCAGACCGTCAGGCACTTATATTTGTTTCTTTGTTCAACCTCATTGCTCAAATATTGTTTAATGTTTAAAAGATACTTTACCACAACCGTAAGTTGGTCTACATTCTCCAGGGTTTGTCAATACAGGCTGAAGACCATCTTCACAAACAGGTACAGCAGGCAGATCACAGGTAACTAAATCACATACTAAGACAAAAAAAATGAGGCAGTGTATCAGTTGGTACTTAGCTAGTTAGTAATCAAGAAAGACACCTCATTTTAAGATTTCCATGTACTTCATTGCTTCTCAGCTAGAAATGATTTAGGGAACAATTCCTGTTTGGTTTTAGGTGCATTAAAGTTCTAACATTGTGTTTCACAAGTGTAGATTGTGTAGATTAGATAAACAATAGCTACTGAAAAAATGAAATAACCATTCTAAAGTCACTGAGACAAATTGTCCCCTGCCCCCCTCCATGTACACACACACACACACACACAAAACAAGGAAACTGTGTAGAGATTCATGCAGTTTTTTGTCCTCATGTGGGTTTTTCCCCACAAAGAGGTGAATATGGCCCTCAAGTGCTTTGAAAAAGACTATCTTAATCAATACTTGATCTAACTGAAAATGCCAATCGTAAGTTTGAAAAGTAGCTAGTAAACAAAAAAAATTGAAACCTTGACATCATTATAAACTATTGCTCTCCCGTTATCTGCAACCTACCACATTCATACTTTGGACAACACTGATCAGAATCCTGGCGTAGTCTGGAAACTTCACAGGGACCACAAACTGCAGCTAGAGTGAGGGGGGGAAAAACACAATTGTAAACCACACTTAGATACAAATAAGCAAAGTAGACATTAAAAAAATATATATAGAGAGAGAGATTTAATAATAGTTTACGTTTGGCAGTAGGGCAAGGTTGGATAGTGCAGTTTATTATCCTATTCTCAAGACACATGCAGATCTTGCAGGGCTCGTTGGAAGGAATCCATGTTTCTGTGTGCTGCATAAAAATAACAGGTTGTAAGAGAGAAAGGAAATCTTCTGATCATTGGTATGCAAACTGCTGGAGGGAAAGTGAACTAATCTGGAAAACCAGAAGACTACATATGGGACTATTTTGCTTCTTCTGATAACTATGAGAATCCAGAGAACTACACAATTTAGAAATTAGGTTATACTGAGATTTAGCAAAGGATGCAAAAAATGCATCAATACAGTGAGAAATGACCATTGTTTTAGGCATGCATAATGTTCAGACTTCATGAGTACAATTGCAAACTACTGTAAATAATACAACACAATGGTGGTATTATACACACTAAGACTGGAGTACTGGAGTAATAAGAGAAAAAATGATATGTTGGAAGTATATAGAACTAGCAGCCTTTTCAGATTATTAGTATTTAAGCATATCAGAAATAAAGAAACAAAAGCCTATTTTAAGCTGAGAATGTTTCAGAATAACATATTAGAATTCCCACTGCATTGGACTCTGGACAGAGGCTAAATTAATACCAAATCAGATACTGTAATTCCTTTGGAATATTCCTTAAAGGTAATCAATGCATAGAGAAATTGATAGTAATGTGCATGATTGTCCCTCAATGCTGGCTATCATTGATAAGAGGGAAAAGTTGGAAAGTGGACATGTTGGTCCTTGAGTTCACAGACAGGTAAAAATAACTGTTTACATTTAACATTCAAGCAAGGAGGCAGGTAGTGGAGAGATGCTTTATGGATTATTTAAGTACATTTGTATAATCAAATCATGCTTTGAATGAGAGCCTAGGGTGTAATACCATGGAGGAGAGAATATTGTCCAGAAAAAAACTTTAGGGAACTTTCTTGATAAAAGTGTGGTGTGATCCTTACTAATGCAAGAAGAAGGGTGATGTCTAGGCTGACCACCACTTAGCCCTGGAGATGCTGTATGTACTATAAGCATTATATGAGTCAAAAAGGTCTTTTAGACTGAATTAAATGAGGAGGTTAATAGTGGGACTATAAGAAAAGCAGCAGCACATTGAAGTAAACTGCTAGAAAGAGCTAGCAGCCTATAAAACAAAGGAAGTGAGGCTAGTGAGTGGTCAGTCTGTGGGGAATCTGTCTCAGTAGAGGAAAGTTTGCATAGTTAAGTTGCCAATAAACAGCATTATCCCAGGGATTTGGAAGCACTGCATTTATATTATCTGACCATTTCATAGAACATGATTAGAGTTCTCTGCAGGTGGACTAAAGAGGATGTCGTGTTATTTCTTGTATCTTTTGAACACCAGCAAACAGTGAAACACTGAAGCACTTGAACATTTCAAGACACAATAAGATGATCACACATCTGCTCTCACAAATACTTTCATCCTCAGTGCTATGGAAAGGCTTTTCTTCAACATATCAGTAAGAGCCTCTCTGTAAACCAAAAGCTGGGTTAAAGCAATCAGTTGTTAGACACACCTCACATATGCACTTCCTGTAGCTCTGCTCTGCTCTATGGCCATACCCCTTTGCCATGGTCCCACCCTTCCTTGGAAAAATTGTGACAGAGGCCACTCATATAAGGACTGTTCACTGATCTGGTAGGGAAACCTTCCACCACTCCTCCTTGGACAGACAGAAGGCTCCCTTGTTCCTGTATTACTACACTCCACCGTCAGGTGGGCTGGGGTTTCTCCCAGAGGAGGGAGGACTCAGCCTCCAATAAACTGATCAGATGACCCTCTCTGTGTGGAGTCGTTGAAGGACACTGCAGCAACAGAGCCATGCTGGGGTGTCAGTAACAAAGGCCCTTCATACACAGAGCCCACTGCTGGGATTGTGTTGATGGAGCTGCCCAAAGCAGAAGATTTCAGAGTTAACACCCCATGAGATGCCTGTGACATTTTATACCTTTTAAGGCTACTCTTTCAGGTTCTCTGCAGACACAGGCGGATATCACTGCATCTGTTACACTCAAGTTTTTCTAGAAACATTTATTGTAAATGAAAACAGATTCTGACAACAATATGTGACTGAGGAGCCAGGACCCTGCGCATGGGCTTATATTGCTTGTGCCTTAATCTGCACCTGTCCTATACTTCCCTTACAGAAATACTGTGGTGACAGCACTAGAGTCCTTGAGATCAGTGGGAGCTGTGCACAGTCTAGAGTTTAAACAAAAAGCTTTAGGATAGCAATGGTACACAGTGCAAGAGAATCCATTTATCAGGCAGCTTTCTCTCTTCAGAGTTAGAATCAAAATGTATTCTGCTCCATCGTTATTAGGTCACCTGTGTTAAGCAACTGGTATTTACCAGTCTGTTAAATGGTTAGGTAAATCCAGCTTCACTATTTAAAACACAGATTGATCAAAAACAAATTATGGCCAAATTTTCAGAGATACTGAGCACCCGTGACTCTTAACGCAGTTAATAGGAGCTGCAGATGCCTCTGAGAAATCTGGCCATTGATTTTGAGCTTGCCTTTTGCCCTTTTGTCTAAATAATTTCAAAACTTCATGTGGCTATTATGGACAGTAAATTAATTCTTTAATATAAATTCTGTATATGTGACTATCAAATCTACAAGAACTGTCATTGC
The DNA here is from genome assembly GCF_003597395.2 of Chelonoidis abingdonii. Lineage (NCBI taxonomy): Eukaryota > Metazoa > Chordata > Testudines > Testudinidae > Chelonoidis > Chelonoidis abingdonii. The sequence continues at coordinate 139,536,633 of NC_133769.1, read as the reverse complement.
TGGAATGAATGGATTACCTATTCTTACAGTAATACTTACACAATACCAGCAGGTGGCACTAATGGATAAACTATATTAATAAACAGGTGACACTTGTTACAAGCAGGGTTTTCCTACCACATTAAGCAGCCTGAGGGTCATAGATAACTGTTAATATATGCTAACATCAGTAGAATTTCTGCTGTAGACTGGCAACCAGTATGAATATTACATTGACAATGTGGTTTGTGTACTGCCTATTTTAATAAATCAAGTTTCAGAGTAGCAGCTGTGTTAGTCTGTATCTATAAAAGGAACAGGAGAACTTGTGGCACCTTAGAGACTAACAAATTTATTTGAGCATAAGCTTTCGTGCACTACAGCCCACTTCATCGGATGCATAGAATGGAACATAGAAGAAGAGTATATATGGCCTCTTCTCTGTATATATATATATACTCTTCTTACATGTTCCATTCTATGCATCCCGATGAAGTGGATTCTAGCCCACGAAAGCTTATGCTCAAATAAATTTGTTAGTCTCTAAGGTGTCACAAGTATTCCTGGTTTTTTTGGCCTTTTTTTTAATAAATCAAGTGCATCTTTCATCATTACTGAATCATTCATAACACCTGAGAGTTTGCTCTACAGTTTCACATTTTGTCATTATGAAAATTAATGTAAACAGTTCCTAATTTTAACAGAGCAATTGCTCATTCCAGAAATTTTATGCACAGATCATCAGGTCTTCCTTTTGTTTTAATCAATTGTAAATGTCTATAACATGCATTATTGCTGAAATATTAGTCTAATTTTTTTACCAGTGGATATCCATTAACAGAAATTTACTGTTATGACTGAAAAACAGGAAATCCATCTAACACACACAAACACACACACTCCAACCTGTAAAAGAGTGTGTCTGTTTCACTAAGCATGGTCCATAAAATAAGAACCAAGCCAGACCTCAAAATGAATTCAAACCAGAAGCAGACATGAACTGCAAGAAGAAAAGCCTGTCCTTGTTACATTCCCATGACAGAGCTGCAGATCTAAGAAGTCTGACTGACTTTTAGAGAAGATTCAGATATGGCACCTAAAAGTTTACATGCTTATTAAAACTGAACATGGACTCAGAACCTTCCTGAGTCTTGCCCGTATCTATAGAGTTATATGCTCCACTCCCAGAATCTGCATGGAAAGGAGCAAAACTTCTCCCTTCCTCAGTGCTGCACAGTGAAACCAGGCATGCACACATGCACAGGAAACAACAACTTTATGGGTCTCCGTGTAAGCTGGGGGGAAGCACAGAGCTTGGGAGCAGCTGCTATATAAGTGGCATGGCCCTAGGACAATCCACCTCAGAGCGCATGGCATATTGCTGCGTATGTTAACAGTGAAGCATTCACTTCTCTTTCATGGACTTTGCTCCTCTCCCAGGGTGAAGCAGTGCTCAGACCCCATGTGGAAAATGGGACCAAAATGGTTCACTATGCTGCTAGTGGTGGGAAAAGACCTGAAGAGAGCATACAGGGACAGGCACTCCATGTGTCAGACAAAGAACTGCTGGTAGGGGCCATCTGTTATCATGGGTCTCCAGTTTGTATGGTTTTGGGACTATACAAGTAATACATCCCTTTCTGTGCTTGTCAGAGATCCCATCCTGCACTTACCTGAGGAGAGTAGATTTTCAGTGGGACAGAACCCATGGATTTATTAAAAGAAACGTTCCTTTTCTGTCCGTTTTTGAGTGGAAGGGGACATAGCCTGAGATTGGACCAGGCTATCCTTGTCACTCTTGTGCTAACTGCTGAAAAAGTTTCAGGGTTGGTCCACACTACCACCTTACGTTGGTGGAGTTATGTTGCTCAGGGGCGTGGATTTTGAGCAATGTGGTTAATAACCTCTGGTGTAGCCAGTGCTATGTTGATGGGAGGGCTTCTCCCATCGACATAGTTACTGCCTTTTGGAGAGCTGGAGTGCCGATGCCAGAAGGAAAAGATCTTCCATCAGCGTAGTTCCAACACTTATGACTGTAAGTGTAGACTAGCCCTTGCAAACCTTCCCAGTGCCTTGGCATGGAAGTAAGATACACTCACAGCATAAGGAACCCCGGGACTCTACTTTTATGTTTAAACTTGTGTTTATTGGTAAAAGCCTGCTGGAGAGAAATAGATCTCATAGTAAATACCCAGTTATGCCATTCCCCGCTCCCCTCATCCTCCCCCGTGCTTCTTCCACATAAATTTGTCATGCGTTTCCTGGCCTCAACAGCCCCAGCTGTGAATTTAATGTTGAGCCTAGTCAATTTCACACTGGGGGAGCTGCATGGGGCAGACAGCCGGCCAGCCATGAAGAAGCAGACTGAAAAAATGTCTGAAGGGAAAAATAGACAGACTTATCAGATGTAGATTCATTTGGCAAAACACACACCCTGACAACTCTGCAGATAAGCAGTAACAAGACAGCTACCTGATGGTGTGTTCCATCTTCAGCAACGCACTCTGTGCAGACTTCTTCATCAACACAATAACTATTTAAAGTCACCTGTCCGGGTGGACAGAAGCAGCCTTCTATGGGATAGTCCTTGCAGACACTGATGCTGGTGCTGTTCTCGCAGTGCTTTGTGCAGCTTGTTCGACAGTGATCATATATCAAAGAGTTGGGGCAATTCATAGCTGTAAGAAGACAGGCAAGAACACTTCAGAAGAGATGTGAAACTCAAAGCCATGATTTCACTTATAGTTTTCTCCAACACTTTTTCAACCTGATTGCCTTTGAGGATAAATTGATTATAGCCTCCATCGTGGTCAACATTTTTCAAAATAAATTTGTAAAGCAAACAGAAAACGCTGATGTCTTTGACGCAGGGTTTGATAAAGGGTTTAGAAAAGGTTAAAATAACTGGGTACGTTTAGTTTCAAGAAACAAAGACTGTGGGGATCTGATAACAGTCTTCAAATATGTTAAGGGCTGTGATAAAGAAGACAGGATCAACTGTTCTCCACATCCACCAAGAGTAGGCCAAGAAGTAATTGACTCAATCTGCAGCATAGGAGATTTAGGTTAGATACTATGAAAAACTTTCTAACTATAAGGATAATTAAATATTGTAATAGGTTAGTAGGTTGTGGAATTGCCATCACTGGAGGTTTTTAAAAACAGGTTGGACAAACTCCTGTCAGGGATGGTTTAGGTTTACTTGGTCCTGCCGCAGCACAAGAGGATGGACTAGACTAGTAATTCTCAAAGTTGAGCTGCCGCTTGTTCAGGGAAAGCCCTGGAAGTCTGGGCCGGTTTGTTTACCTGCCGCGTCCACAGATTTGGCCGATCGCAGCTCCCACTGGCCACGGTTCGCTGCTCCAGGCCAATGGGGGCTGTGGGAAGAGGTGCGGGCTGAGGGACGTGCTGGCCGCCCTTCTGCAGCAGTGAACCATGGCCAGTGGGAGCTGCGATCGGCTAAACCTGCAGATGCAGCAGGTAAACAAACTGGCCCGGACCGCCAGGGGCTTTCCCTGAACAAGTGGAGGACTGGCTTTGAGAAGCACTGGACTAGATAACCCCTTGAGGTCCCACCCAGCCCTACATTTCTATGATTATAATGGCTCCGTCTGGCTTTATAATATATGTCAAACAATTGTTGGCCTAAATTCTGTCCTGATTTATAACCCATGCAGAACCACTGGGCCAGATGCTCAACTGGTGTAAAATGGAATAACTCAATTGACTTCAGCAGAGAGAAGCTTATTTACACCAGCTGAGCATCTGGCCCATTTATTTCCAGGGGTGTAAGGCAAGGTAGAATTTGGGACCACCATTGCATTTATTAACGCAGCAGTGTTTACACAGTGTGATCAGGAGATCTCCAAGAGGGAGACAGGCATTGTAGGAAGTGGTTTTGGTGATTTGAAATGAGGCAATATTCCCTAGAAACTAAAGAAAGGCCAATGATAGCATCTTTTGGAATTTCAAAATCAACCCCTAAAACTGGCATCCTTTGGACCCCAGTCCTATTCATGGAGAGGGTTTCAGAACTGCATTCCCTCCTCTCCGAGCCAATGAACAAAACTTACATTGAGAGGTTCATGCTGTTGAAGATGCCAACTTTCAAATGAGACATAAAATTCAGGTTCAGTCCCCTTGTCAATATTGAAGATCCTGTGGCACTTTTCATAAGAGAGTAGGGTGTTGTTAATGTCAATGGATGCTTTTCCACTGACTTCATCGAGTTTGGATCAGGCCTACAAAGACTTCTCTGTACAAATCTATATGCATCTATCTTAGGGTTTTATGTTGCTGCTCATTGTATCTGATCACCTTCTATGTTCATTCAATAACAATAGTGAAGTCCCTTGCAAACTTCATATACCATAGCACCTCCCTTTCCTCTCTTCTCCTCTTTGGTTGGCATTTGAGAAGCCAGTTGGGTTCAGGCAGCTCCTCTCTATTCCCTTCAGTAAACCAAATTCTTGACTCAAGGATGTGCTTCCAAGAAGTTCCCACACACACTTTCCCCCTTAAGATATGATAAATTCAGTGTTTGGGTATGTGTGATGCAGACAGGAGGGGCAAGGGTTTAAGGAAACTATGGTTTCCCCTCTCCCCATTTAAAAAAATGTTTTTGATCGTAACCAAGGAAGGAGACAGCACCACTTGGCAAAAGAAGTGAACAAGCTTATTTGAAATGCATTTGCTGGAAGTGTCTACAGAAAATAGATTAATAGATTCTAAAGCCAGAAGGGATGACTGTAATTCATCTAGTCTGACCTTCTGCATAACACAGGCCATAGAACTTCCTCAAAGTAATTGCTTTTGAACTACAGTATATCTTTAAAAAAAACATCCAATCTTGATTTAAAAGTTGCCAGTGATGGAGAATTCACCACAACCCTTGGTAATTTGTTCCAATGCTTAATTACTCTCACTGGTAAATATTTATGCCTCATTTCACATCTGAGTTAGTCTAGTTTCAGCTTCCAGCCTTTGGATCTTGTTATACCTTTGTCTGCCAGACTGAACAGTCTAATATCAAAATTTTTGAGTTGGTAACAAAGGGAAGGGGGAATACTCCATCAAAAGCAGAAAAATCACTTCCAACGTCCCTTTACCTCAGTGGTGGAATTATAACCAGGAGATTCTAGGAACCCATGACTATCATCTAGCCCATTACAACCTCAGTACTGGCTGCTCCCCCAAGATTTTCAGATAACGCAGGCTCTGTTGTGGAACCTTTTGCTGGTGGTACTGTACCTATGAGCGTGGCATTAAAAACAAATGACTACCCACACACATACACCATCTCAATCCAGCACTCCTCAACAGCTGGATGTTTCAGTATCTACACACCTCTAATGCTGAATAATTTTATGTCCTAAAGAGAGAAATAATCATTTTAAACTCTCTAAATAAAATGAACAGCAGAGGTCAAAAACAAATAGTTAGGAGACCAGTTCTTCTGCCAGATTAGCCTTCACCATTCCATGTGAAATCTAATTTGAGTTCCAGTTTCTCTGATGCTGTCATCATTATTCCATGCAATCTATTCATTGATATTGTAGACTCAGCTTGCACAGGCTGTGTTAAAAAGGCAGCTTCCTTCCAAGGAGAGAAAAGAATAGTCAATATCAGTTCCTGTAAATCTATGTAATATGCAACAAATTTTGAAGGGTCTTACCAGAAGATTTAAGTAGTGACAAATGCTGCAGCTGGTCAATCTTTCTTTGAATTACTCTAGCTATTATTAATAACTATTGTTACTAGGGAATAGCATGTGTGTGTGAGAGATGAGCTTCTGGGACTATGTTTCTGACCCCAGAAAAATAAGACATTTTAAATTCCCAAGTAAAAAGTTAAAGATGATATTCTATATTAGGTTCTGCTTTTTCCACAGAGATCCTCTGGAACAGAGACAGAATCATAGAACTGGAAGGGACCTCGAGAGGTCATCTTGTCCAGTCAATGCACTCAAAACAGGACTAAGTATTCTCTAGACCATCCCTGACAGGTGTTTGTCTAACCTGCCCTTAAAAACCTCCAATGACAAGGATTCCACAACCTCCCTAGGCAATTTATTCCAGTACTTAACCACCCTGACAGTTAAGTAGTTTTTTCTAATGTCCAACCTAAACCTCCCTTACTGAAATTTAAACCCATTGCTTCTTCATCTTCCATTGTAATCAGTAGGGTTCTCACAACCTCACCCTTAGTTACCAGTCAGGGCCCTTAGTTATTATTCAGCGAAAGCCAGTTCAAAGATGGAGCAGAGATGATGGGATCATCTCTATGAATTTGTGAACCTGGGTGTTTTGTGATTCTATGGTAAGTCCACATTTTCCTTTATAAACAAAAATATTATACTTTGTTTTGCTGATGGACCTCTCCAATAGCATGAGCACATCAATATTTCAATGACCAGTAAATATCACATTGCAGAGGGGCTGCAAATCCTTGCAGCTGTAGCACAGTAGTAAGTGTGAATCTGATACACTTAGTTACAACCAAGTAGATTTTATTTTGTTTAGACTAGGACCACTGCTTAGTAGTGCACAAAATAGGAAAAAGGGAGCAAATAGCCTATCTCCTTCCCCCTCAAATCCTTTGCACAGTAACCAGGTGCAATCTTAGTCCTTGCACTTCTGATTGAGACATCTGTCAATGAGACTGGCACTAGAAAACCCTTAGGGGATGGAGAGCAGTGAAGGTGGTGCTCTGACCAGCTCTTTCCATGCCAGCTACTTGAAGTGGGACAGTGCAGATAAGTAGAGCACCCCACCCCACCCTGTGTTCTCCCAGCTTTTATGCACAACTCAGGCACTGTATCTTCCACAGCCCCATTTCCTACTCATGCAGTGACAAAGCTCCAAAGCAACCCTGAATCATGAACTAGAAAGAAGGCTTGTGCTGTCTAGGGCAGAAGTATCTGGCAAACAAGAATAAAAATAGGTGTCATATTAAACTTTCTCCAGCATCAATGAAATTGCTTTAATTCCTCCCTTAAACTGGTCTTGGCTTGCTGTAAACCTGAAGGGTAAAAGAGAGCTGTTAAGGAAAGGTTTAACATTAGTCATGTCAAAATGTTACCTAGAGCAAGTCTGATTCTTAAAAAAATCTTCCAGGAATTTGGAAAGAAAACATGACTTTCCCTCTTGAATGAAACTCAGTGGACAGGGCTGAAATGACAGCAGGATCTAAGGGAAAACATCTGCCCTGGCAGACCGAATAGAGATGCAAGGATCTCAGATGATTTCTGTAGTAAAATAATCCCATACATCTAAATTTGTAAATACTTCTCATTCCATATGGAAACCAGTGGACAAAGGCAGACTGGGAACTCCTGCCCCTCCTCCAAAGACCTTCCCCGTGAGCATGGCCATAAGAAGGGAGACGTGGGACTATCTTCCTTCCCTCTTTCTCTTTGTGGGACCTTGGTCACTACTGCATCAGAGTGCCTCACAATCAGTAATAGAGTCTGTCCACACAACATCCCTGTGATGGTAAAAGAGTATTATCCCTATTTTAGAGATGGGGACCCGAGACACTGGATAGATTACCTGACTTCCCAAGATCTCACAGGATACCAGTGAGTCAGGAACTGAAACCTGGTCTCTTAAATCATAGGCCTCGTCTTCAGTTCATGTTTATACGTCATGCTCAGCCCTGGTTTTTCTCTTGAACACAGTTTGCATTCAGACATCTCTATCAGTGCCACACAGAGGCAGTCATCATACTCTGAGCTGTAGGGCACTCTGAGTTGCTTTTAATGTGTGTTGCTACCACAAGGTTAATGCAGTGAAAACGTGTAGCCACAGGCACCTACAACAAATTAGATACAGTTCTCCAGTCCCTTCCCATAAAGCCCAGTGGGCACCCATTCCTGTGTACTATCTTGTCATCTACCTGTGCTCTGACCTCTGACTGAGAGTGATCTACCTGCATATTCCTCTGCTCAATATCCATAGTCCCACTCTGCTTGCAGTGTCTCCAGCTTCACTCATCTCCAGTGTTTGCAACAGTAGAATAATGGCCCTAAAAGGAGCCCATATGTCGGCATGCAGCCACCTGGCCACATGCATCTTGGTGCAGCTTTGGGCCACAGTGAGGAAAGCCCACCTGACACTACAAAGAAGAATATGGAACTGTACAATGGTATATCTCAACAGCTAGAGGAAGAACATGGGATCAAACAATCAGACAGCAGTGCAGAGATGAGATAAAGGGGTTCAAGGTAAGGTTCCAGGAGACCAAGAATAAGACAACCTGCCCCCTTTACAATAAACTGAACGGTGCCCTGAGCAGTCCAGAATCCTATCCACTAGACCATCCTTCTTTCTTGAGTCAAAAGGAGTATAGGACCAGCTACGGAGTGGCCAGCCTTTAAAGGTGAGGGGCTCAGGCCACATATTTGTCCCTTCCCAAGAAGACAACCAAATATTAGAGATGGATGGGGCAGAGAAAGAGCAAACCCCTGGGAATGGTCCCTCTAAGTAAAGACTGAGTCACTTTTTATAGGTCACTTTTATAAGGAAGTGGCTGCCTGTGCTGTATCTGTTCCATGTATATTAAATGATCCAGGGCTATTAATGCAGCACTTGTCACCAGCAATTATTATTAAAAAGGGTGTCCCCCCCAATGTTACAGTAATATTGCCAAACAGAACTGTGAATCACTACTGTGTGCCCCGCAGTTCCCAAGTGCTTGCCAGCTTCTCCTGCTTGCAGCTGCTGAATTAAATTGCAACAGAAAATTACAGTTAGCACTGATGTCATAAAATAAACAGGTTCACTCTCCAGGATCATTGTTTTGTTCTGTGCCTGTACAGTGTCTAGCAAAATTGGGTGTTGGTCTGTGAATAGGGCTCTGAGGCACCACAGTAATACAAATAATAAATAATAATAATAATTAATAACATCTACCATAGTGATGCAGCCAAATTAAAGCAAGGAAGGGAACAAAGGCAGAAGATACAGGAGAAGGAACAACAACAAGAAATCCCCAACTTCCTCAAGGGAATGCAGGAAAATAATCAGAAACAGATGTGGATCTTTATGTTGCACTGATCATTCCTTCTGTTACGTGCTGAGATACTGCAGTAATGAGCAGGGTATAAATAAAGACTGATAGATAATAGATAAATTGACTGTGTTACTATCATATACATGATATACCCTGCAAGGATTTCAAGTGAAGACACTTGATACCAAGTGAGGGCATTTATAATCTGTCCTTTTTTGTTCTTGAAAACAGGGAGGATAGAAAAAAAGGGGAAGGGGAGATTTCAATCCTGCAGGAAACTCCAATATTTTAACATTTGTTTTCATCCTAAATTGGGATGAAATGTAGAAATATCAAAACATTCTATGGAACAAAAAATTCAGAACAATTTTGATTCAGAAATGTGGAAAAGTTTTCAGCTGAAATGAAATATTTTGATTCAGGTCTAGTTGACAGTAGGTTCTTCATTCTCCCGAGCCACCACAATGCCTCATGGGAGTTTTAGTTCTAGGCTTCTCATATCCCCATTCACCCCCATGGGGAAGTCTCTCAGGATACACTGTCGTATCTTTCTGTGGGAGTCAAATGGCACACTGCGGTGGCTCAGCCACAGAGAGTGATCATGGAGAGTAGGGTCAATAAAAGAAAATAGGCACATGCGGAATCCAGAATTTCAACTCCCAGAGGCTTTGCGGTGATTCAGGAGGACACAGATTAATGCCAACCCAAAGCAAAATATTTCATTTCAATTTTTCTGACAGAAAATTCTGCCAAAACCACTTCTCCTCTGGAAAATTTCAATTCTGACAAAACCTCATTTTTCAACAGGAATATTTAATTTGATTTTTTTTTCAAATATCCCTAGTTGCAAGCTATTTAATTACTAGGATATGTGCAAGACAATCTAACAATGGTACTATCTTTGCAGTGTTTCCAAAAGTGAATATCTCACAGCAACCATATCCATTGAAACCAGTGCCAGAAACCTTGCTGCACTGATTCCTTCCCTTTTCAGTCCTCAGTGACTGCCAAACTGGACCATTATTTTAGGGTTTGGTGGTTCTTTATTTCTCCATTGCTGCATTACAGATTACACTGCACCTCTGAGAACTGGAGAAGAGTAGAAGAGTTGCGTTTAGAAACAAGTATTTAATACCCACCACAGAAGGTGCCTTCAGATATCACTTACATATACACAGCTAGATGAATAACAAGAAATGGAGTGACAGAGAGCTGTCCAGACCCAAAGGCAGCCAAATACACAAAACTAGAAGTTTGGATTTTTAGCCCAATTACAATATAGATCTGGATTTCAACCAAAACTGTAAAAAATGTCATGAGAACTACTTTTACACTAGAAACCCCCTGTGGAAATCTGGGGGTGGGTCAGATCTGGTAGCACCCAGAGGGGGCCTGCTTATAACCCTGAAGAGTTCAAGGTAGGGGGAAATGGAAGACTAGGGGGCCCTTCCCAAAAGGCAGCACGGGTGGTGTTTGTCCCAGGGCAGGTGGAGCGAACGAGAGGTGAAGCTGAGGAAGAGGACCAGTTTACACTTCTGAAGCCCACAGAGTCACAGTCCTTTTCCAGGTCTGGCTCCAATGGAAGATGGATCCTGAATATGCAATATGGACTGAAACATTCACAGAGCTCATGGACATTAGACCTACAGTACTGGTTCAAATCCATTCCTGGAAATAACTAGCCAGCCTAAGATTATTATTGTTTTTTAAAAGACACAACTTTGCTTACAGACAGATCCTATTCAGAGATGACTAACTTTTCATAAGTAAAAGCACTGCTACTGTGTAAGATACACTTCTTGTAATATTGCTCATTTGCAACATGGATGCTCATAGGCTAGGTCAACAGACGTATAAGCAATCAGATTTTCAGATAACTAAGCTTCCCTTTCACCCAAAGATGATGAAAGTCTCCATGATCTTTGCATTAAACCATATACTAATTCTACTGCACTCTTCAGCAAATACCTAACAAAATGGGTAAGCACGTTAAAGCATGTTCTGTACCCTGTGCCCTGAAGTTATACAGCCAGTACAGCTTACTGTGGGCTAGACGGTGGGCTGCTTAAGTGCAGCTGTGCTCAGTGTGGGGCGTGTACAAGGAGTCTTTGTATTCGCATACCAGGGTCAGCTACAGTTCTAGTCCATGCATTCCCATGAACACAAGAACTGTTTCCTACCAATGCCCCCATATCCCAAAGAGGGCAGGGAGAGGGAGAAGGATGTTGGAGTATGGCTATGCCCCTACTGAATTGACCAGTGGTGCTGGGCCGGCATGGAATGGAGAGCGTGCTACACCCTCTTAAGGGATGTTGCAAGTAGACATATTCACCCTGCGCAGCTGGGAGCTCAGGGAAGACTTGTGCTGCTGAAGTGTTGCCATTCTGCATTGCCTCAGTATGGGCTGGTGTCTAATTTAGCCCTGTATAAATAGCTTGGATTCACTGAAAAAAATCTTATCTATTGCAGTGCCATTGTTTATAGGTTTGTAATGTTATATAATGATTAAGCTATGCTGTCTATTGAATTGTTAATGTATTCTGCACAATGTCCCAGTAATCAACAATTTATTTTTGGCAGCTATACACATGCACCTGTTATTAAAAAAAAAAAAAAAGAAGAAGAAGAAAAGAAGAAGAAGATGCCATTGTTAAGACACCAATGACTGTTTTATGTAATTAGTAGCTAAACTGGGGAGTTCTTTGGGTGTCCTGCTAAAGTGCATCATAAGCTGGGAATTTGAGGAATGCAGAGAGGTTATTAAGAAGCCTCTTTGGCATTCTACCTTGAATGCTGCAATTTGGAAAGTCTGGTTGAAGTCTTAAATCTAAGCAATGACAGTCTATCTTCTCTCTCCATTTTCTAGGATTATATGCCATATAGAATGTTTGGAGTGTGTTGTTTCTTAAAAGATTTATCTATATCAATAATGTTCTCCAAAACTTGCTTTGAAAGAGATGTAAGACATTAACTCAAGGATCAGGCCAAATTCACCTTCCTCTTTTTTTCTTCAATGTTCCACTCAATTTGGACCTTAAACATGAAGAAAAACAATCCATATGATTCCTCTTATAGTGCCGTGCAACGTGGATACTGGATGGACAGCACTTCTGTTACATCAAGTCCTTAGGGGGTTGGTTCTCAACCTGTGGGATGGAGAGTGACTATGGAATGGGAAGGCAAAAATCAAGATAAAGGGCAAAAGTATAAAAACTGAGGGAAACCATATAGAAAATGCACAGAAAAGGGGGGGAAAAAAAGAGAGAATGAAGAGAAGAGGGGAAGATAATAAAGAGAGAAGCAGACACAGAGAACAAGAATGACTGGGACATGGTGACCACGCCAGGGCATTGCATAAGGGAATATATGGAGGGAAGGTAGTTCATGTTCATATCCATCATAAATAGAAGGCTTTAAACCAAAAAGATTGAGAAAGCCAGTGCCGTATCTGCATATCCTAGTACAGCGAGCCTTGCACAGAAGGCAGGAATATCCATGGGGACAATACATGGCATCAGCAGCCCCAGTAGTCACTTAGCTTTATTTGTTGAGGTTCACACGTACTGCCCATCAGAAAATCGCTAGGCATATGTGCAGTGCAACTGTTTAGTGCATGTGATGTCTTCCTCTGTGGAAGGTCTACCGGTATGAATAGCGGTCATAGGTAGAAGTTCATGCAAGCAGATAAGAATTGGTAGATGAGTAAAGATATAAGAAACCTATTGATCTCAAGCCAGACACACATCTTTCATCTCTCTACATATCTCTGGCCATCTGCTCTCCTAACACCCTTGCCGTATTCTCCCCTGCCCCACAATCAATGGCTGCATACCTGTGACCTCTTCCCCTCCAACACATGCACAATGGGGATCACAGAGCATGTAGAGCAATTTACTACTGACTTGGTCAGTAACTTGCAGCGTAACTGGCACTGCTTTGGGAGGGGAATGTGATGCATATAGTGGGTGTTTCTGAACTTCTCTGCCACAGGCTGCCAACCAATAGCCTGTTTTCTCATACACTGAAAGCCATATGCTTGTTCTACACAGGGAATTTGCCCTGGTACCAGCAATTGACGGTCAGCAGTGCAGAATCCAAGGATAGTCAAGGAAAGCCATGATTTGCACCAATGGAGTGCGTCCTAATGAGAAGCAAGGGTAAATACCATTGGTGTAAATTGTAACTTTCCTTATCTTCACACAGGTTCTGTACTGATGCAGCTACATCTGCAGCTGCCATCAATTACTGGAATCAGGGTTGATTCCCAGTACAGACAAGGTCGCAGATTAATATTTGGTGTGGAAGGTCATGGTGGGTAGGTAGGTCTGCATAATTGTACATTCTCATATAGTAATATTCACCTTCTGCATGGTCTTCCTAGGCCTTACATATCTTCAGCTGTCCCTGTCTGCTACCCTCTGTTCTGCACAATTAACAGGAGCATGTATTTTACTGATGCACCTTTTTCCATACATAGCAGTTGAATGGATAGTGAGGAATAAATTTAAATTAGGCCGCAAGTTGAAGTAATTATCTAACATGGAACTTTACTTACACTGGAAATTTAAACTGATACTTCTGTCCTATGACATAGGATTAAGATATTCACACTATGCAGACAAATTGGAGACAATGGGAGTAGTGGTACCAAGTAATTCACTGGGTTAGTTTCTGCATGAATTTTAGTGTATAATGAAACCATTACCACAAAAATCCGGTGATCTCCAAACGACGCAAATCCCATTTGTTCGGCAAACGTGAGCATAGGAAGCTATAACCTCACAAATTTCATCCTCATAGCAGCTGTTTTCTTCACATGCAGAATAGAACATGTCTGGAGAGATTATTCCATGGCATTGTGCAAACTGAGGTGAGTGCAGAACATTGCACTTGGTAGCGGCATGTTCGGTGCATCTGTCATCTCTCTTGATTTCACAGATTTTGCCTTGTTCTTTCACAGTCCATTCTTGAATAAATGTGCTGCTGTCAGATGTGACAGAGCCATTTCTTAACATGAAGTCATTGCCATTGTTTTGGTCACAAACCCCTAGGTCAGTGAGAAAAGAGAAGGTTTAAAAACCATCAGCAGTCAAACAATATTGAGCAAACAGAGACAAGGTAAACAGAGCTCCTTCAGGCTCAAAAGTTAAGCTGCAAGGGGAGGAAGAATGGGTTTTGGTCCTTATTGTTTCTTTATGATCTATAAAGGCCTAAAAATCTTAGGATGTTTTTTACTTGTTTATTAGGTTAGAAATCCTGGTATCGTTATTTGGTATTCTATGGATGCCTTGAAAACCAGTGAGATTATGGCATCACAAGAGAATGAAAGCTGAGCCATCAAGGGTATATCTACAGTGCACACTAAGCCCAGGTCTGTGGCATCCCCGCTTGTGGACTCAGTGTTTCCAAACTTGAGCGTCCATATTGGATTTTAAACCTGTTTTTATAATTGCTGGACCCAGGTCTCACAGCCAGGCTAATGCATCCGTACTGCACTACGCGCACCCTCTGACTTGGGTCTGTGGCTTGACCTGTGACCATACTACAAAATAACAGGGTTTGGACCCGAGTCACAGTGGGGCTCAGGTTCTGATCCCTTTTCCCCTCACCCCTCAGCAGAGTCCTAGGACCAGGACCTGAGTGCTTGGTAACCCAAGTTAGCCTGATTTGTGTGTGGCTGTGGCACAAACCTGAGTCAGAGCCCAGATTTAGTGTGCAGTGCAGACACACCCTGAGAGAGGAAAGGATTTTTAGTCTGACTGTTTAAAACTATATGTGTTTTGCTGATTTTTGTTAAACACCTATTTAACTCAAAACACTGAAAAAAGCACTTGTGAAAAAAAGGGTTCTAGAATAAAGATTCAAGACATCGCAAACGTCTTCAACTAAGGGGAGAGAATTACAGAATGTAACATATAGCTGAGATCTCTACCAGGCCCTTCATTGTAAACAAGGAAGACCAGACTTGACATTGCTAAGGAAAAAGCAAATAGAAAAAAACCCAAACACACACACACACACTCACACCCTATACTTTTCATGTCTTCTTTGTACATCATAAAAAATGCAGGGCAAGATCCCCCTTTGCAGGTAGCATTTAAAGGTCCTATTCTGGAAAAAGAACTGGTCTGAACAAGATAACTGTCAGAAAAGATGTAACTGAGACAAAACCAAAAATCAAGCTATATGCTGTCAAGTGTCAGCGATAACATCAGTGGCTGCCAGATCCTGTGTTTCTACTGGTGCAAAGTGTTAATGCATTTAGCGTTTGGGTTAAAAGTTACAATTCTATTAACTATTAAACCCTGCAAGCTATTCCACCTATATCTCTATGGATATGTCACATCTACACAGCAAAAAACCCATGGCAGCAAGTCTCAGAGCTCAGGTCAAGTGTCTTGCACTCACAGGGCTTGAGCCCAGGGTTAAAACAGCAGTCTAGATGTTCAGGTTCAGGCTGAAGCCTGGGCTCTGAAACTCAGCGAGGGTGACATGTCTCAGAGCCTGAGCTCCAGCTCGACTGGGAACAATTACACTGCCCTTTATAGCCCTACAGCTCGAGCTCTGTGACTTGATCCAGGCCCTGAAACTAGCAGTCACAGAGATTTTTTTTTGCTATGTAGAGATACCCAGAGAGATCTAGGTGGAATAGCGTGTAGGATCAGGCCTATGTATGGTTTCTATGCCTATACCTACAGCAGCAGTTCTCAAACTGTAGGTCAGGACCCCAAAGTGGGTCGCAATTCCATTTTAATGGGGTCACCAGGGCTGGCATTACACTTGTTGGGGCCTTGGACCGAAGGTGAAGCCGGAGCTCCACAGCCCGGGACCGAAGCCCCAGGGCTTCAGCCCTGTGCGGCGAGACTTGGTCTTCAGCTCTGGCTCCCTGCCTAGGGTGGTGGGGCTTGGGCTTTGTCTTTGGCCTCCCCACTCAGGGCAGTAGGGCTCAGGAGGGATCAGCCATCAGTCCTTCATGTAGTAATTTTTGTTGTCATAAGGGAGTCATGGTGCAATGCAGTTTGAGACCCCCTGATCTATACCTATGTCTATACAGATCCCCGCTGTTTTTTCTGGTGTTCTATATGGGCACATGGATTACCTCACACAGAGACACATGCAGAGTGGAGGCCCACACATACTTCTTGGTTCTGTCCAGTTACAAGAAACCTCAATAATAATTACAACCTCAAACGAGGCAGCTGAAAGAGGTAATTTTAAAACTTACCACAAAGGCCATATATTTGTGAAGAAAAGCTCCTTGGGTTAAGATGAAGGATAAATTCATTGTTTCTTGGAGTGAATGTGAAAATATGTCCAAGTTGGGAGAAGCTGATCTCATGCATTATTGCTCCATAAATGGTGACTTCAAAGTAATCATCCTTGTAAGGAACAGTAGTCATTTCTCCATTAACAGTAACCTGTTTCAAGAGGGTAAGATAGAGTGACCAGATATCCCTATTTTATAGGGACAGTCCCGATTTTTGAGTCTTTTTCTTATATAGGCTCCTATTACCCCCCATCCCCGTCCCGATTTATCACATTTGCTGTCTGGTCACCCTAGGGTGAGAATATTCCGTCAGTTCTACCAACCAACCAAAATAAATTAAAGTTTATAGAGTCTAGATATTCCTAAACACATTTTAACTTCATAAGGGACTGAAGATCCAACTGAGTTGATTAAAGCCAAGAGAATACAAATAATATAGAGACCAGTTCAAGCTGCAAGCAGATCTCTGCTCTGAGTGTAGAAATGCATGAAATGGATTGTGTGCTCCTTTTTTGTGAGTCAGCACTTTCCCATTTGCAGCATCACATATGTATTTACTGGCTAATGGTCCAGTCCTGTAAGTGTTCAATGCCTTCTCCTGGATGTTGAGCACCCTCAAATTCCAGTGAGAGTTGAGGCCATACAGCACCTTAGAGGATCAGATCCAAATATCATAATTAGCCTTGAATTTGGAACAGATAGTTCTCCTCTATTTACTGAAGAAGTTCTGTATGGCCACAAAAATCATCCCATCCATTGACAAGAAACTATGGGCAACAATGAAAGAACCTGATGGTGATATAGGACTACAAACCATATATGGCATTGCAGACATTGTTTTAGCTGTGGTATGAGGTAACCTTTGTAATTGTATCTGACTTGGAGCAGACACTGAACCTTTCTATAGTCTACTGTTCATATATCACGTTGTTATGCAAGGGTGTGAATAGTTCTAGTTAGCTCTGCCTTGTATTTTAGTCAGTACTTGTGTGTCTGAGTTCCCTAAAATTGTATTAAAGCTTTGAACAGTAATACTCATGACTATTAAATTAACACGTTTGTCTATAAAGTGAACGTTAGACACATTGGGGCAGATTATCTGCTAGGGCTGAGATCCACTCAATGCAGCTGTTGCGTGAGAGGTCAGGAAGCCAGTTATGGCTCCCTGATTCTCTCTGGTTGCACCCCTTGCACAGGTTAGAATAGCTCATGGGCTGCTCTAATATGCACCAGTTGACAATAACCCACAAGGGACCATTCACCAGTTGAAAAGAACCAGAGTGCAACATGTTCTGGCTACACCTGCCTGCCTGCTCCCAGAATTCCTGTCCAGGCAGAAAGTGCCAGATTCCATCTTCTTTGCATTGCTAGAGCAGTGCAAAGTAGCAAATTTGGTGTATCATATGGGCAGGGACTTTATTTTGGAATAAAAAATGATAAAGATTTTAGCAGCATAAGATATAAAACACTGTCAATTGAAAAAAAACAGCACTGCAATATAAATACTGAAAAAGGAGAGCACAACTCTGTTCTCATAATCTGGAATATTGTCATTTGACCAGAGAATCGTACAGCTATTTCATTGCTCATGGCTTACTGTCATGTCTCCAGAGAGCTGTATTGATTTGCCATGGTGCTTCACTTCTATGGCATTCATACAGTTTAATTTTGGTGTTGAACTGCAAGCCCCATTGTGGAGAATCATTTCAATATCATGCTCTTTGTCTTGAAACAAGGTGTAGGAGCAATTGCCAGTCAGTTTAAAATCCAACCCGTCAAACGTGACAATATGTCGGGTCGAGCTGCCCATGCACTTGCCTGTAAAGGTGAAGAGAGAGAAAAGATCATTATCTGTGTGACGCTGGCAGTCCAGGTGCCAGCTCTTGCCAAAGCTGCAGACATTAGCTGGAGACCAAACTAGTTCACTTATGTGTTAGTGTTGCTCAGAATAGGTGTTAGTCTTATAAAAATGCATTTAATGTTTACACTGTATAGAATGTTAGCGAGTTGCTGCATGCATTAATCTTATTTGTAATGTCTGTACTCCATGCTATAAGGAAATATGTACATTTTGCTTTATAACTCTGAAAATGTTTGCTCTAAACTCGTGAACTCCTATAGGAAGAGTGTTCCCCCTCCTGTGCTGCCCATCCTGAAGAACTATCAGAATCAGATGGGCCATCCAGGAACATTGCAATACTAGGGACTGGTGAACGGCCCTACTGAACCATCAAAATGTTACATGCAAGGAAGCTCGTCCAATGGTATTTAAGGCAGAATGAAGGAAATAAAAGAAAGACAGGGAAATTGTCCATCTCTTTGCTGTTTGACTTCTCACAGGGTCAGAGACACTAAATTGAAAACAGAGAAAGACATTTTGAATTCACAGATCACAAACTCTGTCACTCTTAGGATTTAGATTGTAACTCATTTGTATGTATATGTTTGGTCACTTCAGCCTTTAAAATAACTCTCTTTTTTCTCTTTCCTAGTTAACAAACCTTTAGGTAGTTTATCACAGGACTGGCTACAGACATGTCTTTGTCATTGTCAATATCTCTTCCAATTCATTTTGAGCCTGATCCAGAATACACTGTTGTCAGCGGGAAGCATAGGCATTGACTCTGTGGGTGCTCCGGGGCTGGAGCACCCATGGGGAAAAATTAGTGGGTGCTCTGCACCCATTAGCAGCCAACCTCCCCTTTCTGCCCCCTCCGCCCAACCTCGCCTCCTCCCTTAAGCGCTGTTTGGTGGTGTATCAAGCTTTGGGAGGGAGGGGGGAGGAGGAGTAATGTGGCATGCTCAGGGGAGGAGGTGGAGAAGAGGCGGGGCCTGGGCAGGGATTTGGGGAAGGAGTCAGAATAGGAGCAGGAAGGGGGTGGTGTTGGGGCAGGGACTTTGGGGAAGGGGTTGGAATGGTGGCAGGGCAGCGGCGGAGTCGGAGAAGGGTTTGGGGCAGATGAGGGTCAAGTACCCACTGGCGCAACCAGAAGTTAGCACCTATGGTGGGAAGAACCCATTAAAGGTAGGAAGTTAATCAATATGAAAAGCTAAAGTTAAATATTTCATCAAATCCTAGAGAAGAAGGAAAACCTATCTGCATCTTGTGATGAAATGAAATTTTTCTAATTGTCTCTGTCAGGAATAACCTTTATTACAAAATAGACAGGTAAGTTAGAGGCAGATCCTGTGTATACAAGTTGTTTTCTACTAAGTTTCATGTATTAACATATTTCTATTAAAGATGAGCAACAAAGGAGAAAATAGTTGAGTCTGTGTCTTTTTCTCCCTTTATGATCTATAAGGAACACACGAAAAGGATATTTTTGTTGTTATTTTGTTTTAAACTTGTTTTTTTCCTGGATGACCAGAGAACTAGTAGAATTATGAGCTGACAAGTACCAAGGAAATGAAACCTGAGCAATTAGACAGGATTTTGGGTCAAACTTTTAAAAATCCTTGATTTGTTTTTGTTAACCTCTATTTCACTCCAACATTAGGTAAACAGTTGGGAGGAAAATGCTCTTCGTTAATAATTCAACTTCCTGACCCTTCAATTAAAAGCTGAGAAAACTCCCATTCCAGGTCCTTCATCCTCCAGTGAGACCTCCAGGGCCATCCCTATCCATACACAAAGTACTCAGCCGCATAGAACACCAGGAAATTTGGTGCACCGCATTTCCTGGTGCCCTGCACAGCTGCATGCTGCTCCAGCCCCTGCTCTGCCCCTTCCCCCGACCCTGCTCTGCCCCAGCCCTGCCCCCACTCCACCTCTTCCCCAAATCCCCTACCCCTGCTCCCCCCAGCCTCACCCCCACTCCCCAGAGGGCTGCTGCAGGGTCAGGCCTGCACTCGCCATGTGGTAAGTAGAGTGACCCAGCCCCAGCCTGCTCCATTCCATTGGCTTCCAGTCGTGCCACCAGCAAGTGCTTGGGGACAGTTCCCCCCTACCCCACAAGGCTGGGAGCCAGGGGAGCAGAGCGGAGCGGGCTGGGGCCAGGGGGCAGTTTCTCACCTGCCCCCCAGACCCCCTGCCCCATGGAGGCCTGGGGCCTGCCTCCACCTCAGAAGCCAGGGGGCTGCATAGGGCACCAAAGTGGCTAGGGATGGCCCTGGAGACCGCCAGCAAGAAACAGCAAAGACCAAACTTGATGTTTCTAATATTTTAATGTTAAAAAGGGGCAGAAAAAACATCTTTTAAAATATCTCTAAGGTCTTTTTTTATAATTCCTAACACAGCAAAAAAGTCACAACCCCATTTTATTTTCCTGGTCTGGAAACCTTTCTATATTGTGCTGTCAGATTATGAACTACCAAAGCCATATGTAGCCATTGGAACACTTGGAAATGTGGCATCCTCATATTGTTAAATATACCTTCTTTTATGTTATTCCCATACAAGTGTTGTAGAGAGATTACCACTAAAATCTTTGCAATCCTAATAAATATAAAGTTTTGAAAGAAAATGTTTCTGCATATACTATCATTTGTTTGGCTGCTGGTTTATAAACACCATAAACAATTTGATGTTTGTCTGCACTCTCAGAAAACCTCTAATCTCAGTTTTAAGCAAACGAAGTTTCAAAAGCACTACTAAATTAAATCACAAACAAATGCAGTAGATTGGAGCCTGCTCTACACTATGAAGTTTTGTTGGTGTAGCTCTGACAGCAAGGAGTGTGGGGAAAAGATCAGCAACCCTCCCGCCTCCAGCCGACATAGCTGCACCAGCAAACCTTACCACCACCACCTATGTAGACACAGCTATGCTGTCAAATGCATGCTTCTATTGGTTTAGCTAATATAGTCATATAGCTGTGCATTCAGAAGAACTCCTCTGGCAGCTTAAGCTGAGTCTCTGCTAGTGGGCTCGGCCAGAATAGTTATACCCGTTAAGGCTCTTGGCTCCAGGGCTGCCTGGAGGGAGGGGAGGGGCAAGTGGGGCAATTTGCCCCAGGCCCCGGGCCCCACAGGGGCCCCCTGAGAATATAGTATTCTATAGAATTACAACTTTTTTTTTATGGAAGGGACCTCCGAAATTGCTTTGCCCCAGGCCCCCTTAATCCTCTGGGCAGCCCTGCTTGGCTCCAAGTACTTCACTCATTTAGGACTTAGGGCTGCTCACATTCATGTCAATGGGAGTTTTGCCATTGATTTCAGCATGTGCAGGATCAGGCCCTTGTTGGCCAATTGACTTGTATATAACTAACTCAGACTTGCACTGGTTTAGCTGAGCCAAAAACACAAGACTTGTGCATTTTGGTAAATGTGAAAAGTTAGCAGTCTGTCTTACACACTCATATCATCTTGGGAAATGAAGTGAATTTCTGGGCTATCATGGCGTGTTAAATTTACACCGAGCTAAACAAACATTATCTCATTCTGAAGGGGAATAACCTTAAGACAAATATAGGCTTTTCTGTGCCAAGTGACTAATGGTACAAATGGAAATTTTAAATTTAATCCCTTAAGAGATCCTTTAGGGAGACATATTTGGAATGCCAAAACTAATGGGTTTGTATTGCTGTTCACTTATTCATGAAATACGAAATACCACACTATTGAAATAAAAATTACATGAGTAATTGTTTCTTCTTTTGGACACAAAATAAAATGATTCAGCTAAAATCTATGCAATAATTTTACATTTAGGGAATATTTACGTTAGAAAGGAAATCTTGGATTTAAAATGGCTAGATAATTTAATGTGCTTTGAAGGGAACATTAAAAAAGGCAAATTCTTGGTGTGAAAGTTTTCCATGTCTGACAATAAAAGCTCTGAGTCCAGCTCGAAATCCTGAAGGTTTCAAATAGCACATTAGTCCCTCAGGAACTTTGTCTTTGAATATGGCAGTTCCTCGGAGGACATTTTTTATCCCAGGATGAGATTATACATTACAACTGGGGAGTCATGGGATTTTACTATTAAAAAATGACTGGGGATAAAATTTTCAAAGGTGCCTACATGGCTTAGGCACATTTAGTCCAAAAGAGATTTAGGCATTTTAGAGGTGAAAGTCAATGGGACTTCGGTTCCCAAGTGCCTAAGTCCCTTTTGAAAATGGGATTCAAACACTCTTAAGTAACTTGGACACTTTTGAAAATGTTACCCGTCGACTCTCATCTTTGGAGCTACTGTGAATTTTGTCTAAAAGGGAATGGAATACTGCACTTTATAAATGTAGCCTAATGTATGCATTTATCATTCATATTTTTGTACAGCAGTTAGAAAGCATGGAAGTGCCTCACCTTGGCTCTAGGCGGTTGTAATCAAAATAAGTATACTAATCAGTTACTTTTCTTGTGCAGAGCTCAAGTATACTGGCTGCAGTAGCTTTTATGGCCACTGCATCTTCCCTATTGTGGATTGGTGAGGCTTGGTCAGTGAATCCACATTGTTGTGGATCCACAGTTCTTACTCTTGTCCCATCCCTGCGATGCCTGGACTCCTCTCCTCTGTAGACTGCTGTGGAATGGTGCTCCATGCTGTGTAGGGGTAGAAAGACCATGTGTGCATAATCCCCTCCCCCATGCAGCTAGACCATACCAGTTCCACTGCATTCCGTGCCTTTTCCATGGCCTTTGAATTGGGCAGGAGGGTTTGGCTCTTAGTGATTTTGCTTGATCAAAGGGCCATCATTTTTTCCTATCTTCTTTCCACATGAAAATAATTCCCCTCCCACACATACATCTAAGAGGTACAGTGCCATTCTAGCAAAACTCATCATAGGGCAAGCCTTGCATTAACTACTCTAATCACAGGGAAAGCTGTGAAGTCAAAAAGCAGCAGAGCTTCTTCTCCCCCTACTGTGTGTGGGTGGAGGGAAGGGTCATTTCCCAGAGGCTCTTTTTTCAGCAACTGGCCACTCTAGCACCACTGCTGGGTCCCTCATCTCTACATGTTTGAGTGGGAGTACTCTCACTCTCTCTGAGCCAAGGCACAGCTCACACAATATCAATTGTTCCTGTTCACACACTCAAAATCAAGAGCAAATGCTATGTATTAGATTTTTTTTCTACATCTGCCTGGGCTCAGAACCCAACCCAGAAGCTTGAGGTTAGCCAGAGAATAGACTAAATGTCCTAGAGTTTGTTCAGATTCAGCTTATTTTTCCAGACTCCCTCCTCCCCAGTTCAGAAAGGTTTGGAAATTGGAAACCAGTCTGGGCCTCTCCCTGGTAAAACGTTACGATTTTTTCCAGCAGACAGTCCCACGCTATGGCCCCAATCCTGCAGGCAAGTAGTCCCACTGCTCATGCCTATAACTGTTCGCAGGATTAGTGCCTGTATATCAGATTGACCCCATCTATTTCTGTGGTGGCATGGATCACAGGATGATTGGCCCTAAGGGGAGACGGGCCAGCCATGCCATAAATAATTGGCTGCTTCCCATTCTCTTTCTTGGGTATCTTTGAGAGTTTTTCTGGTTCTCGTATTAATCACTGGGGCCCCAGGCCAGTTCCTTTGAAGTACCCAGCCTTCTGCAGACCCTGGCTCAAGGCATTCCACAGGAACCTATCCACTGCTTATGGATGCACACCCCAGACTGATCTCTCTCAGCCCTTTTATAATATTTGAGGGTCTATTAATCTATTATCTTAGTCCTGTCCCCTCAAGCTGAGAAGATGCTAATTAATTATGACACAGGTGTGGCTGGCCCCCATCTCCCCTTATAGCAGCTAGTCACCCTGTGACACATGGCCTGCTCTGCATGGGCTCCTTAAAGGATATGCTATTCAGAGCCACACACACCAGTTATTATCATTATATATATATATATATATATATATATATATATATATATATTATAACAACTGATGTATGTGTGTATATATATAAATTTATGGTACATAAGAATTTCTGCCAAACAGGTTCAGCCATTTACAAGAATGAGGCTAGGGAAAAATACATTTTGTCTGTATCTGGTGACCTATTCTTTAAAAAGCTCTAGCGCCCCTATACCTTGGAGCAGGGACTTAAATTTATCAGAGGGTGACCACTGTTTCAGGAATGAGCCTTCTGCCATCCCTGTGAAAAGCTGCCCAAATCTGGCCAAGTTATAAGCCTTTGAAAAATCAATTTCTACATGCTCAGTAGAAACGACTTAGTTTTTAGCAACTAAATTCCCAATATTCCATCCATACTGGGCACGCTCCGGACAGGTACTGAGCAGGACTTTCCCTGAAATTGCAGCTCTTGGCTGCTGTAGGTGGTGCCGAGCCCAGCCACCTGAACTGAGAGCAGGGCAACTGTCTCTCCTTTAAATGACTCCCCTGCTAGGCCAGGCAATGTGGAGGAAGAAGGTGGTTGATTCAAAGTCAGAAATGGTAAGAGTCAGACCAGAGTGGAGGGGGTAGGGGAAGTAGATTAGGATAAGGAACCTAATGGGAAGAGACTGGGAGTGGAAGCTGGAAGTGGTCCTGGGAGAAGAGAGAAACTGGTCTGGGAGTTTGGGGGGAAGATGAAAACTGGCTAGCAAGGAGATTGGGACTGTGAACAAATAAGAGGGCAGGAGGAGGAAAGACAGATTTGACAAAGAGATGGGTTTGCAAGAGAAGAAGTGGGACTAGCTAGACAAAGAGACTGGAACAAAGATCCCAGAGAGAGAGACTAGGACTAGGGAACATTGGTAGGGGCAGGGAGATGACTAGAAACCAGGGTTGGGAAGAGAAACAGATTAGATGAGGATCCAGGAAGGTCCTGCAGAAAAAATAATATGTGATCACATAATTGAAGACTGCATCATAATACATACATACAATAGAGCTGAATTAAGGTTGCCCAGGAATCCGTAATTCTGGTATTTCCTAGCTTTAGAGTGCTTGATTTTGCAAGTATAATTAATATTATTTTAATATGGCTTGTATTCTAGATATGTGTGCGTGTTTGATGTATATATGTACACAATTATATGTTTACCATATTTGTAATGTGTAAGATGCATTTGGAGGCCCAACCTGTTTATAATTAAGGCTACGTTTTAGTCACAGGTACTTTTTGTAAAAGTCATGGACAGGTCACAGGCAGTAAACAAAAATTCACGGCCCATCACATGTTCATGATGTGTACTGTACCCTTGACTAAAGCTGGGAGTGCCGCAGGTGCTCATGCGGGGACTATGGGTGATGGCCCGGGGGGCGCCGCAGGTGCTGAGGAGGAGGGGGAGTTGGCGCGGCTAGCAGGCTCCCTGCCCGGCTTCTCAGAAGCAGCGACATGTCCCTCCCTAAGCTCCTAGCTCCACGCACTGCCAGCTCCACAGCTCCCATTGGCTGGGAAATGCTGCCAGTGGAAGCTGTGAGGGCCATGCCTATGGGCAGAGGCGGAGCTAGGAGCTGAGGGAGGGACATGTTGCTGCTTCTGGGGAGCCCCCCAAGATAAGCATGGCCCAGAGCCTTCACCCCTTCCCGCATCCTAGCCCCCAGCCCCGCCCTCTGCTGCTGTTTGGGGTGGAAGTGGCTCGAGACTGCCCCAGCAACAGCCAGTATGACTGACCCAGAGGCTGCCTAAGCAGCCCCAAATCTAGCTGCACCGGCCGCTGCAGAAATCACAGAGGTGACAGAACGTCACGGAATCCATGACTTCCGTGACAGCCATAATAAACTCACAATCTTATTTATAATCCATCTGAAAATATCTGTATATTTAAAAGACATGTATGTCTTCTTAAGAAAAAAGCTTAAATATTAAACATATTAATTATCATTTTAAATATTTTAATTAAAATTTTAAGATTTTTTTCAAGTCAATGTGTTTAGTACTAAAAATGAAAGAAAAAGATATTGAAAATATGAGGAAAAATCAAAACTGTTTTAACCTATAGCTATATCTTTAATATTTTGCATGTCGCATGCAAAATCTCTATAGAGATGTGTGAGCTCCCACTTGCTGACATTTGTGAGATGCTATCACAACTAATGCTTGCCGTTGGAGGTGTTATTGCAGCACACAGAGGCATATCCGTGAGAGTTTTAATCTAGGCAGCATAGCTAAAAAGAGCCGTGGAGCCACAGCATGCAGAGTCTTCCACGTGGGCTATACCAGCCCGCCTAGAACGCTGGATACATACTCAGCTTCCTAGGCCACACCAGGGTCTGTGCCACTGTGTCTCCACTGCCATTTTTAGCCATGGTAAATAAATTAAAGGTAATGCAGATGTGCATACCTGAGCTGCAATCACACCTGTCATTGCAAAGTAGACATAAACTAAGAAAGGTCCCTTTGAGCCTTCAGGAATGTTAGAAGGAGAGAGATGCCAGAATTTCTCGCAGGAGCTTCCAAGCAATGCATATCTGCTGAACCACCCTTTAAAAAAAGCCAGCGCTGTCCTTTCTTTGCACCCAACCAACCCCCGTATGCCCTAGTGTGAAGGCAGTGAGGGGTTCTCTCTTCATGTGACTCTTAGTCCTCCTTCATCTTGTGCTCATATACAAAGGCTGGCCAAAGACCCTTCCTGTGTCCTTGCACACCATCTGGCCAGAATCCAGCCCTAAATGATTTGAGATTATGAATTTTGATTTTGATAAAGAACAAGTATAAATTCATCTCAGTTCAAGCAACTTTGGATTCCTCCTCGAGCTGTAGCTCTGTGTTCCATTCATCAGTACGTTTCCTGGACACATTGTCGGTCCTGGCGGAAAACACACGTATATGTAAAATAAGTTACTCACACGGACATGTCCAGCGGCAGCCACAGGTTTCCTCAGTTTTAACAGCAGGGAGATTATTGTGACATGTAGGTTTTTGCATCTCCACACAATTAATTCGGTGACTCTCCAGAGCCGTGCGGCCACCTGGTAAGCATGTCACAAAGTGACAACTATCCAGCAATGTCCATTTGTCACCGGGCTATACAAGAAGACGTGCTGATATTAAAATAGGGTTTGATGCAAGAAAAGAAAATTCAAACAACACTTCAAGGCCTCCACATAGCAGCTACCAGACTGTGTTCCATAACCTAAAACTAGCAAGTAAAGTGACACTGTCAGCAGTGCTGTTCAAAATAGCCTTGGATAATTAAACAATAGAATGCAATGTATTAGGGAGTTCATGGGCATGAGAAAGTTAATACAGAAACATTGCAAGAAATAGATTCTGAAATTCCATGCAAAGGATAATAGTCTATAATGGGGGATGCTTTGCTGGAAGAGCATGAAATATCTGGTACTTTCGTCTATTGTTAGCAGAGCGGCCCTGCAGCACACATGGACAACACAGTCAATAAAGAATTTCCCAGTGCTTTTCTTTAAATGCCAATGCCTTTGGTTTTCATGAGTGTAAAATTATTTTGGAAAGTATTCTGAACACAGATGCTCATAGCACAGCAGGAATTAATGAGAGTTGTTTCAAGCTAGTAAAACAAAACCCCCCTTTTCTGAAGGCTTGGAATCGCTGGCTTATTTTACCTACAGTCCTGAACCCTTAAAAATTCCACCCATTCTGAAGGGGATTTGCTACCCTGCAGGGTGAATGTTATTAGGTAACCACTGTGTTCATGTAAAATAAAAACTGCAGGACAGTTGGAATTTTAAGGCTCCATGGCAATACCCTCTTAACCTCTGAGTAAGTGGTGCAATCACAACCTGTGTTCAATCCTCCACTGAGCACTCCAGCTCCAGTCCTGCAAAGCATTTAAGCACGAGTAGTTCTGTTGATCTGAATGCCAAATCATTCAGCATCTTGCAGGAATGAGCCCGAAATTCCCAGAAATATCATCCCCAAAATGCATGCTTCCAAGACTCAACACCCCTAACTGATTGTCCTTCAGTGGGTGACAGAATATCTTTTATTGGACCAATTTCCAATAATAGATATTATTTCACCCACCTTGTCTCTCCAATATCTTGGAACCAACATGGTTACCACAACACTGCATACAATCCTTCAGTGTCAGTCCTAGAAATTCTACTAGGAATACAGACAGTGGTCCTATGAGCTGGATGACAGCACCCCAGATTCATAAGGATAAAGAGCATGGGGAAGAAAAGATGGTGACTATCTAGATAGGCTACCTTAAGGCTTCTCCATTTCTGCTCTCTCTAGTCTTCATGAGAGTGAATAGCAAGGTGACAAAATATCTGGGTTAGACACAGCATAATTCATGCTCTATTCTTGGCACTAGTGCGCAAACCAGGAATAATGCTTTAAAAGTATTTTTCTACAGCTCTGAGCTATGGGATACCATTAGCTCTAAAAGAGAACTGCCAGCTTTGCAGTCATAAATATTGGTAGTACATATTAAATATGAGTGCATTTCCCTAGGCATGCTTTGTAGGTCTTAGGACTTTGAAAAGATTTCATTATAGCAAACGTCTCTTAAAAGTTGTCTAAGATTTTTCAGGCTTGAGAGCCTAGGGGAAGCTATAAAATAAATAAAAGTAACGTGAGGAGTTTTAAATATGGAAAAAATATTTAGGTAGTAAGATATGACATGTTTTTTAATTATACTCTCCTCTCTCTCTCTCAATCCACTGGAAGTAAAGCAACTGGAAGGGTACGTAGACAGCTGTGCACATCTGGCAAAACAGGCTTTTTGGTTTTCATATTACTTTCATTATTTTTATTTAACCCCTTTACAGGAAACCTATCACAAAGCATCTAAGAGCTGTACAATAAAACCAAAGCACAACACATTAAAAAATTCAATTAAAAGAACTGTCCAGACACAGCCAAGGAATCTGGCACAGTGGGAAACCCAGTGACCCTCAAAGCAACAAACAGCGGCTAATTCCCAACTGATGTGGAAATGCTGGAGGAGGAAAATGGGATAGAAAGCATGTGCGTGCACACACACAAAACACATATACCAATAGCAGAGGCTTCAGAATGGTCAAGGATAAATCATCTGAAACAGATGTGATTCCCAGAATGCCAGAGGACGACCCAGGCAAACTTCCTTTCAGAGGGAGCTCCATATCTATTTATTTAGATTTATACACATCCTATAACTGAGGACCCTCAGCTCAGAAGGCCTGGCACTTTCACTGAACTCATGAACAGATAGCTTATTATTATTATCATTATCATCATTATTATTATTATTATTATTATTATTAGGGTTTTATCATCAAGGGTTGATCTACACTAGAAAAGTTCTCCTGGCATAACTGTATTGCTTAGAAGAGTGATATCTTACAATTATAGCTATATCTACTCTGGATACAGTTATATTGGTTTAAAGGTGTCTTATAATGACTTAAATTTCAGAGTGGTAGCTGTGTTAGTCTGTATCAGCAAAAACAACGAGGAGTCCTTGTGGCACCTTAGAGACTAACAAATTTTAATGCACCTCCTGCAACAACGCACTTAGCACCTTGTAGATCAGGCATAAGGTCCCATCCTATTAGAATTTAGGAAGGGATCCTAAATCTGTATTGATAAGGGCTTGATCCTGCAGGGATGTGGATGAGTGTTGCGAGAGGGCAGTCCCGTGCTAGAGATGGAGCTGCAGAAGATGCTGCTTTTGTTATTCATGAGCCAGTAAGATGAAAGAAGAGAGATGGGAGCAGTTGCTGTAGACTGGTGGTTGAACAACAACTCTATGCCCATAACACATCAGAAGGCATTGAGAAGTTAACTATGAGGGATAGTATTTTATTAGCACTGCCCAGGGGGTTGCTTTCAGCCTCTGGTGCCCCACACTGCTATCAGGTTTTTAATGGCAAGTCTGACTCAGTTTGCCCTTTGTTTGGCCAATCACCATTTAGCCCCGTGTCTTTATTTTCTCATTATGACTCCAGATAGAATATTAATAGTCTCCTCCCCTCTCTCCTAGCATGTTCCTCCTCAGCATGTAAAAATCTCTTGAGTCAGGAGGCAAGTAACCCTTGTGAAGAGTCAACAGTATCAGGCCTCTTTGCTCCACAGACCTTAATAACCCCTTTGCTGAGAATGACAGGTGTTCCCATTCCCACCCACTCCTCTGGGTTGCAATCCAGGGACCCTGTATGAAGAAATTGGAACCAAGTCCTTACTGCTTTCTTGGACTGCTTCTTACCACACCTCCCTAGTTGACTGTTTCCAAGACTCACACTCTGATCCTCTTCTTCTGGAGGTCCATTTATCCAGGCTGCTTCCCACTAGTCCACTACTAAACAACTCTGCACTCAGTGGTTCCTCAGTCTTTCTGACGGCTGATCTTCCATTCTGGCCTGCAGCCTTTTCATTTCCCTAGCTCTGGCAGGGCCACCAATCAGCCCCACCTGAGGAGGTAACTAGTCTCCCTGTTAATGTTTTAGTGTCTGGGACAACTTGGGGTCTGTATGTTCTATGACAAGCATCTGTGGACACATTTCTGAGGCAGTGTTTGGCTCCCATAACTACCTCTGCTCTCAGTGTCTTCTAAAAGCCACTATTCCTGGCTGGTAGTAGGAATAACAGAAGATCCTTAAAAAGGCCACCACTCCAATCAGGGCCAGCTCTAGGTCTTTTGCCACCCCAAAAAAATCATTTTTGGCTGTCCCTCTACCCCAGCCCTGGAGTCTCACCCCCCATCCAGTGCCCTCCCCCACCCACATCCCATGCTGCCCCAGCCCTGGACTCTCTCGTCCCCCCACCCCACCCTACCCGCGCTCTCTGGCACCCCAGCGCTGGACTCCCCATCACTAGTGCTGACTCTGCCCATTCCACCATCACCTCCAGCTGGTCCCGCGCTGGCAGGGTCAGGATAAGCAGTGGGGCTCCCAGGCCACGCGTCAGCCCAGGGTCCGTCCAGCCGGGGCTCCCACCTCCAGGACTATCTGAGACCCAGGAGGGCAGAGCTGAGGGGATCGCCCCAGCAGGGGGCTGAGGAGCCAGGGCAGGGCTACCCCAGAGAGCGGGACGCAGGGCCTGCACAGCAGCTCCCTGCCCTCTATGGCCCTGCTGCTGCTTCTGGCCACTCTGCTGCAGCCTCTGGGTGTATCAGGCTGCTTCGCCCAGCCCCGGCTGGAGGGCAGCCGCCCTGTGGCACCTGCAGGCAGCTCCGTGCACCCCACAGGGCTGTCCCCAGCCAGAGTGTCCCCTGCTCGGACCCTGCCTGGCCCAGTTACAAGGTGCGGGTGCTGCTCCCCCGTGGCTGGTGGCATGAACTGCAGCGGCCCCAGGGCGCCCTCAACACAAGATGTGCTACTGCTGCCAGGGCCTGCTCTAGGCTTTTGCTGCCCGAAGCAAAAAAAAAAAAAAAATGGCCGGAATGCTACCCCTGAAAATCTGCCACCCCAAGCACGTGTTTGGTTTGCTGGTGCCTAGAGCCAGTCTTGACTCCAATGCAGGGTACAATTTCAGATAGGCCAGGCACCAGCCTTTCTTCTTGCAGGGCATGTGCAACCCATAATTTTTGCCTGCAATTTTTCACTAACAAAATGAATTATAGGTGTAAATCTAAGTATATGAGCTTCTAACTGCATGATCTGTGGCTAGGTAGGGAGAGCTACAAATATGGAGATTTCGAACATGGATACAAAAAATTCATGTGCAAATTACCCCGACAAAATTGGAGGCTGCAAATTTGGCTCATCATTTATATTAACTGGTTTGTATTTAGTTTTGTTTGGACTAAGAATAATGATGACTTTTTTTACCTTGAGCCAGCTAACCCCACTTAGCACCTAATGAACATGCAGTTTAACAATTTTGTTATGATGTTGACTTCTGGGAGTCAATACTATGAGGCTGCATCGATTTTAAAAGACACCTTCTTCTGAATCTAGATATATTCAAAAGAACTTATGCTCTGGCCACATCCTGTCTTTCTAAGGTTATACCTACACTAGGAAAAAAAGTATATTTTAATACATTAACTAGCATAGACAAGGCAATTATAGTTTTAACACATTAACTGACCAAGATGAACCCCAGGATGGAGCCTACAGTGCTTGTCTACACTTAAAACACTATGGGTGCACAGCTGCACCACTGTAGCATTTCAGTGTAGACACTACCTATGCCGACATGAGGGGTTCTCCCATCAGCATAGGCAGTCCACCTCCCTGTGTCCCGGTCTACACAGGGACTTAGATCAGCTTAACTATGTCATTCAAGTGTGCAAATTTTTCACGCACCTAAGCAATGCAATTATGCCAACCTAATTTTCTAGTGTAGACTGGGCCTTGGCCCCAAGCAGATGCTACATGGATTAGCAGAAGCCTCTCCACTCAAGCACTGAGGCTTTGTCGTCACTACTTTCAAAAGTCCCTTTTACAGCAAAATAACAAATATGCACTAATTTCAGTGGAGACAGGGCACCTGTAGTGTTTACTACAAGGTAGTTCAGCAAAGTCAGTGCTATATTTCCCCATCTGGCCCCCACTGTCTAGTTTAACTCATGACAAATCTAAATGGTCTTGTCTCCCGTATATTTTCACAGTGGGCTAAAAACCACACTTTTCTCTCAGGGAAGTCGAGCCCTGAGTGCTAGTGCTTTGGCTCTGTGTGCACCTCCTTGAACACTGCTCAGCACACTACAGGATCAAGTGCCATCGGGGAGAAAAGAAATTGTGCAGCATGCTCCCATTGTTCTACTTAGTAAACTAGTATTTGCATTCTCAGCAACCATTACTGAAGAACAATTCATATTGGGGGGTGCAGGCAGAGCACATACAGAGACATTCATGTTCCAGTGAAGACGCTCTACAATATTTTACTTGAAAGGGAGATGGAGGATACAAAAAAATACACTTACTCTCCTTTTATTCCCATCCTCATCTATACATTCTCCAGCAGGCTCTGAAAGAGAAAAAGACATATATTTGGCTTACGTCTCAGCTGTCCAGGATCTTAGGTTGAATCCACTAAAATATCGATTCTATCTTTTAAAATGTAACCCAGACTAAGAGATTTTCTTGTTTTATACCCTGTGAATTTGTCCCTGAGGACTGCGCGCATCTGCCCAAAATGTTTGCCAGAAGCTGGGAATGAACGACAGGGGATGGATCACTTAATGATTATCTGTTCTGTTCATTCCCTCAAAAGCACCTGGCACTGGCCACTGTCAAAAGACAGGATACTGGGCTAGACGGACCTTTGGTCTGACCCAGTATAGCTGTTCTTACATTATGTTCTTACAAGAGGAGATCACAGAATAGACAAAGCTGGTTACTAGTAGCATCATCTCACACTGACACAGTATCTTTAATCCCAAAGCACTTTACAAACAATCTGCATGTATAGCAGTTACCTGTTAGGCTGCACTCCTGCAATGAGCACTGAATTGGCATAAAGGTCTGCCTATGTAGAGTTCAACACAAAATCAGGGCCTTAGATTGTATGTTCCTTTGGGTAGGGTCCATGCCGGCTTCTGCACCTCATATAGTCTTGACCACACTCTCAGTGATTAACATGGGATAATATAGTATATGGTATATTTACCAAATAGAGACAAGTAAAGAACATGGCCCCAATTCAGCAAAATACTTAAGCATGCAGCTAACTTTAAGCATGCAAGTAGTCCCACTGATTTCAATGAGAATACTCACATGCTTAAATTTAGGCATACTCTGCTCTGATTCTATGGTGATGGGCAGCAATATAAAATCCTAAAACAGATATTCTTAAAGTACCTTATTGAACTGGAGCCTCTACATGCATGTGTACAAACACACACAAACACATAATGAAACAAGGGGAATATATTAATATAGGACTCATGGATTCCTAGATCACTAGGTCAAAAGGGAACACTGTGATCATCTAGTTTGATCTCCCATATAAAACAGGCCACTGGAATTCCCTGAATTAATTTCTGTTAATTAATGGGATACTGTGGCATAATGGTTTGGCAGGCATATGTTTGGGATGTCCCCATTCCTCATAAGTAGCAAACCTTCCATACCATACTACACTACTCCAGGATATATCATCTATATATCTCATATTCTACAGGAGCAGTACTGTATTTTGCAAATATTTGAGAAAGCTTTTAAATCTTTTTTATCATTATTGTTTATGGTATGCTTTCACCTGTAATGCCAGGCTCTCTTAGTACAGTTACTCCAGGAAGGGGTGACTTACTTACTTTAAGAGACTTCTAAAAAATGATACAAGATATCTTTCCTGTTCAGAACAATGACATACTTTTAAGGTCTAATATCTCAGTATCTACTGCTGATACAAGCAAGAGCCAAGTTGTTCAGACTTAGGTACCTGACTTTAGGCATCCAAGCTTGAGTCTTTAGTCCAAAAGCCTAGACCCAATGGAAGGGGGAGATGCCAGTTATATAATAGCTTAAACCTCCTGTTTCCAGTCCTTATAGGTCATATAAGTTGCAATAAGAAAATGGTCACTGATTTCAGCTTCCTGTTTCCCATCCTGGGCCTTGAAGGGAAGCAATTTTGGGAAAGAAATCCCACATTTTATAGGGGCAGGGGGGAGGAAATACATCTTTGAAAGCTCATTGTTTAACAAGAAAATGGCAGCTACTTGAGAGATTTTAAAATGCCAGATATCATCTCAGTGGAGATTGATTAAATCTCTATATGCCAGATCCTGTCCCGTCCCCCAAACACATCTGATTTACAGGTAGCAGTACTTTACTCTGCAAATAGTCCCATTAATTTCAATGGGACTTCTCATGTAGTAAAGTACTATTCAGCAAGGCCAAAGCTGGCAAACTTTTATACAGCACCTAGCACAACTGGGGCCTGGTCCATGACTGGGGCACTTATGTACTACCACAATACAAATAAATACCAATAAAAATATGGTCCCATATAGTGACTGACTTGGGGAAATAGTAGTAAAACATTGCCCAGAAATAAAACCAGTTCCTGAGAATCTGGCAAAATATACAGAGATGAATTTACTATTCTTACACGGTGATGTTTTTTCTGGTCTTGTTCCTGGATGAAGTCCTTATTTAGTTTATTGCTCAGGTTTAATGATCTGAAATCTTTATGGATATATAGACCTCAGTGCATAAACCTGTGCAGAAAAATTTATGTTCTGGAATCCTCATTCACAAAGGGCCTGATTCTGCCTCCTTTTCTTAAGTTATCCTTCATTCTCTCTAAGAAGACTCGGTTGAAGACCTTCCCTGGCACCGACAGGAGTGTGATTCCTCTATAATTGGCACAGTTGCTAAGGTCTCCTTTCTTGGGGATTTTGATGAGATATCCCTCTTTCCAGTCTGCCGGAATCACTTCTTCTTCCCATATCTTCTCAAAGAGGGGGTACAGCATTTCCACTGAAGCATCCAGGTCTGCTTTCAGGGCCTCTGCTGGGATGTCATCAGGTCCAGCCGCCTTCCTGTTCTTCATCATGGTGATGGCTTTTCTGATCTCATCTCTGGTTGGTTTATCGCAATTAATTGGGAGGTCCTCGTTGGCTGGGTTAATGTCTGGTGGATTTGGTGGTGCTGGTCTGTTCAGGAGTTCCTCGAAGTGCTCTGCCCATCTGTTCATCTGTTGTTCTATTCCTGTTATAGACTTTCCCTGCTTGTCTTTAACGGGACGTTCTGGCTTGCTGAACTTTCCAGACAGTCGCTTGGTAGTATCATACAGCTGTTTCATGTTACCGCTGTATGCTGCCTGCTCCGCTTCTGCTGCCAGTTCATCCACATACTCTCTCTTGTCCTTCCTAATATTCCTCTTCACTGCTCTGTGGGCTTCAGCATACTCTTTTTGAGCTTTGGCCTTTGCAGCTCTAGTCCTGCTGTTGTTGACTGCTGCCTTCTTCTTCTTTCTGTCTTCTATCTTGGTCAAGGTCTCTGCTGTGATCCACTCTTTCTGCTGGTGTTTCTTAATTCCAAGCACTTCCTGGCATACTAACCTAAGTGTGTCTCTCACTTTCTGCCATCTGTTTAGTACACTGTCTTCCTCTTCCTCAGACCGATCCTGTAATACTGAAAACTTATTCTTCAGCATCAGTCCAAAATCTTCCTTGGTCTTACGGTCCTTCAGAAGGCTGACGTTGTACTTCACTCTTCTGTCTGACGTATCTATCCAGCTCTGCTTCAGCTTCAGCTTCAATCTAGCCACCACTAAGTGATGGTCGGACGCCGCGTCTGCTCCTCTTCTAACTCTAACGTCCTGCAAGGATCTTCTGAACTTCTTGCTAATGCAGACATGGTCGATCTGATTTTCTGTCGTGCCTGCTGGTGATACCCAGGTACTCTTGTGGATCCGCTTGTGAGGAAAGATGCTACCTCCTATGACCAGGTTGTTAAGTGCACACAGATCCACAAATCTCTCTCCATTCTCACTCATCTCTCCCAGAGCGTGGGTCCCCATGACTTGTTCGTATCCTGTGTTGTCAGGTCCAATTTTGGCATTAAAGTCTCCCATAAGGATGATGATGTCTTTGTCTGGGAGAATCTCTAATATTTTCTGGAGTCTGTTGTAAAAATAATCTTTGTCCTCCTCTTTGCTATCATTAGTTGGAGCGTAGCACTGAACAACATTCATCTTAATCCTCTTCATTTTAGTTCTGAAGGATGCTGTGATGATCCTGGGACCATGTGCCTCCCAACCAATCAGTGCTCTCTGTGCCTGCTTGGACAACATGAAGCCTACTCCCTGTGTGTGGGGTGCGTCGCTCTCTTCATGTCCTGAATACAGCAACAGCTCTCCTGTCAACAGTCGTCTCTGTCCAGCTTGCGTCCATCTTGTTTCGCTAATGCCTAATAGGGTCAGGTTGTTGCTCCTCATCTCTGCTGCAACCTGCGCCGTCTTTCCTGACTCGTACATGGTCCTCACGTTCCATGTGCCTATGGTAATCCTCCTGGTTGCAAGAAGGGTAATCAGCTTAGTGGCTTCCTCACGGCTTTCACCACCCAGCGTCATGCATCTTCGAGTTGAAGACCCTTCTTTTTCCAGGGTAAAAGTCTCTGTTGTCTCTATTGTTGGCGTTTCTGTAGCAGGTTGATTTTTTACGGGGTGGAGTTGCTAGCCCCACGCCCAACCCTCCTCCTTTATCCTGACTTGGGACAGGCAGATGGCCCCAAAGGACCTCTCTGGTGGAGATCTGAAATCTTTATGGATATAGAGACTTCAGTGCACAAACCTGCGCAGAAAAATTTATGTTCTGGAATCCTCATTCACAAAGGGCCTGATTCTGCCTCCTTTTCTTAAGTTACATAATATCTCACTCTGCCATTTCTTCCATTGACATCTTTGGGATTACTGACACAGCTTGGCATTATTCTAGGTGAGTAAGCGTGGTGTAAATAGGCTCCAAAATTATACACACTTGGATTTCTGCACAGAAGCCATAGGTACAGAAGTTCTGATCTTTGTAACTTTAATATACAAACATGGCTAGCTGCATCAGTGCTCCCTGCTCCCTGCCAGCTTACTAGAGGCAGAGCTCAACATAGCAGGAGATATCAGACCAGGTAGCCACCTCTTCCCCTTAGTAGGGGGACAGTCATTAATAGAGCCTGTTTACTCTTCCATGAAACTAAGGCCTGGTCTTCACTTAAAACTTAGGTTGACATAGCTATGGCATTCAAGGGTGTGAAAAATCCACACCCTAGAGCACCACAGCTATGCTGACCTAACACCGGCATGGGTGCAGCACGGTCAATTAAAAATGCTTCCATCAGCCTAGATATTGCTGCTTGGAGAAGTGGAGTTCCTACATGGATGGAAAAATTCCTTCCACTGCTGTAGTCTGGTCTACGCTGTGGTGGTCTAGTGGCATAGCTATGGCACTGTACCTGTGCCACTGTAATCCCCGTAGCATGCACACATCCTCAGGAAACCCAGGTGCTTTGTTGATTGGTCTGTTTGAAGGCCAAGTAGAACATCTGCTGAAGTCTCTTTTCCTCTAGAATGTACTATTATCTGTCTAGAAGAACAATAACACAGACTTGACTGTCCTCATGAAACCAATTTTTAAGCAATCAAATGGGTTAAAAATGCCAAGAGTATGTGTATACACATGCACGTGTTTACACGCACACCCGCATGCACAGGCTGCCCTTACTATGCCAGTTTTGTCTAATAATATTACTACTACCTAGCTTTATATATTGTTTTTTTCATCCCTGGATCTTGTCGCACTATTCACAGGAGGCCACTGTCATTATTCCCACTTTACAGAACGGTAAACAGAGTCGGAGGGAGGGTTAGTGATTTGCCCAATGTCACCCACGCTGCCTTAGTATAATGTGAAGTTTTCCTATACTGAAAATACATATGGTGAAATCCTGGCCCCAGTGAAGTTAATAGCAAAACTCCCATTGACTTCAATGGGGCCACGATTTCACCCACAGAGGATAGTACAAATACTCAGGTAATTTTGTCTACGGCAACTGGAAAGTTTTCGAAGATGGTCAGTATATAAAAGGCTTCACTTTGCCAGTTCCTGGAGCATAACACAGCAGTTCTTTAACATCTAAATGTATGTTACGGCAACGTACAACTATAGTTAAGGACAGAAAGTGATACGAATGAAATCCAAATCTGGAACAATGGGGGAATTTAATTAGGCAAAATGAGTAAGTCAGATTTGACCCTTAGATCACAGCTAAGAATGCAAAAAGTTCTGAGGAATCTTCAGTGGTCCCAAGTGATTAGAACTTTGGTTTTACATCTCACCCTAAGCTGGTACCCCCACTAACAAACTTCCCCCTAATACCATGCTTGGGGTATTTTTCTTCAGTAGGGAACCAATGAAATTAGACGAAGGTTTCTAACCATTAGGGGAGTGAAGTTCTGGAACAGCCTTCCGAGGGAAGTAGTGGGGGCAAAAGACTTATCTGGCTTTAAGACTAAGCTTGATAAGTATATGGAGGGGATGTTATGATGGGATAGTTTAATTTGGGCAATTGATCTTGGATTATCAGCAGATAAGTCTGCTCAATGGTCTGTGAGGGGATGTTGGATGGGATGGGAACTGAGTTACTGCAGAGAATTCTTTCTTGGGTGCTGGCTGGTGAGTCTTGCCCACATGCTCAGGGTTTAGCTGATCGCCATATTTGGGGTCGGGAAGGAATTTTCCTCCAGGGCGGATTGGCAGGGGCCCTGGAGGTTTTTCGCCTTCCTCTGCAGCGTGGGGCATGGGTCACTTGCTGGTGGATTCTCTGAAGCTTGAGGTCTTCAAACCTCAATTTTGAGGACTTCAATAACTCAGTCATGGGTTAGGGGTTGTTATAAAAGTGGATGGGTAGGGTTCTGTGGTCTGCTTTGTGCAGGAGGTCAGACTAGATGATCATATTGGTCCCTTCTGACCTACGAGTCTATGAGTCTATAATGTCCCAGGGAGAGTCGTCAATGCCAACTGCTACTGCTATGGCTTTCCTTGGTGGTCTTTCATCCAAGTAGTGATCCATCCTGTGTATTGATAAGATCCACAGCCTAAAGGGACAGGGCTAAAGTTAAAAATGCTCTCTGAAAGCTGATGAAGTAGAATAGTAATTAGTACTATGCTGGAAACATTTGGAATCAGTCACCATACTAAGTGACTCTGGCTGTGCAAATGAGAACTCATGTAGAATGTCAATGAAACACCATCTGACTAGGTATCATTTGGCTGATATCTGGAAATGAGAAAATTGATGGGCTTTTGTTTGAAATTAACTAAAGATTAAGGTAATGAAAGGAGTAGGGAAATACTTCTGTATATTGTACAAAGTACACTGTCTTCATCATTTCTGGTGGCTGTCTTTCTGGCTCAAGTTAAAAAACTACATGAAACTTACCCATGCACAGTTTATGGACAAATGCATCATTCAAGGTGACCATGTTGGGAAGGTCTTCAAATCGTTTTAGCTTAATGATCCTGTCAGAGGCAGATTGCCCAGCTAACATCCTCAGCTGCTCTTCATCGTATCTATCTCCAACACCAATTGGGAACAAGGACACCCCTGTGAAATAGGAAGCAGGTTTTAAAAGTGTAATGGAAAAGAAGGAGCCTCCTTGGTTTTGATTTGCACCTTTGAGTAGAATTCTAACAGTTAGTTTAAAGTATTACTCATATTATTCCCTCCTAATAGGCTGAAGGCAATTCAGCACATATATTATTATGTTCTAAATCACTGTAGTAGTTATTATGAGACTTATAGTTACAATAACCACTGTAAGATCATGCAAGGTCAACATGAGGAAGCTGGAGACATTCAGAAAATGTTTAGAAGAACTAAAGCTTTGATCATTGGGGACATGATGTTTTCTTTATTTCAACTTATTAAAACAAAAACAACAACACTGAGCATTTAGATCATGGTTTACATCAGTAGATTACAAAGTAATTTGAAAAGGAGGGTGTTGTTATTTCCATTTTACAGGTGAGGAAACTCAGATACAGAGAGGTGAAGTGCCTATGGTCACACAAGTTATAAAGCCCCATACAGTATATATTGACACACTTACAGGATGTTTAAGTTATGGCAGAATTTGAGCTACTGTTTCTTACTCTGTTTATGAACCTTACAAGAACTGTCTCGATGTAAAGGGGTCTAAATTTATGACATTTAAATATTGCCACTGTAATCTAGTTGAATCCACAATGGTACTGAGAGAGTGAAAAGCTGTAAATGGAGTGAGGCCTATGTTTGCTAAGCTGTCAAATAGCAGGTCTGTACTTGCAGTTCCCGAAAGTTTAGGGGCCTCTGGATCTGGGGGTTTTGTTAAGACTCATCTCTACCAAATAGTAAACAATCACATTGAATCACTGCACTCATAACATCATGCCAATGTTTGGATTTCTTTACTCTCCATCCAAACTTATTACTTAAATTAAGCAAATCGGTAAAAATAGCGGAAAAGTGATAAAATTTACTGTTGATGCTTGCAGAATATGCAGCAGAGTCCACTGGATCTTCTGATTTCTCTGATACAATGATCACCGCTATCTTTGATGCACTGGGTCTTCCTCCATGGGCTTCAGACATAGCATGCTGAACTGCAAAATTTACTGCTTCACCTAGACGCAAATTAAAAGATATATGAAAGAAGCAATAAATCACTTTCAAAAAGGCTGTAAAATTAAAGCCTCAGTAGTGGATGATGGATAGGGGAAATGCTCTTTTCCAAAGCATTTTTAATGTCTCTCTTTTTTACCTTCCTATAAAGCCTCTGTCAGCTTTAGAATTCCACTGATACTGCTAATACCTCCCTACACTGAAGGTTTTTCCTAGCTTCCCATAGTCTGAAATAATGGGTGTTTTACTGCCCTTCCCCTGGCTTAACCACTGGTGTAAAGCCATGTCTTTTGCCTTGAGGATCACCTTGTCTGGGAGTATTACCATGCCATTGGCTGGGCAGAAGAAAGGAAAGAGGAGGTACCCAAAAGGAACATGTCTTTTGTAACCCACCTATTTTTCCTTTCTGTAGAGAAACAGTGACATCCAGTGGACAATTACATACACCAAAACTATAATCACCAGGGTATACTGTACTGTATTTGTCACCTGCACAATTCCCAGAAAAGATCTAGTGTGTTCCTGGTTTGTTTAACTTTTGCTATAATTGCAAGGAAGTATATTTTGCCTGATTTCTATCTACAATTTCTCTGAAATCTGGAAGTTTCAGACTAATCTGGACTACAGCCAAACAAATGCTGCAAAAAAGGATTCATGAAATTCTGCTCAAATGAAAATCACAGATTGGCTTAGATAACATCCATTGTTTCTCTTATTCAATATCTATGAACATTCACTCAAGCAAAGTTTTGTTCAGAAAGAGAAAGTATTGCAAATACTTGTACTCAGATATATGTTTGCAGGAGGTATTCACTTTGGAAATGATCATATGCAGCTTTCTTGAAAGCTCTTTTGGGTTTGGGAGTAGAGTGACCAGAGAGCAAGTGTGAAATATTGGGACACTTTGATTTTCTAGTTGCTTATACAGTAACACGTC
Organism: Chelonoidis abingdonii; assembly: GCF_003597395.2. Taxonomy (NCBI): domain Eukaryota; kingdom Metazoa; phylum Chordata; order Testudines; family Testudinidae; genus Chelonoidis; species Chelonoidis abingdonii. The sequence goes on along the minus strand of NC_133769.1, from coordinate 139,494,602 downwards.
ACTTAACGTTGTAGTTATGTTCCTGAAAAATGTGACTTTAGGCAAAACGATGTTAAGTGAATCCAATTTCCCCAAATTAATGTAAATGGGGGGGAGGGAGGGAGGGTTAGGTTCCAGGGAATTTTTTTTTTTTGCCAGACAAAAGGCATCATATACATTTTAAACAATTTTAAGCAAGCAATTTAATACAGGTATAAGTTTTAAACAATTTTAAAGAAACAATTTTATATTACAATTATCATTGCCGGGTATGAAGCAATGAGAGATGCTCCCGCCTTACCCCACACAGGTACAGCACACTGGCACTGCAGACAATGAGGCAGACAAGGAGGCTAAAGGTGCCATACGTTAGGAGAAGCATGTTGCGCAGCAGCAACGGCAGTTTCTCCTATTGTGCAAGCACCAAGAGCAGGAGACTTAACCTTAGGCCAGCCCACTTCACCACTTCCCTCAAGCCCCCACCCTTAACCTGCCTCTTCTCTCCCCACACCTCCTCCCCCTTTACTCCGCACGCTGAGTCCTCGCTCCTCCCCACCCCTCCCTCCTGCCCATGGCAATCAGCTGGTTTGCAGCATTCAGGAGGGAGAGGGAGGAGCAAGGACTCAGCGCGCAGGCTCTCCCTCTCTTCCCTGCCTCCTGAATGCCGCAAACCAGCTGATTGCTGTGGGCAGGGGGTGGGGGGATCAGGGGGAAGGCACTGATATGTGGGGTCTGCCGGAGGCACTGGGGGAGCTGATGGGGGGCTGCCAGCTGTGGACAAAGCAGGCAGCCAAATGAGGTAATAGCGAAGCATTGCGTAACTTTAAACGAGCACGTTCTGTAATGGAGCAGCGACGTAAGATTGAAACAATGTTAAGTGAGAAGACGTTAAGCGGGGAGTTACTGTATAAGGCAAAGCCCTTAACATTGGGATGTCTGGTTACCCTATTTGGGAGTCACCAGTTTAGAGAGCAGAAATGATATTGTGTGACTTATATAACGTTGATACAAGGTGAATAGTGGGTTAAGAATAATCAATACTTGAAACTATAGTTGCGGGGAATAGTTTATGAGCAGTCCCCAAAGCAGAAAATATTTTTTCATAAGCATTCATTGAATAATTTTGAATAACAAACACGTTCATAAAATATGGGAAGCCGGTTCACATATAATCCACCAAGAGGACACCAGAACAGCTCTCATGCTTAAACTCTCTTGATTTAATGGCCTCTGCATCATGCCCCCCACAATTGTTTCATTAGCAGAGACAGAACTCCTTTTCTCAAATTATTGAAAGCAAAGGGAGCCTCTAGGAAGCCCTCTCAGCATATTGGTTATGGCTAGCCTGGTAGCAGCAGGTGAAGACTGCAGAGCTGCAGCATAGGAAATCATGCTTTCGAAAAGTCTTTGGTCCTAAGAAGTATCAGGCTTCGTGTGTGTGCCTGGAAAGTTTTAAGATGTTAAGCTGAACTCTCCCACCTCTCATCTCATAGCCCTGCTTCAGAAGGGTCTTCTCCTTCCCCCAATCAAAATGTCTTCCACCCACCTGATTCGCCAAGATCCCCTACTTACCTAGACAACTTACAGCCTCCCTACCCCCCTTATCTCAGCTACTGGCCCTCTTCTCCCATGTTACCAGCAATGTGTTATTCCTTCCCCACTGAGACTTGGCACCCAGCAAGCACTGCCTCTCCACATTGGTATGTGGCCTGCCAGAAGATCTGAGACCCACCAGCAGAGGCAGGCAAATTCAATCAGATTTATTCCAAAGTGGCCATAACTTACAGTGACCAGAAACCTCCTTCCTCCTGGCACAGCTACCTCCGCTGGCATTCTTCTGACCCTTGAAAACTGGCCAGTTCCCAAGTATGAGCCAGAGTCCTGTGTGTATCTGAAGCACCAGCTTAACCACAATCTCTGCCATACATGCTTTTGCTTTTTAATAACTACCATAGGTAGGCCGGGAGGGTGGAAAAACAAAACATGGCAAGCTATTTATAACTAATGAACATAACAAAATATAAGGACAGAATTAATATGAACATTTCTGTTTCCATCCCCCAGCGTCATACTCGCCGCTTAATAACCCTGAAGATTCATTTATTTTGACCTGTCTCTGATAAAACACTCCTTTACTCATCCTCAAAGCAAGCCATCTTCCAGGCAGATGAAAACAATAAACTGAGGGGGAACGACCTACCAACCTCTTGGCTGTTCTGTGAAAGACTTTTTGGTTTCTGTTGCCTTTGTTTTATATATAAGAAAATCAAGTTTTCCACAGATTTATTTCAATGGAAAACAAAAACCAGATTGTTACAAGATAAAACACAATAGTAAATCCTTTTCAGTTTACCAAAATTTCTGTGAATATTCCCTCCCACCCCCAACCCCCACCCACTTTTGGACCACATCTAGAGAAGGGAACCAGGTATCATGTAGATGTAAGCGAGGAACACCAATCACAAAGCATGTGGGCTAGCCCAGAGATCAAAGACTGATTTTTTGCACAGTACCTGTGTTGATACCAACCATTGATCCAGCACCCAGCATTTCTGAATGTTGTTTTAAGGTGCATTAGAATGGAGCAACAACCCTGGATTTTCAGATCCATGAAGGACATTTTAAAAGTTGACATTAAAATAACAAACACAAAGTACTGTGGTAAATCAATGCTTAGACACTTCAGTGATGGGCACTATAGGAAACCCTAAGCTGAACAGAAATCGTCCTAACTACTCTTGCATGGGAAAGACAAGAAATGTTTTTCTTTAAAGAAAATATGGGAATGACCAAATATATACTATTTATTAATGACATCGGGTATAATCCTAGCTCCACTGAAGCCAAATGGGAGTTTTCTCATAGTCAAAGGATTTCACTCATACTATTTTTCTTCTCTGGGTAAACAAAACAAAACACAACACAACACAGAATTTTACTTGCACGTTCCTTAGGCCCAGACTAGTAGACAACGTTACCACAAGTTGACCATTATTGTAAGTTATCCTAGGCCTGTTACTAAATATATGGTTTATTATTTCAAATGGTTCTTGTTTCCTACGAATATATAAATATAAAAAATGACTTCAATAACTGAATGTATTTTTGGTGCCAGACACACAGCCTATGAAAAATAGATGTGGAAGTCTTCAATGCTAAAGGCCTTCATTACATACTGCAGGGGGAAAAAAGTATCATATAACACTTACACAATATGCAAATAGCCATACAGGATTGTAGAGTGTGATGGGGCAAGCACAGAATACCTCTGCACTACGAGTATTGCAGCATGCGTCTCCACTGCCTCTGGAGATAATAGGCCAACTTCTGGCGTCTGCAGGCATAATGGCCAACATGTTAAACATATGGAGATCTAAATTTGGGCTTCCAAATTCTGAACTATAAGATTTATTTTCAAAAGTGCTCAATTAGCTCCCAGAAACTTTTTTACTAAAGTTAACGGAAGCTACTGGGTACTCAGCATCTTTGAAAATGATCCCACTTAGGGCTGGTCTACATGACAAAGTCAAGTCAACATACAGTCATCTTGCTTCGATCTATGTGTGCATGTGTCTATGCTCAGGCCATGTCCACGCTACAAACTGTGATCAAAAAAAGTTATGTATGGTACGGCTACTAAAGTTTGTATATCGCCTGGGGGCCTGCATGCTTGGCTGCTTGCATGACCACTGCACACGTTCACCAGGAGTGCTTGTTTTAATGTAAAGTGCAGTGCACCACAGGCAAGTAGCCCACTGTACCACATGCTGCCATCCAGCACATGCATTTTGAGAACATTTTGCTAAGTGTTGTGGGATAGAAATGACTTGCAGAGGGATCTCAGAGAGCTAGAGGTCAAGTTCCCAGGATGCAACTTTCTTCGTTCCATAATGCCACCCATATCCCATAGTTTCCATGCCTTTTTTAAAAAAAATCCCACAACCTCCCCTGTGCCATCTCTGACAGAAGCATGGAGCCCAGGGATTCTCCTGTATTTGCAGACCTGCAGAAAGTACCACAAGAATGGGGGACATGACATTTTCTTCAAGGACAGTTTGTTGAGGTACATAGCACAAAATAATTCACAGTTGGTGGTGGTGTTCACGGAGCAGCTGCAGACAGTCAAGCTCTACCTCTGGACCTGAGAAATGAGCACTGACTGGTGGGATCACATCATGTTGTAAGTTTGGGATGATGACCAGAGGCTGTGGAACTTTCAGCTGTGAAAGGCCACATTTCTGGATCTGTGCACTGAGCTCACTCCAGCTCTCCAGTGCAAGGGATATCAGAACAAGAGCTGTACTGACAGTAGAGAAGCAAGTGGCAATCACATTGTAGAAACACGCAATGCCAGATTTCTACCAGTCAGTGGGAAATCATTTTGGAATTGGAAAATTCACTGTGGAGACCATTGTCATGCAAGTGTGCAGGGCCATTACTTGTCTCTAGCTATGCAGGACTGTTACTTTTAGCAATGTGCAGGTCACAGTGGATGGATTTGAAGCAGTGGAGTTCTTGAACTGACATGGGATGGTAGCATGCATATATTCATTTAGGCAGCAGCCCACCTTGCCTTAGAATACATCAAGAGAAAAGGCTACTTTTTTTATGGTTATGCAAACATTGGTGGATCACTGGGAGTGCTTCACAGAGATCAGTATGGACTGGTCAGGGAAGGTGCATGACGCTCCCATCTTTAGGAACACAGGATTGTTCAGAAAGCTGCAAGAAAGGATGTTCTTTCCCGACCAGCAGATTATCATCGGCAGGAGCGGCGCCAGGGTTTTTGGCACCCTAGGCACAGGGCCAGCTCGCCGGTTCCGCGGCTCCGGAGGACCTCCCGCAGGCGTTCCTGCGGACGGTCCGCTGGTCCAGCGCATCTGGTGGACCTGCCACAGGCGTGCCTGCGGATGCTCCACCGGAGCCGTGGGACCAGTAGACCGTCCGCAGGCACGCTTGCGGGAGGTCCACCAGAGCAGTCTGCCACCCTCCTAAATCCTGGCGCCCTAGGCAACCACCTAGGTCACCTAAATGGAAGCGCTGGCCCTGATCATCGGAGATACTGAAATGGTAAGAGTGATTCTAGGGAACCCAGCCTACCTATTGCTCCCCTTGTTTATGAAGCCATACACTGGCCACCATGACAGCACCCAGGAAAGATACAACTACTGGTTCAGGAGGTCCAGAATGAGAGCTGAATATGCTTTTGATTGAAGGGATTCTGGCTAGGATTCTAGATTGGATCTTGTGAGAAAAATATCCCAATGCTTATAGCTGCCTGTTGTGTCCTACATAATGAGACAAAGGGGAAAAACTACCACTAGGGTGGTGGTGGAGTGGCTGCCCGCTGACTTTGAACAAAGGTTAATACAAGACCCCAACATGGAGCTAGGTGGTTGCAGGAGGTTTTAAAGGAGCTAGAGCGTTGTCTGGGTCTGGAACTTTGGATGTTGATAAGAAGTGTGCAGTGCTTCCTGTACATTTATAAATACGACTGGGTATTTTCTGTGGGGCTTGGTGTGTATTTACAAGGACTGTTTGCTTTGACTACCCTATGCATTCTGCAGCTTCTGTTGTGACCTAAAAAAGATAATTTGATTCTCCAAAATAGAATTTTGAGAGGAAAAAAACAGGGCAGAAAATCATTGTACAAATACCCGCAGGCAATGTTATACAAACTTAACAAATTAACAGGGTGAAAATTTAAAATTAGAAAGAATGTAAACAGTTATGTGCATTTGAGTGTACAAATTATAGTCCACTGTGGCTCTGTATACACCAGCCACAGTTATCACAGGTCAGTGCATGTGAAGCTGTGCTTTTCCTTGCAGTCCCTGGCATGGAGTGACACAGGTAAGGATATGGCTTGTGAGACCATGTGGTATGTTGGAGGGTGCAGGGAACAGCAACAATGAAGTTCACCAGTGACTGGGATTCTTGGACCTGTAGGTCAACCAGGGTCTGCAGCATTTGAGTTAGCTGCCTGAGAAGTCTCATTATGTCCAGATGTATCTCCCTCTCTTTGTCCTGCTGGGTGTTCTGTGGGCTGGATGTTCTGTGGGCATGGAGGGAGCATCCCTCCAGATGGCAGGAGGAGGAGCTGCTGACAAAAACCAATAGATATACCACTGGATTTACTGTCACCATGGAATGTGAAAGACAAGTTTCAAAAATTCCTTCCATTATTCTCATAAACACTTGTAATAAGAAATGTTTATTGACACTTCAGCTTTGAAGCACTTCTGCACCACCCTACTCTCCAGCCCCAACCATGTTGAGTATGGCCCACCAGGGGCAAGTGAGGGAAAGATTTTCTCTTGCATGAGGCTATTGAATTTCAGTCTCTATTCCACGGGTACATTTATAGGGCAATGGCACTGAATATTGGCACTATTTTCCACAGGCAGTGGTGATCTTAGCTGATCTCACTCCCGAGGGTTACAAAGGTACAGAGAACACAGCTGCTACTGGCATCCTGAAATCGCCTGAGCCTGTGCGCCGCTAGCCTGTTCACTGAAGTCATTGCAGAATCGTGGGGAAAGTTTTCTACTGCAGAGAAAGAAATAAAGCTGCCATCCCTAGAAACCTGTGGGAGAGTATTGCAGTGTCTCCATGAAAGCATCATCGAGATCTCTCAGCAGATTAAAAGGGACATGGCTAAGTACATGAACAAACCGTTCCACATGCCTAACCCAACAGAGGAATTAAAAGGTGATGCCTGTTTGTTGTACCTCTGTCTCTCCTTGTATGAGTAAAACAGTAAAAAGTTGATATTTCTGTCTCTTTAGCTTCGGGATGGGCCAAATGCCATCTTTAAATGTGAGCAATGTAAGAAAAAAGGCATGCACACACTTACCCAAGGTCCCTTCCCCTTCATCAGGCTCATTTGTGTTTGCCTGTGGGACTGGCTACACTGTGGCAGGGTTTCAAAAAGATCCTGGCTCATGGCATTGCTGGAATCCCCTGTTTTGTCTCCTCCTCTGCACATCCTCCTTCCCCTCACTGTTCACAGTTGTGGTCAATGTCTTAGGCTCCTCCAAGGTATCCACAGTGGTCTGTGGGGTTCTGGCAGGGTCTCTGCCAAGTATGGCATGCAGTTCCTTGTAGAAGCATCAAGTCTGTGACACAGCATCAGATCTAGTCTTGACCTCCCTGGTCTCACGGAATCCCTGGTGAAGTTCCTTTGCTTTCTTGCAGCTCTGCTGCTGATCCCTGTTGTACCCCTTTGCCTGGACCCCCCACGCAATCTGATCAGTTTACTCCAGGCAGGAATGCATCTAGTGTGTGGAACCAAAATGGTCAGTTGGGCAGATGCATGCAACAAGGATGAGCTGCCAGGTGTGTTCACCAAGGTGGGCCATCATGAAAAGCCATTTAAAAAAAACACATGGGGAGGTTTAAAGTGGGGCTGGCTTCTGGTCTCTGTGACCCATGGGGAGAGGAGTATAAAATTGTGACTACTCTGGGTCACTGTTGCAGTGAAGAGGACATTGTGGAACAGCTGCTGGAGGACTGTTACGGTCGACACAGGTCAGGAAGTGTCCTTTACTTGCACTGCAACAACCTCAATAAGTCAATCATGGCCTTATGCCATTCAGGGAGGTGGTTTCACTGTGTTGCTCTGATGGGGCACTTACATCAGCCAGAGACATATTTTAGTTTAGGAACCTAAAATAAGGGCCTGGGCTTCTAACTTTAGGCATGTATTTTTTTGAAAAACTTGGCCAGTACTTCCAAGTGATGCTACACCTCCTTCTTTCAGAGAACCCATGTGGAAATCTTCATATGATTTTCTGAAGTTGTACAGAACAAGAAATTCAGATACAATATAAGAATTAAAAATTAGTCTCCAAATAGATGTAGTGCCTAGGTCATGGAAAGAAAGGGATAGCATCACGGTGCTTATTGCATATGATTTTAGTTGCTTCTTTCTAACCCATGACCCTCAAGAAAGGTTCTCCATAAATTTTCCCATGACCTACCATCTATCTCAGCACTCCCTGAACAAGACTGTAGAGTGAAGCCAAAATGGCTGGATTAATTTTTAGTAAATCATTTGATACAGTGATGGACAAACTCTTACTTTGAAGGAGTGGTTTATATTGGCTTGTATACAAGCATATTGCAAGAATTGAAAGCTGATTAAACGAGCACTATAAAACAATGATAAAAGGCAATGTGCTGAGTTGGGTGGGAATTTTTGAATGGGAATCCACAGGAATCCACGCTAGAGCTTGTCTTATTGAATACTTTCATTCATGAACTGGGAAGGGGCGAGGAATGCAACATGTTAATTAGAATCACAGATATGAGATTGGAAGCAGTTAGGAACATGCCCAGTGAATGAAGAGAAAGTGTACAACATGACTTGGAAACTTTAGAAATACGGGCAGGATATAATAAAATGAGATTCAACCTGGAAGAAGTCAACCAAGGGAAAAAACATTCCAATACATTAATGGTGTCATGGGGAAACATTAGGAAAGCAAAAATTGCTTAAAGATCCTCTTCTTTAATTTTCTCTGAAGTGAGGGATAAGATGTAAAATCCATTGGGGTATTATAGGGTTTTGAGAGACAGGAGAATCCAACTAGGTGGAGGTTCCTGCATAAATCTTATGAAACGTGATCTTAAGTGGGCTCAATAGTTTCACTAACACCTCCACAATGGTTTTAACCAAGGAGGTAAAGTTCTTCAGAGGTCTTAATTACTCATGCCTATTGAAAACAGCCTGGGAAAGGAGTCAAAAGAAATGGCTCCTAAGTATCCAATAAGGGTAAAGAACAGCCACTTAATCAGAAGCCAGTGGCCTGATCTAGTTTGCCTATGTGTGGAGTTATTTCTGACCCCTTGAATCTTAATGTGTTTAAATCTTAATTTAGGGCTTGTTTATACAGGAAAGTTATTCCAGAATAACAGAGGTTGTGAATTTAAAATGTAACATCTATTCCAGAATAACTCCATGCCAGGACATACTTATTGCAGAAGAAGGCCTGGTCTACAACTAAAACTTAGATCAAGGTAATCATGCTGCTCAAGACTGTAAACTTTTGTGCCCTGACTAGCATAATTAGGTCATCCCAACCCCGGGTGTAGACACAGCTAGGTCAGTGGAAGGATCCTTCCATCAGCCTAGCTACCACCTCTGGGAGAGGTGGATTAACTAAATTGACCGAAAAAATCCTTCTGTCAACATAGCAAGCACTTACACTCTGGCAGCACAACTGCAGTGCCATGGATGTGCCACCGTAGCATAGAGACAACCTAAGAGTGCCCCTCTCTTGTTTAGCTTAATCCACTTCCAATCTCCTAGCTATTTTGAAATAACTCACGTGTAGATAAGCCACTACCAATTGAAGCTAAGTTAATATCAGCCAACTGTAAGATAGATCCTATCATCATAGTATCTGCACACCTCAAAACTTTAAACAAGTTTCTCCTCACAACACCCCTGAAAGCTAAGTGCTGTTATTCAAATGGAAACCCAAGGCACAGAGAGAGTAAGAGATTTGCTCTAGGCCACACTCAGGAAGTCTCTGGTGGAGCAGGAAACTGAATCCAGCTCTCCAAAGTCAAAGGCAAGTGCCTTAACTACTAAACTATATATGGCCTTTTGTCCAACTGTTCATACAACTGAAACGATTTAAAAACAGATCTGAGTTCAAAATGTACAATGTTTGTGTTTAGACAAGCTCTTAGATTAAATAGCCCAACCACTTGGCGAGATCATTTATTACCTTTCATCTAAATTTAAATAATTCTTGTCCCTTACTGACATAGCTGCGCCAGTAAAAGCACCAATGTAGAAGCACTGATACCATCAAAAGAGTCCTTTTACTGAGATAGCTTCACACCAGTTCCCTGAACAAAGTAACTGTGTCTTCATAAGGAGGGTTTGATGTGGACCCCAGCCTCTATTATTGTAGGAATTTCTGAGCAAGGCAGTCATGGGTTAAAAATGTGATTGCAGAACATGTCAAAGGATCAGAATCTCTTGTTCTAGATCAGGAGTCGGCAACCTTTCAGAAGTAGTGTGCCGAGTCTTCATTTATTAACTCTAATTTAAGGTTTCCCATGCCAGTAATACATTTTACCTTTTTTAGAAGGTCTCTTTCTATAAGTCTATAATATATAATTAAACTATTGTTGTATGTAAAGTAAATAAGGTTTTCAAAATATTTAAGAAGTTTTTTTAAAAATTAAATTAAAATGCAGAGTCCCCCGGACCGGTGGCCAGGACCCGGGCAATGTGAGTGCCACTGAAAATCAGCTCAAGTGCCACCTTCTGCACGTATGCCATAGGTTGCCTACCCCTGTTCTAGATTCAAGTCGGCCACCAATGTACCTAAGTGGTATAAAAGTGAAAAATTTGAGCTGACAGCTCTGAGTCTTAATATGAGCCTACTAGACTGTCTATGAACAAGTCACTGTTAAATATTTAAGAATCCAAAGAGGCAATGAATCTTATCCAGGCCTGGTAGTCTGTTAGAACAAGTGAATTTGAAGTTGTACCTTATGAGGAACCAGAGGGCTTATACAGAAAACTGTATGCAACCTTAATTATGATGGAGCATATTCAATGCTGTGCATTAACTATGTTAGTGTCCAGTGCTTAATCTGTAATGAAAGACGTGCTGGGGCTCAAGCAATGTTTTTACATTCATCATTGATGCAGCAAGCTCAGAGGTGCCGGGGCTATGAACTGCCAAGCCTAGAGATGTCGGGGATCAGTCCTGGCACAAATTAAGCACTATTGGTGTCCTTGACAACTATGAAATAAGAATATTACAGACACAAAAGAAAACTCCATTAAAAGAACATTATTAAGGTTGCAAAGTCAGGTAACAAATGATAGGAATACCAGAATTAAGGCTGCCTGTGCAGCCTAATGTGGCCCCTTGTGTGTATGCATTTTGATACAGTCTTTAATTACATGATCATGTACTATTTTTCTCCACAGGATCCTTGCCTCATTCAGTGCACAGGATGGATGGTGCTCACTTGGTGACCAGCAATTCAATTTTTTGTTTTCTCCTGATTGTTAAATGTGTAGCCTGAGGTCTCATTTACTATACACTGTTCAAACCCTGCTCTGGACACAGAATTGGTAATTTCCTCATAGGCATTTTTATGGTGTTCACCATTGTAATATTTGAGTGCTTCACAAATATTAATTTATCTTCACAACACCATTGTGAGGAAAGGAGGCATTAGTATCCCGATTCTACAAACAGGAGCTGAGATACGGAGAGATTAACGTCAAACATATCCATTAATTTGGGGTGCTCGATCTGAGATGCCTAGGACCTGAGTTTTCAGAATACTTGGCATTAGACAGCACTTTATACATTCAAAGCACAGCTCCCATTGCAGCTGACAGTGCCCAACACTCCTGAAATGCAGATCCCAAGGTCTGAAGTCAGGCTCGCAGAAAATGAGGAACTCACAATTAGTGATCATCTTTGAAAAGTTTGGTTTTAAGTGACTTGCCCAGCACCATGTAGAAACCCCATAGTAAAGGCCGGGGATAAAATCCAGTTCTCCAGGGTAGCATTCCACTGCCTGCATCATGAGACTGTCCTTTCTCTTCTTGCAGTCCCCTGCCTCATTCATTGCACATCTTTCAGCTTCTGCAACAAATGATGCAGAGCTGCTACAGACAACATCTTTCTTTATTACACAGCCCTGATTCACCCCCAGAGCAGGTCAATCCTGTGTACTGAATGAGGCAGAGGTCCTGTGCAAAAACAAGTATGTGATCATGTAATTAAAGTTTATCATACCGGATATGCCCAAGGAGAGTGAATTAAATTTGCACAGGCAGCATTAATTCTGGCATTTCCTTACTTTTGAGTCCTTGATTTTGCAACTTTAACATTATTGCAATGTACTTTTTTTTGATGCAATTTCCTACTTTTTTTAAAACTTAAACACTGAAACAATAAAAATTACATCACAGAACTGTATTGAGCCCCACACATACCTTCCTCCTACCTGTAACCCTGACTCCTGCCATTGCTCCTGCCTGTCTCCTCCCATCTTCCAGCTCCTGACTTTTAGTTCCTACCTCTATCCCTGTCTCCTGCTTATGAACTCCCACACTCCTATTTTCTCCCACATTCTGAGAACAGGAGGTATTACTGTAAAGGTAAATACCAGCGTGTAGCAAAGCTCCCCCTTTTAATAAAACCGCATCCACTCTATGAGGGATTGGAACTCTTACTGCAAATACGCTGAAACCTCTGCAAGTGTGGCCCTGTCAACCTGTGACATGTCCCCTAGCTCTGCAGCTTTGATACAGCTAGCTGTTTGTAAATTGTAGGAACACTAAAGAGTTATCATGCATGTAGCTCACACCCTGAGCGTCAGCAAACAAGCTACATGGAACTATGCAAGGGCCTAAGCAAAGAAAGTTTTACCACAAGGACCAATCCTGCAGCTGTTCCTGACATGAATATCCCCACTGACTATAAAGGGACTATTCACAATGGTACAGGCAGCATAATGACTGCACAGGATCGTGTTTTGAGTATGGGAGAGATTATGCAAATAAGAAGCAGCAATGCTGGTATTGGAATGACAATGCTGGTTGATGAATTAAACTTTGGAGCATGCCCAGGATGAACGAAGGATGAGATTTTCAAAGCCACCTAATGGATTTTAACACCCAAATTGGGGCGTCCAAATCTTTCAGGCAGCCTGAATGTTTCCAGAAGCATAAACACTGGCAGACTGAGTTGAATGCTCCTGCATTTCCCAAGAGCACTGAGCCTTCTATTCCACCAGTCTGACTCAGGGATGCTTTTTAAATGTTCTGGAATGCAGGATCAAGACCACAGTGACTGACTTTACTTGCTTGGGAGGAGTGACTTCTAGTCCATTCAGGGTCTCAGATCACCTCCCTCATTCTGGTATCTGAGTGCCTTCCAAAGAGAAATAAACAAGTCACTGGCAACTGTGTAATGCATCTATCTCCCAGTCCATCTCCTCTCCCCAGGACAGGACCATGTTTTTGTTGCTTATCCTGCTAGCCTCTTGTAGCTTACTATACATTACACAGGAGACTTTATGGAACTTATCTATCTGAATGTAACAATTTCTCCCACAAAGAGCTTGTAGAAGTCTCATCAGCCATCTGGTATTTTTATTTCTCCAGGCTGAGAAAGCAATCATAGCCAATCCTCCTGCGAACTATGGAGGTCAGGTTTTTATTTCTCACTTTTCTATAGCAATAACTCTTTACAGGATGAACTAGGCCAAAGACCCTAAAATCTGTACTTTTCTGCTCTTATAGGACCCTAATGCTTGATGGCTGCCAGATAGAATGTGGTTCCAGTCCAGAAGAAAGAAATTCTCAGAGTATTTGGTCAAAGATCTGATATATTGTGATATAATTTTCATTTGTTGAACCTATAACTGGAAAGCTTACACACTTTTCCCAGGACCATAGGGGAATTTGGGTTACCCAGGAATATTAGGACTAACATAGACATGTTTCTAGGTACCGTTTTGTGGAAGTGATAGAAGCTGACAAATTGCGGATGATCTAAATCCTAAATTACCATTTTCTTTCACTTTCCTGAGAGATACATAACACGTGAATACTGAGAACTCTTCTAAGGAATACAGAAAGTCATCGTCTCCTTTCCAGTGTAAAGTGTGGTACATTATGAACTTTGCAACTCTTAGACAGACACGTTTTAGAGTAAACTGAAACTCCTTGCCCATAAATTAACATATAACCTGAATGAATTATGAAAGAATATATTCCTTGTGCACCACACTAGCACGGAACCATCTGTCCAAGATAGTATGTAGTGTTGTTGTAGCTGTGTCAGTCCCAAGATAGTAGAAAGAGAAGCTGGGTGAGGTAATATCTTTTATTGGACCAACTTCCACTGGTGAGAGTCACACACTTTCGAGCTTACACAGAGCTCTTCTTCAGGTCAGAAGCTGGTCCAATAACAGATATTACCTCACCCATCTTGTGTCGCTAATGTCCAAGATAGTGTTTAGGATCAATCTACATTTAAAATTGTCCCCCCCCCGCAACCACACAATCACTTACCTAGTTTGTTGGGACCTTGCTCTCTTTGCTGAATTGAGCTCACCCTATTTAGAAGATTTTCACTCTCTTGTGGCATGTTCCATGAAATTTCCAGGGTGTTTGCCCTTGCATACTGGAGAACCGACACTTGAGTCGAGGTGTGGCCTGAAGCGGAAAGCAGAAGACAAATGATATAAATAAAAGACAGTCCATCTGAACTATTTATATTAAAGTAGAGCTGATTGGGAATTTTTCATCACAATAATTTTCTGAAGGAAAATGCAGTTTCCAGAAAATTGAAGTTTTCCACAGGGAAAAAGAATCTCAGTGTTGATAAAAAAAAAATTCCATTGAGAAAAATTTAAATGTCATTTTTTATCGTGTCACTTTGACCCACACAGGAATATTTTGTTTTGCTGAACAACCTGAAATGTTTTGTTTGAATCAGTTCAAACTGCTTTTCCCTAACAGTTTATTACCATATGGGAGTTGTAGTTTGGGTCCCATTCTCTCCTGTGCCATGATTCCATGGTAGATTAAAGAGACTGGTGGTATTTAGCCAAGATGTTCACATCAAGACTAGACTTTTCAAGCAATAGATCCATGAACCTAAGCATGGGAGGGAATCATGCTGTCAGGACTGGGACATAAGCTGCACATCTAGTGGCTGGAATCAGAGTTAAGAGCCATGCGAAGGGCTCAAGCGAGAGCTGGAGACCATGGTCAAGGATCAGGAACAAGGCAGGAACCAGAAACAGGTCAGGAAAGCAGGAACCAGAAGCATGGAAAGGAAGCCAGCTTCAGAAGTCAGGCAAGGCAAGGTCCAATACAGCATCCAGGTAGAGCCCAGTTGTGCAGACAACTTCCTGTGCCTTTCTTGGATTTAAATAAGAAACTCTGACCAATCAGAGGTCCTGCTGCTCCTCCACTTAGGGCCCAGGAATGCTGCCCTGTTGTACCTTCAGGTTTCCTGGTCTCTCCGCTTGGGTGGGAATAAGGCAACAACAGTTGCCTGGGAACTCTGTGGACCCAGATTTGAGACCTGTGGGTTCATGATACATGCACTCTTGGAACAGGATATTATCCCCTCCCTCAAGAATGTAGTCAGGACATTCCCACTAATTATCAGCCAGAATGGCTATGATTCTGACCCACTAGTACTGGAACCAAGTGCACCACTTGCTGTATCTTGACAAAAGAAACAGCTTAAATTTCAGCTGACAGCAGGATGTTCCTCATCCTCCTTGGACACCATCAGTAGAATGGGAGCCAACTGAAAACCAGGGGGTCACTCACACATGAAAATTTAAGCTTCAACACATTTAAAAAAAAATCGGGGTGTATGTGTAAAGTATCAGGGTCAATACTGTCATGGCCCTTACACAAACAAAGTAAGAGTAAAAAAAAGTAAGTGTTAGAGTTAAAGGGCTGTTTACTTACTGATGCCATAGTTTTCAATAAATGCTTTTACAAAACTTTTCATTTCCTCAAATTCTGATGCTCCAACATTGGAACTTCCATCCAGAAGAAACATGATATCCATTGGTCTGCTGCAAAATTCTGAAAAGAATATAAAAAGGCTTCTTATATAAGATAGCCATACCAAACGTCTGCTGAATAAGGAAAGGAAGATGGAAGGAAAAAGACAGTAGATAAGTGGAGTTTGGGAAAACAATGGGGCAGTGTTCTGTTGATACAAGCAGTAACATCCTCTATGTCAGAACTGAGCTGTATGTTCAACATGAGAGCTTTGCCCCCCAGGTCTCCAAGTAGTACATCTCACGAACATTTCTGAACCCAACAACACTTTGAGGTTTTGGTTTACTTGGCAGGGATGAGGCCTCAGCTGATATGCCAGGTCCATTTTTGAGCACCACACTTTCAGAAGAGATGTGGACAACTAGAGACAGTCCAGAGGACAGCAACAAAAATTATAAGAGGTTTAGAAAATCTGACCTACGCAGAAGGGTTGAAAGAACTGGGCATGTTTTGTCTAGAAAAGAAAAGGCTGAGGGAGAACATGGTAAGAGTTTTCAAATATTTAAAAGGTTGTTGTAAAGAAGACAGTGATCAATTGCTCTCCATGTCTACTAAGGGTAGGAGAAGTAGAAATTGGTCTAGTTTGCAGCACAAGAGATTTAAGTTAAATATTAGAAAAAAACTTTCTAACTATAAGGATAGTTAAGTAGTGGAACAAGTTACCTAGGGAGACTGTGTAATCTCTATCACTGGGGGCTTTTAACAACAGGTTACCTATAAGAGATGGTCTAGGTATATTTAACCCTGCCTCAGCAGGGGATGAAGTAGATGAACTCTTGAGGTCCCTTCCAGCCCTACATTTCTCTGATTCACAAAAAGTTTTATGGTGAAATAATCAAACCTAGAAGCAGAGGGAGGAAGTGATTTTAACCTCTGATGGGCAGGCAGATGAAAACAATTTGGGTCCATCAGCTGTTGTTTAATGACCTGAAAATCAAAAAGGAATCCTATAAAATGTCAAAACATGGACAAATTACTAAGGAGGAGTACAAAAGAACAGCACAAGCATGAAAGGAAAAAATCAGAAAGGCAAAGGCACAAAATGAATTACACTTAGCAAGGGACTTAAAAGGTAACCAGAAGAGGTTCTTTAAATATATTTGGTGTAAGAGAAGGATGAAGGAAAATGTAGATCCTGTACTTAACGGGAAAGGAGAGAGAATAACTGGTGACATCAAGAAGACTGAAGGGTTTAATGCCTATTTTGTTTCAACCTTCAGTAAAAAGGTTAATGTTGACCAGATTCACAACACAATTAATATTAACAACAAGGGTGAAGGAATGCAAGATAAGAATAGGTTAAAGAATGTTTAAATAAGTTAGATATATTCAAGTCAGCAGAGCCTGATGACATTCCTGCTAGGGTACTTGAGGAACTAGATAAAGCAATTTCAGAACTATTAACACTTATCTTTGAGAACTCCTAAAGAACAGATGAAATCCCAGAGGACTACAGAAGGACAAACATAATACCTATCTTTAAAAGGGGAACAAAGAGGACTTGGGGAATTTTAGACCAGTCATCCTAACTTTGATACCCAGAAAGATACTGGAACAAATTATTAACAATCAATTTGTAAGCACCTCCAGTACCATAGGGTTAAAAGGAATAACCAGCATGCATCTGTCAAGAACAAATCATGCCAAACCAACCTAATTTCCTTCTTTGACAGGATTTCTGGTTGACTGGATAGGAAAGAAGCATTATATGTGATGTATCTTGATTTTAGTAAGGCTTTTGATAGTCCCATGTGACATTCTCATAAGCAACCTAGGGAAACATGATCTAGATGAATTTACTATAAGGTGAGTGCACAACTGGTTGAAAGACCATATTCAACAACAGTTCATTGTCAAATTGGGAGGGCGTATCCAGTGCAGTCCCATGGGGTCAATCCTAGGTCTGGCATGATTCAATATTTTCATTAATGACTTGAATACTAGAGTGGGGGGGACGGATAGCTCAGTGGTTTGAGCATTGGCCTGCTAAACCCAGGGTTGTGAGCTCAATCCTTGAGGTGGCCACTTAGGGATCTAGGGCAAAATCAGTACTTGGTCCTGCTAGTGAAGGCAGGGGGCTGGACTGATGACCCTTCAGGATCCCTATCAGTTCTAGGAGATAGGTATATCATTATTAGTGGAGAGTATGCTTCTATAATTTGTGGATAAAACCAAGCAAGTGAGGTTGCAAGCACTTTTGAGAACAAAATTAGAATTCTGAATTGACCTTGACAAATTGAAGAATTGGTCTGAATTCAACAAGATGAAATTCAATAAAGACAAGGACAAAGCACTTTACTTAGGAAGGAAAAAAAGTCAAATACACAGCTAAAAATGCAGAACAACTGGCTAGGTGGTGGTATTGCTGAAAGGGATCTGAGGGTTATAGTGGATCACAAATTGAATATGAGCAATGTGATGCAGTTGCAAAAAAGACTAATGTAATTCTGGGGTGTATTAACAGAAGCACTGTATGTAAGACAGAGGAGCTAATTGTCCTGCTGTATTTTGCATTGGTGAGGCCTGAGCTAGAGTGCTGTGTCCAATTCTGACCATCACACTTTAGGAAAAATATGGACAAGTTGGAGAGAGTTCAGAGGAGAGCAACAAAAGTGATAAAAGGCTCAGAAAACTTGACTTACGATGAAAGGTTAAAAAAACTAGACACATTTAGAAACAAAAGACTGAAGAGGGACCTATTAACAGTCTTCAGATAGTAAAGGGCTATTATAAAGAGGACAGTGGTAATTTGTTCTTCATGTCCACTGAAGGTAGGAAAAGAAGCAATGGGCCTAATCTGCAGCAAGGGAGATTTAGGTTAGATATTAGGAAAAAAGTTCTAACTATAAGGGTAATTAAGCTCTGGAATAGGCTTCCAAGGAAGGTTGTGGAATCCCCATCACTGGAGGTTTTTAAAAACAGGTTGGACAAACATCTCTCAGGGATGGTCTAGGTTTACTTGGTCCTGCCTCAACACAGGGCTTGATAACTTCTCAAGGTCCTTCCAGTCCTACATTTCTATGACCCTAAGTTCACCTTCCACACCCACTCAGATCAATTTGGACAGCAACATGCAAAGCAGAATCCATCCCTGATTCCAGAGAAAGCCTGATGAGAAAGAGAGAAAGAAAATAAGTAGAAAATATATCCAACTTTACCTGGGGATTTATTTGAGCAGCACGTTTCCAACACTAAGTCAGGTGCTTCTTGAATAAGTTGGTTATAACCCTCTATGATTATTGGGGTGTGCCATTGACTGATCTTCTCAAGCTCTTGAATGTTTGCATTGGGGGTTATACCTATAGGGATCACATTTATGTCACTCGCAACACGTGAGATGACATCAGTGGCGGGGTTTGCAGTTACCATGTACACTAAGTGTGGCACTTGTCCCCTGCCTCCATTGTCTGTGGTAAATGTGTGTTCAGAGACATAGTTGAGGGCATTTCCAGTGTTGGTGGCATTTCCTCCTTGGTACTGAATCTTCCTCACCACCTCAATAATGTCTTGCTTTGATTGTGCGTCACTGAAGGAGTACTCAACAGTGACCGTGTACGAGTACTGTATGATAGTAATATGAATGGCTTCTTCTCCTATATTCATTTTTCTGATAACATTTGCAATGAACTCCTTGATTATATTGAAGTTTTCCTCTCCTACTTTTTCAGACCCTTCAACAACAAAAGCTATATCAGGCACTTTGTAAATACCTTTATCTGGCAATCGTGTCGTACTTAAATTCTGATAGGG
The DNA here is from genome assembly GCF_003597395.2 of Chelonoidis abingdonii. Taxonomy (NCBI): domain Eukaryota; kingdom Metazoa; phylum Chordata; order Testudines; family Testudinidae; genus Chelonoidis; species Chelonoidis abingdonii. The sequence goes on along the minus strand of NC_133769.1, from coordinate 139,475,287 downwards.
TACCATCACTGTAGTTGCCTGAAGTGGGCTTGTAATAGGTTTTTGGGTGGTAGTTGTTAACACATCACTTTCTTCAGGCACAAGATCACACAGATAATTGATTATTTCATCTTTGTTTTCCATTAACTCCTGTACATTGTTCATTATGAAGGCCTTGTTTTCTGGCCACTGTCTTTCAATCAGCTTGATTTGCTCCATGCTAATAGACGGTCCAATTCCTACTGGTATTACTGTGACTTTCTTCTTTTGCAGAAGAGTGAGGATGCGCTGAATATTTCCTGGAGACTTGCTGGCTGTCAACAACAGAGCAATTCTGGCAGCATTTGTCCTTGGTGCCTTTCCAAACACATGGAATACAATATATTTAAGCACTTCAGTGGCAGAGGCAACTTCTCCACCAGTGTATTTTATGTTTTGGACAATTTTCCTCATCTGAGATTGTGTTTTAATATCTTTGAGCCCAAGATAGATGTTGGAGCCAGTGCGATATTCCAGAACTGACACTCGGATTTTCTTTTGGGAGATGTGGAGTTTTTCCATCATGCTAATTATGAAAGCTTTTAGCAGTTCGAAGTCCTTTTCTGAGAGTTTGTTGGAGCCATCCATCAGAAAGGCCAGGTCCATCATTTTGCTGCAGGAGTATACACGTGTGTCTATATCTGTTTCTTCTGTAGCAACTGGTATTGGTGTAATGATTTCTTTGACTTCTGATTTACAGGCACTACACGTTAAGTTCTTTCCTTCACAGTCACTGCAAGAACCACCAAAAAAATTAGTGGTAAAATGAACTTTGATAACAATATACCACCCCTGATTTAAGACAGTTATATCTTATATAGAAATGAGGAAACAAACAAGTCAGCATGAACATATAATTTGCCACGCCAGATTGGATCAATAGACTTTCAAGCTCCATATCCTACCTTGCTCACTACTCTATGACTGTTGCTTGAGAGGAAAGAAAATTGCCACCAAGGGTGCTACCTGGCAAATTGTGCATAGTGGGAAAATCTCTTGATTCCTGCAGCAATCCTGGGACACCCAATAATGGAATAATTACTTATGGAAATACACTAATGTATGCATGCAGGAAGCATGTGAAAAGCTGTTTTTGGATGGAACATTCATCATATCATGGAAACATGACACCAAGTGGAGAGCTACATAGAAGTCATTGGGATTTGTAGGCACCACTTCTGGTGAACATGGCCAGTAGATTTGGTTTGCACCCTCTGGTTGTATCTTCACTAGGAAAAAAGATTTATTCTTAACTTGAGTTATTTAACTAGAGTGAACTAATTAGAGGTAAAATCCTATTGAAGACAAGGCAGTTTGTAATTTGACATGAGTTAGCATGCTGAGTTAAAGACTTTGAGGGAGTCAAGGGTGTACCTTGACTTGCTAACTCATGTGAAAACTGCACACTGTCTTCTCTTCAATAGGATTATACCTCAAGTTAATTCACTCAAGTTAGCTAACTTGAATTAAGAACACACCTTTGTTTCCAGAGTGAAGCCATCTGGACTGTGCCTCATGTCATGGGTTTGTTCAAACCTGAAATCTTAAACTGAAGTTTTGTACATAGAAAACCATCCAATTCTCCTGGCCTTTTGCCATTGTCATTATGAAATCAACTAAAGTCACCCGGATCCCTTTGCTCCCCTTCCTGTGTTTTTAGATCTTATTATTACTCTTATTTCTCTCACACACACAATGCCCTTTTCTTATTATCTTGACTTTAGATTTTGCCATGTGTATTTTGCTCCTGCATTTTTTATTTAATCTTATTTTTCTCCTCTTCCTTGTACTAAAATTCTTCTAGCTCTTTTCTTCTCTCTTTCTCTCAGTCCCTTTTCTCTTCCCTTCTCTCAAAACAAAGTAGGAGCTGCCCTCTCTTCCTTACTCCTACTCTCTTTCCTACTCCTCTTCTCTTCCAAATATTTCCCTCCACTCATATCCATTGGCACACTCCCACTTTTGCCTCCTCTGCATGTTCCTCATCCTTTTTTCCACTTCCTTTATGGGCCTCCATTTCTTCCTTACTCCTCTCTCTTCACCTCTCTCTCCCTCACATAAGCGTTTCCATCTACTGCCCCTCTTCTATATCTACAGCCTTGCAGGAGATTGCTTGTGCTCCCTTAGCATGTCTTTAGCAGCTTCTACATTGCTAAATCCATCTGTTCTATGCTCTTCGCTCTGCCTGACTGAGGAAGGAGCACTCCTGAGCCCAAGCACAGGCTAGCGGAGTACCACTCAATGCATTTTTCCAAGTCTACTGGACAGTAGGAGACACAGAGTAGGGTAAAATGTGTGAAATGGCATTTGTCCCTCCAGAAATACAAGAGATACTAGAAAAGATGGAGAAAATTCAGGATTTTCTGAAGAATCTGGGCAGCTGGGAAGTTCTTTGTTTGGTTTTACATTTATTAAGGCTATAACTATGGTATTTTCAAAATTCTTTACCTATTGAATCTGATGCACTGGGATATTTGATAACGCACAGAATACACTGAGCAGGATTCCTCAGTAATCTCCACTATGAAGGGCACAATAGAATGGGTGCTCCAAAACTACTCAGATCATTCATAATAGCAATGGACAAAATAGTCTGGCAAAAATTAGAGGTATGTCAAACCTCAGAATAGAGCAGGACCAGCAACAAAGCACTTTTTGGATTCAAATACTTTTTTAATCTTTCTGAAGTTATTTCTAGAGCTTTCATCACCACAGTATGTAAGATAGCACTATAGATACACTGCTGGCATTTTCCCCTACTCTTAAAACAGAGGAGTGACACTCTTCTAGCTCATAACTCTAGGCAATGAAAGCTTTATATATTGTGTGGGATCAAGGACAAAACATAACTTCAGTGGAGTTACTTGGGATTTAAAGTGGAGTAACTGAGATCAGAATCTGGTCCATACTCCTTAAATTATGATTTTGCTCTGAAAATTTGCTCTAAAAATTGAATCGTGTAGTTCTACCTTTGTCATCTTTCAATGATTTCAATGAGAAAATGTGTACAGTTTATAAGTAAAAGATTTGCTTTTTCCTAACAGTCAGAGCTTCAAATTCCAACTTAGGATCTGAGAGACAAGCTGAATTCTTTCCTTCTCAGACATCACCACCAGCTTCCTTGGGCTGGCCAAATTCTTTCCTCAATGGCTCCTCTGAAATTTTGGTGTCTTCAATGTGGTTGCACAAGCATAACTGTTTGGAACTTAGAAAATAAGTCTGTTGAATATGCATGTGAAGAGAGGGATTGCAGCCTCTTCCCCCTCAGCCATGCCAGCTTTGCACTGTTAACTAGAATGGTGGGCAGTAAGCACTTATTTTCTTCACTAATGAAAGCAACCCAGCGAGCAGTCTATTAAGAAGATGCCTTTTTTCACAGCAAAACAGCACATTAAATGTGACATCCAAATTCAAGCTCTCCCAAGGCTCTGTTCTTTCATGTTGCTTTTAGTTTCTTAATTGAAGAATACACAACTCCCTTTGGCATTTAGCATATTGTAACATATATGATTTATTATTTTAATCCTAATGCAATATTTTGTGAATGAGATTCCAATTTCCTTTGGATATTTGCTATAAAATTCATTTTTGTACAATATTTTCTATTGTTTGTACAGATGGTGTAGGCATCTAAATTAGGTGACAGCTATGTGCAAAGATGTTTCCCTAGTGAGGTAAGTTTACATAACGTTCTAAAACCTTATGTGAGTGGTGGTTAGTGTATCAGCATTAATGATAAATTATTATTAAGTATTGTAAAAATTAGGGAACTGGTTTACGTAGATGCATTTTTGACCTTTTGATGGAATTCAGGGCTTGCAATTTATACTGTTAAAAGAAAATACATTACTTAATTAATCAACATAACAGAACCAACTCCATGGGGCTTATAAACAGAGTTAGTTACTATCAGTGACAGGCCAGAGATTCAAAGTTCAGACCCAGTCTGAACTTTCAAAATGTTCAGGGTGTTTGGAACTAGGGTTTTAGTCCGAGCCCATAGTTTTTGCAGATCTACATTCACCTCTATTAAATGTGAGCAAATTATGTGGTGGAAAACTTTCTTATATTTACAGTACTATGCCTGACTTATGGAACCATCCATCCACCAAAGGGCTGGGTATCTGAGGAATGCCAAAATTATGGATGCTAGAGAGCTAAATTCATACTTTTATGCACCTTGCTACCATACAGGACACAAAAATAGTGAGTTCCTCCCTCAAAGCAATGTAAGGCCTTGGTTCTGCATAGTGCTTACTCTACCATGCCTGATCCCATTGACTTCATTGCAAATACTTACAGGATTGGGCCCTAGAATACCTTCAGTAAATCTTGGGGAAGTTACTTTTCCAGTTACACAGCATAATCTTCCAGCACCTACTAGTCTTGATGGAGTTCTACAGAGATCACATATTCATATCCTTAACTTTATAGAGGATTTTAAAGTATTGAGATAGGGCCAAATTCTGATACCTTACTCATGTTGAATAGTATCTTATTCCAAAAATGGAGTCAACAGAATCACTTGTGGAGTAGGGCTAGGTTTTTCAAAGCAACCTTATAGAGTTTTATACCTCATTCCCATTGAATTTCAATAGAATTTGGGTACCTCATACCTTTAGTCTTGTTTGAAAATTTCAGGTTCTATTGTGCATGAAAAAGGGCATCATATTCAGGCCCATAATAGTATATTCAAAGCTATATCCACAGCATATTCATGAGAATGCACTTCATTTGTGCCACCATAAAAGACAGTAGTGTTGAATAAAAATCTGTATCTTACCATGATAGACAATGTTCAACATCATCTTTGTTCAAAACAACCCTCTTTCCATGGGGGATCCTGGCACCTTCTAATATACATACAGGACAGCTTTCTGGATCAATACATGACTGGGATAGTTCATCAAGTATTTTTCCTGTTTTAAAACAGCACAGAAGGGTTTTATAAGTTGCAAAGCAGATGTTAAGCTGATCATTATATTTAGCGGCTTTAAAAATATGACAAGATCAATGATACTTGGATTGGGCTCAAAGGTTCAGAACATGATTTTCTTATTAAACTAGCTGTTAGTTTGACACCAAGTAAATTTTTATCTTCTTCCATAGCATTTTTATTGAGATACTATCAAAACACTAACACCAGTGCATATTATATGCAGCAGCTCATGCTACACACAGGGTGAATGTATTTTTAGACTAAAAACCAGGTGTGCCAGAAGAAAATGGCATTTACCCTTTTACATCCACATTACTGATCTTTCTTGGTTCCTTTGGGCATTTTTTACTGCTTCCTTGTAGGGTGATTTATCATTTTCACCCCATTATGACTATTCATCTTAGGTATTACTAGGGCATCTGTCACTCTAAGGGCAGGTCTCCACTAGAAGCACTACATCAGCTCAGTTGCACTGATGCACCTGCTCCGCTGTAGAGCATCTGGTGGAGATGCTGTATGCCAGTGGGAGAGCGCACTCCCATCCACATAATTATCCACCCCCATGAGAGGTGGAAGCTATATTGGTGGGAGAGCATCTCACGCCAACATAGAACAGCCTGGACAGCGCTTAGGTCACTGTAACTTGTGTTGCTCACGGGGGTGTCTTTTTCACAGGCCTGAGCGATGCAAGTTAGATCGACTTAAGCAGTAATGTGGACCTGCCCTGATATTTAAGTGCTAAACAACATACTATATACGGATATACCTAGTGGATTCTACTCTCACTGCTCCCTGGATTGATTCATAGATTCATAGATTCTAGGACTGGAAGAGACCTCGAGAGGTCATCGAGTCCAGTCCCCTGCCCTCATGGCAGAACCAAATACTGTCTAGACCATCCCTGATAGACATTTATCTAACCTACCCTGAAATATCTCCAGAGATGGAGATTCCACAACCTTCCTAGGCAATTTATTCCAGTGTTTAACTACCCTGACAGTTAGGAACTTTTTCCTAATGTCCAACCTAAATCTCCCTTGCTGCAGTTTAAGCCCATTGCTTCTTGTTCTATCCTTAGAGGCTAAGGTGAACAAGTTTTCTCCCTCCTCCTGATGACACCCTTTTAGATACCTGAAAACTGCTATCATGTCCCCTCTCAGTCTTCTCTTTTCCAAACTAAATAAACCCAATTCTTTCAGCCTTCCTTCATAGGTCATGTTCTCAAGACCTTTAATCATTCTTGTTGCTCTTCTCTGGACCCTCTCCAATTTCTCCACATCTTTCTTGAAATGCGGTGCCCAGAACTGGACACAATACTCCAGTTGAGGCCTAACCAGCGCAGAGTAGAGCGGAAGAATGACTTCTCGTGTCTTGTTTACAACACACCTGTTAATGCATCCCAGAATCACGTTTGCTTTTTTTGCAACAGTATCACACTGTTGACTCATATTTAGCTTGTGGTCCACTATGACCCCTAGATCTCTTTCTGCCATACTCCTTCCTAGACAGTCTCTTCCCATTCTGTATGTGTGAAACTGATTGTTCCTTCCTAAGTGGAGCACTTTGCATTTGTCTTTATTGAACTTCATCCGGTTTACCTCAGACCATTTCTCCAATTTGTCCAGATCATTTTGAATTTTGACCCTGTCCTCCAAAGCAGTTGCAATCCCTCCCAGTTTGGTATCGTCCGCAAACTTAATAAGCGTACTTTCTATGCCAACATCTAAGTCGTTGATGAAGATATTGAACAGAGCCGGTCCCAAAACAGACCCCTGCGGAACCCCACTTGTTATACCTTTCCAGCAGGATTGGGAGCCATTAATAACTACTCTCTGAGTACGGTTATCCAGCCAGTTATGCACCCACCTTATAGTAGCCCCATCTAAATTGTATTTGCCTAGTTTATCGATAAGGATATCATGCGAGACCGTATCAAATGCCTTACTAAAGTCTAGGTATACCACATCCACCGCTTCTCCCTTATCCACAAGACTCGTTATCCTATCAAAGAAAGCTATCAGATTGGTTTGACACGATTTGTTCTTTACAAATCCATGCTGGCTATTCCCTATCACCTTACCACCTTCCAAGTGTTTGCAGATGATTTCTTTAATTACTTGCTCCATTATCTTCCCTGGCACAGAAGTTAAACTAACTGGTCTGTAGTTTCCTGGGTTGTTTTTATTTCCCTTTTTATAGATGGGCACTATATTTGCCCTTTTCCAGTCTTCTGGAATCTCTCCCGTCTCCCATGACTTTCCAAAGATAATAGCTAGAGGCTCAGATACCTCCTCTATTAACTCCTTGAGTATTCTAGGATGCATTTCATCAGGCCCTGGTGACTTGCAGGCATCTAACTTTTCTAAGTGATTTTTAACTTGCTCTTTTTTTATTTTATCTTCTAAACCTACCCCCTTCCCATAAGCATTCACTATGTTAGACATTCCTTCAGACTTCTCAGTGAAGACCGAAACAAAGAAGTCATTAAGCATCTCTGCCATTTCCAAGTTTCCTGTTACTGTTTCTCCCTCCTCACTGAGCAGTGGGCCTACCCTGTCCTTGGTCTTCCTCTTGCTTCTAATGTATTGATAAAAAGTCTTCTTGTTTCCCTTTATTCCCATAGCTAGTTTGAGCTCATTTTGTGCCTTTACCTTTCTAATCTTGTCCCTGCATTCCTGTGTTATTTGCCTATATTCATCCTTTGTAATCTGACCTAGTTTCCATTTTTTATATGACTCCTTTTTATTTTGTAGGTCATGCAAGATCTCGTGGTTAAGCCAAGGTGGTCTTTTGCCACATTTTCTATCTTTCCTACCCATCGGAATAGCTTGCTTTTGGGCCCTTAATAGTGTCCCTTTGAAAAACTGCCAACTCTCCTCAGTTGTTTTTCCCCTCAGTCTTGATTCCCATGGGACCTTACCTATCAGCTCTCTGAGCTTACCAAAATCCGCCTTCCTGAAATCCATGGTCTCTATTTTGCTGTACTCCTTTCTGCCCTTCCTTAGAATTGCAAACTCTATGATTTCATAATCACTTTCACCCAAGCTTCCTTCTACTTTCACATTCTCAACGAGAATGGCTCTGCTCTGTGTGCGAACAGGGAACTTGGTGTGGGGGGCCGGGGGATGGATTGGTTTTGTGGTTGTTGGTCCTACAATACATATTTTCCTCCTCTCCTCAACTCTCTTTCTTCCTCTTCTTTAGTCTTCTTTTCCTCCTTTGATTTCTATTCCCTTCCCCTGCCTTCCTTGCTCTCCTCCTATCTTCTTCTCCCACTCCCTGCTCCATCCTCCTTTAAAAGCTCTGCTGTCTCTGCCCACAATGTTTCTCTCCATTCCCTAATGTCCATCCAGTGCCTCCATGGCCTCAATGCACTGTGTGCCTCTCAGAAGTTCTAACCCTAGAGTGAGTTTCACTCCTATTCCTGACTCCGAACAGATGAAAGGTGTAAAGGGAGATTTCTGACTGTGTGGCCAGTGGAGCACAGATAATAGGAACAATATGGGACACAGGAAGTTAAGTCCAGGTGAGATGCCCTAGGATTCCACTGAGAACTGGTCAAAACCCTAGTTTCAATATAATCATTCCAGACAGCTCCAGAAAACCAGGATGAGCCTAGTAAACTGGAACATCCGGTCACCGTCTTCTTACCTTGATGGAAACAGTGATGCAAGCATACCAGTAAGATTGTTAAAGATTTAACTTTTGCATATGAAAATTTCACAGCCATTAATCTTACAAATCTGCTTATTTCCATTCTTAAAAAAACAAACAAACATTTCATGCAATGTTCCAGGGGGAAGAAAAGTACAAAGATACCAGTAAGCGATAAGAGCTGAGCAGCAAATGCTAACTAACTGTGTAAAGAAGACAGTGGGTTTACCTTCAGGACAGTGCACATGGCATCCTTCTACGCATTGCAGAGGGCACACCGTAGGTTCAAAGTGCTGGCATGTAATAGGACAGGCAGGTCCACAGCTGTTATATCTCCATTCACACTGATACTCCAATTCATGGTTATTCAGATCCTCACAACTTTGTGCTATGCAATAAAAAGAATAAGTTAAAAAAGTCACCTCAGATTGCATTCACCATGGCTCTTGGAGCCCAGGCAGAAGGCTTGGAGTCACATATATAGCCATACTTGCCAGAGAAGTGTTTATTTTAGGCACACCAGAGCCTGGCTACATATTCACACAATTCTTTTCATACACCCAAACCTATGCTGTGATCAATATTACTGTCTGTTGCTAGAAATAATTGCTAGGAATTAACTTTCACTTTAACAAACATTTACAGCAAACATTTCCATTCCTTAGTTCAGAGTTGTATTTCCACATCTATCATGTCTCCCTAATGAAAGGAGTAAGCCCCATCTGTTTTCAAGGTGTGCATGGAAATGGGATGTGCACGGAAATATAGCAGACAAAGGGTTACCTTGAGGAACCATCATCCTGCATGCCCAGGACTGGGGACCCTTGCCAAGTCCTGTCCCCAATAATATTAATAGCAGGACTCCTACTGACATCAGTGGGAGCAGGACTAGTTTTAATGAAAATGGGTTCTAGCTGAGCCATCAGCTAATTAAAAACTAGCATGTCTTTGGTTTTCTTTGCTGCAGTAACTCCTCCCAAGCCAATGCTAGGTGTTTCACTCAGCTATCCGATACTTACGGCACAGAGTTGGTGATCTCCAATGAACAACTGCACCTTTTTGTGCACAAATATGGGCATAGGCTGCGATAGCATCACAGAAGCAAGCACAATCTCCAACTGATTCGCAGGAACAAGTATCATACATGCAGATATCCATATACAGCTCAGGATTCACCTAAAAGGAGAGTTACACAGTATAAACTCATTGCATGCACTTCCTGCCTCTAGATGGACTTGCCCGTGATATCATTTGCCTGTTCATTTGGTGCCCCATCTGACTTCCACTGGAGTCACTGGAGGCCATTGCATTAATGTCAATGGGAGTATGGTCACGCCCAAGGACATGAAATGTAACCAACACTTCGAGCAAACTCTACAGTTTCTAGGAACCCTTAAATGATGGGAAATATATAAGCATATTTAACCATGTTGGACCTGATTCTTTTTCATACTATGCCTCTTTCATAGCTCTCTAGGGGTATGTCTACACTACCCGCCAGATCGGTGGGTAGCGATCAATCAATTGGGGATTGATTTATCGCTTCTAGTGTAGACACGTTAAAATTGATCCCCGATCGCTCTGCCGTCGACTCTGGAACTCCACCGTGGCAAGAGGCGGAAGCGGAGTCGAAGGGGGAGCGGCAGCAGTTGACTCACTGCCATCCTCACGGCCAGGTAGATCGACCTAAGATTCGCATAGCTGAAGTTGCGCACCTTAGGTCGATTCCCCCCCTAGTGTAGACCTAGCATAGCAGTGTAACAAGGCCTTAAAGTAGGTGTGAATTACAGTCACGCTGTCACAGAAGCGTAAAGGGCCCTAAGTGTAAATGAGAGCCAGGCCCTTTAGTGAAAAATAAAAGTTCTAATTTCTAAAATAGGAGCAATAGAGTTTAAAGCCAGAAGGGATCACCAAATCATTCAGTCTGGACCTGTTATATATCACAGGCCACCAGCACCACCTAGCACCTGCATGTTACACCAAACAATCTAAAAGAGACCAAAGTATTACAGCTCTCAGGAGACTAAACTCATATGTGCTTCAGGCACAGAATAGGAAGGGATCAAGTTGCACCAATATTAGGGTTATCATACGTCACGTTTTTGCTGGGAAAAGTCCTTTTTCTAAGCTGTGTCCTGGTCCTCCTCAGGGCTGGCACTTCCATTTAGGCAGAGGGCACCAGGATTTGGGAGGTCAGCATTTTGCCACCCTCGGCGGCAATTCGGCGGCAGGGGGGTCCTTCCACGCTCCGGGTCTTCAGCAGCAATTCTGTGGCGAGTCCTTCACTCGCTCCGGGACCCGCCGCTGAAGTGCCCCGAAGACCGGGAGCATGGAAGGACCGCCCCCCCCCGCCGCAGAATTGCCATCAACGACCAGGAGCGTGGAAGGACCCCCGCCTAGGGCGCCAAAAACCCTGGCGCCGCTCCTGGCCCTCCTGACTCTTTTTGGCAAAAGTGGACGTTTGTCCCATTTCTCTTGCCAACTGATCATCAGTTGGCAAGAGCAAATGGGACAAACGCCCACTTTTGCCAAAAAAGTGGGGCGTGAACCCTTAGTGGGGTACAGAGTAACATGGCGGGGAACAACATGTGGGAGTCAGGCAGGGTTCAGGTGAGTGGCGATACCACTCCGCATATGGGGGTGATGGGAGCCAGCAGGGCTCGGGCTAGTGACTCAGGTCAGCCTCATACCTGGGGAATAGTGGGGCTTGGCCCAGCTCCACGTGGTGTCTCACTTTCCATTTGGGAAATATGGCCACCCTAACCAGTGCCCAAGGTCTCTGCAATGGCAGGGAAATGATTAAATGAGATACACCCAGACAAGTCTGGCAAGTGGCTCATACTTGCATGCATGAGGACGGTTCATTCTCAATCTACAAAGTTTAGCCATTCCTATTGTTTATCAGATTAAATACCACAATAATGAAAGCGATAGAAAAGATTTGATTCCTTGATCTCCTTTTTTTTCATCCTTCTAGTTATTACATTGAACAAAGAAGACAAAAGGGGGCTGATTCAGAGTTGATTTCAACGGGCTTTTAGATCAGGCCCAAGGGATTTAGCCATTCATGATATTAAAAAGGACATTGTGGAGGCAAGTTTGAATGTAGCTTCCAATAAATATATTGTATTAACTTGATAATCAGTATGCTAGTGAAAACATGATCATGCCAAGGAATACTGCCATGGAATACTGGGTGCAGTTTTCATCATCCTACCTCAAAAAAGATCTACTAGAAACAGACAGCATTCAGAGACTGGCAAAATAAATGATAAGATGCAGGAAAGCCTTCTGTATAAGGAAAGATTGAAATTGACTGGAACTGTTTAATTTAGAGAGGAGCTAAATAAAAGGAGACAACTTTATAAGAATATAATGAATGGTAGAGACAGTAAATGGAGTGGTCCTATTTATTTTTTCACATAATATAAGAATGAGATGATATTCAGTGAAACAAAGGCAATAGATAAATAACTGATAAAAGGAAAGCCTTTTTTGCATAATGCACAGTTAACACATTGCCACAATATATCGATAAGGTAGACAGCTCAGTAGGTTTCAAGAAAAAATAAACATTTATATGGTAATGAGAACATCCACTGTTTGTTTAAATCAATTTTTTGTTTGTGGGTGGGGGCAGGGATTGTTTGTTTTAAGGCATAAATCCACATACTAAAAACAACAGATGCCAACCACTATCTGAGGGTGAAGATGAAATTTCCTTCGTGGGCCTGTTATTTAATAACTGTCCACCAGAGGTGTGCCTTGCACCTTCCCATGAAACAACTAGTACTGGCTACTCTCAGCAAGGGGATACTAGAAGAGGCAAATGATCTCAGCCAGTTCCTCTGTGAAATCACTGCCAGCATCACCTTTCTCATGGTAGCATCTGGGATGCTCTCTCAAGTAGTGGCAGATTAGCAGGTTGCACAGCTGTAAGCATCTCAGGACAGCCCATGTAGAAATGGAGGACATGGAGGGAATGACAAAAGACTTACCAGTTTTTTGCAGTCTTTGAAGAGCTCACTGGTCAATATGCTACATGAAGTTTCCACCATCATTTGCTTCATTAAGTTGCCATTGCACAATGAAGTAGTCATAGTCTGTCCCTGAGGAAGCTTAACGTTATAGGAGACAAGCAGAGACTGTCATGTTAGCCCTGACCCTAGAACATCAGTATTTTCTCTTAATCGTGTATATATGGCCAGCTCTTAACACTAGATGTTTTTCATAACAAACTATTTGCTTATTGGATAAAGCTTTAACCTGCCACACCGCAGGGAAATATTATGGCAATAGCAGAGTATAGACTAGACTAGATCACCTTATAGGTAGAGCTGGATGAAAATTGTCAGTGACAAATGCAGATTTGGCAACACCAAAATATTTTGCAAGTCCATGTCGGTTTCCCCAAATAGTTCACTTAAAAAAAAAAAATCCAACAAGATCTAACCATTTCATTCTGTCATTTCTAAATTAAATGTTTTGGTTTTTCAGGCTGAAACAAACTTGTTTTGAAATTTCCTTCTATTTTATATTTTTTAATGCAAAAACAAAAAATATGCAAAATCTATACAATATGTTTTCTTCAAACCATTTTTTAAACTTTTCAATGCACCAAAAAAATACTGAAAAATTTAATTTTGAGGGTCTATCCAAAATGATTTTTCCTCATGATTTTTTGGAACTGTCAGCAAAACCACAAAATCAGTTATTCAAACAACTCTACTACAGGGTTTTCTCTGTCTCTACCCTTTATGGCTTTTAAACTGTAGTTTAAGCTTCAGAAATCACTTTGGTGACCTTAGTTCAACCTGGAGCAAATAGCCACATTGCAAAATGGCCAGATGTAGCTTTTCAGTAAGCCTGACTGCTGACATCACTAAATGGGGACTTTCATTGGAATTGGTACATCTCCCTTCAGCAGAAACACAGAACATCACTATGACTGGAGAGTGTGCAACATTCCCCACCCCCACCCCAAGCTCAGCATGGCAAAAGGAAAGCACGTGGTCTACAAAATATTTATTGCAGAGATATTTTGCAGAGTACATGCTGGATTCTCTCACCTACTAGGCTGGAACAGTGAATGGCTGGCCAGTTTCAGCACAGCTGGCAAGAAAATTTCTCTTGCTCCCTCCCCGAAAAAGGATATTCAGCACTGAGGAGAACATGGTGCTAGATCATGCCCATGCCCAGCAACTATTAGCAGTCAAATGCAGTCTTCCCATTTGAGTGTACCAATAAGAGAATTAATTCAGTTTCTTCTCACTTCTTTATTCTTTCCTGTAGCTAAGTGTCTCTGCTCAAGGCTGTGAGTCAAGCTGCTGCCTATCAGTACCAACACTTGTTTACGCTGCCTGCCACGTTCTGTTTTTCACTAAGGAGACTGGCATGAGCCCCTCATTTCCAGAGGGTAGAGTGCAGCACACCCATACTACTAACACTATGAGAGAGTCTTCCCATTCTGCATGCCTGAGTCATGTGTTAATGCTGCTGCTGCTCCTCTGGACTGTAGCCATCCGAGCTGATGTGGCAATGTGATTGCCTCTCAGTGTGATCTGATACTATTCGATCGAATGCCTGCTGCTGTTTCTGTGCAGGTTGCCTCTATTCTATATTCTAACTGCCACCACCCATATCGTAACCTTGCTGCTGCCACCCTGGGGCCTCACCACTACTGGGATACTTGGGGTTCCAGAGCACAACAGAAGCCACTAGCACTGCAGGGGGGAAGAGACCCAATGTGAGATTCCTGACTGGCCCATGAAGGGAAGAAGTAAGGAAAAAGGAAAAGAAGGGGCAGAGGGCAGAGCTACAGAGGATGTCTCCACTGCAGTCATCAGGTGTGATGGCACCTTGCATAGATACACCTGAGCTAGTTTTAATCTAGTTAACTCAGGTACTAGTAGCAGCGAAGTCACACCAGAGTGGGCTTCAGCCTGGGCGAGCTGCCTGAGTAATTAATTACCCAGAGTTCCAGGCAGGCTTGTACGGCCCATGCTGAAGCCTGAGCTGCCAAGTACCTGATACCTCCAGCTAGCCTGGAAGGGAAAAGAGTGGCATGGGGCAGGGACCTTGTCTCAGAAAGAAGCACTCCTACTTTGAAGCCAGGGAGCAGCCAGTGGTACCAGCCACAGGCAGGAGGGGAGGGATAGCTCAGTGGTTTGAGCCCTGGCCTGCTAAACCCAGGGTTGTGAGTTCAATCTTTGAGGGGGCCACTTAGGGATCTGGGGCAAAAATCAGTACTTGGCCCTCCTAGTGAGGGCAAGGGGCTGGACTCAATGACCCTTTGGGGTCCCTTACAGTTCTATTAAATAGGTATATCTCCATTATAAAAAAAAAAAGGCACCTACAGATGTGCACTGAGACACCCACAGTGGGAGAGTAAAAAGAAGGAAGAGAGAAGCTAGTAAGGCAGGACTGGAGGGGAAAACTAGAGAAATAGTGAAGCTACCAATGGGCAGAGGGGATTGAGGAGAATCACATCCTCTAGGGAATGATGATGGGTTGGGGAGCCATTTTGTGAGAATGACGGGGAGAGGGGTAGGATCTGGGAAATGGGTGACTGAAGTTGGCAGACTTTAAAGGAGGCCTCCTTTTAGTGTGCTTGGAAGACCATTCACATATTATGATGGTGCCTCTGCTCTTTCTATGGTGTCACACACGCTGCTTGCCTTATCTAGGTGCATCATTTAGTGATACATACAAGTGGAATAGTTTTCCTAAGGAGACAGAGAAGCAAAGCAAAGAAATGCTTATTTTTAGCATAGACAGCTATTACCTTAGGAAGCTGTTACCTTAGGAAGCTATTGTGAGTCCAATCCTGCTCCCATTTTAGACAATGTTGAAACTTCCATTGACTTTGATGGGAGCAAGAGTAGGTCCGTGACTTACAAAGAATCTGCAAATTGCAGCCACAACCGGTTCTGGGCCCATGACTCTGTCTTCTCTCCCTTTTCCATCATAGTTCTCATTTTACCATGATCCTCCGATTGTTATATTTTCCTGACTCCAACTCCTAGTGTTATAGCTCTGTTTCTGAGCCTCATGCCCCCATGCACTTCATTTACTAGGAATCTTCTTAACTTGTGGTACCCTAGTAAACTTTGCACTTTACATCCCTGCTTATCTTACAAAAAACACTTCGCAATGATCATAGGAATCTAGGGGTGAACATGCAATTCAGAAAAGGTGAGAAAAATACAGAAAAACTCAAGAGGGCCAGCAAATGCTCATAATGGACAGCCTGTAAAGGTTAGGATGATGGGAAATTGGATGTTTATCTGAACTTCTCCTTTCTGGAAATGTAGCTAGAAATTCTGTGAGATCAGGCTCTCAAATGTAATTTCCAGTTATAGCTGGATCTCCTGCATCTGGGCTGGCATGCTGTGAGAACAGCCTCTATCACATGATTTGGTAGTTTAAATATTTGTCCAAACCCAAGCAGCACAGAGGTCTTGGAAAACTTAAAGAAGTTAACTGAACATTTATCAGATCTCAGAAAAGATTCCAGTTTGGTGTGAATTCTGGGAGACGGGTTAGTTTATTTCCTTGGTTTCCTCCACAACCATTCAGCAATCCCTTACTGAGGTAGTAACCATTAGTAAACAGTTTTCACAGTTCATTCACAGTCACCTTTCTGACATCAGCGCAACCTGGACTGACTTTCCAGGAATTCCCAAAGTCAATTGGATCCACTTCAAGATTATTATTGCTGCTGGTCAAATCATTGTTTTGGATTCCATCAAAATTCCCACACAGACCACACACTTGATCCTTGCAGGGGGGAAAAAAAACACAAACACATCAATCCTCCACCTTTAGACTGACATGGAGTTTTGTTAATGAATCTTTTTATTCTCGTGCTCTATAGATGCAAGACTACATAATGCCTGCCCCTGGCAGGTGCAAAGGCCTTCAGCCTCCATTCCCACCATACTGACACAGAGAGGAGCAGGAGTAATCTGTTTCCCAGCACTCCAGGGATCAAGAAAGGGACATTGGCTACCATTGCCTGTTCTGACTGACTCTACTGGGAGTGTGTCTGGATGAGTCATGGATTTAGCGATGGGCCCACTTCTCCTGCTGCCCTTGAAAGTCACTGTGCTGTGGGGAGCACTAGCAAAGCCTGCTCAGAAATGCCTTTCCTCCAGCTCCCAGAGGAAACTGTCCCTTTCAATTGCCCTCACTGAGGGCATGATGCTTAAGTGCTTTTCCTCCCTCTTCATTCCTAGCATGGTTCAACCTACCAAGAACCATAACTGAATTCTTAGTGTTGAACCACTACAGAAAAATATTAGTTCATAGTGTATTGGTAGAAAGGCCTTTTGTCTTTTTGAGAGAGGGCCTGGTGTTTCACATGAATCTATTAATATGCCTACATACGAAATACTGAATTCCTTCCTTGCTCCCCCCAGAAGGATCTGTCCAGATGTATTCATTAGGGATTATTAGGAGCACCTTCCTAGTGAGAATGAGAAGTAAATCAAAGGTACTTACTCTGAAATGTCCTTTCAAAATAACTGAGACACCCATGGCCAGATCCCAGGTTACAGAGATTCCTTTGCCCAGTAGGAGAATGTAATAGCGCCCGGACTTCAGGACTTCAAAATTGGTTTCATCTGTAAGAGGCTGCTTGATATCCACCTAAATATGAAAAACATAGCGTGCTAGCAAGGGAAGCTCTGAGACCACATATTAAACAGGTCATTGTAACTTCCCTCCGTGCTCCATGTACTTGCTGACAAAGGGCACTTTTGAGAAGTGCCACGGTGCGGTTAGTTGACTGTTCAGTGAAATCCTATTGCTGCTGCTGCTGCAGAGCACTGTACTGGAACGTATACATCAATAGCACACAGTGTTGAGCACAGGCTCAGATGTCCAGCACAGAAACCTTCCTGTGGATGAATTACTCCTTTAACGAAGCAACTTTGAATGGCACAGGGAATTGGGATGGAAACCCATGGTTACAAGTTCGCAGTGTTCTGAGTGAAGCGGTGCCCCCTGAGCCCTCACTACGGAGCTTCCACTGGTTACTGGGATAGATACACAAAGGAATCACTTTTAATTGGAAACAGCATCGGGGATGGATTTGCTAAGAAAAGGATGACTAGGTAAGTTCAGCTAAGTCAATTAGTGGCCAATTAACAAGTAAAGGACAGACATCAGTATCAGTTTCCTTTTTTTAGAAACCACGACAATCATCAAATTCATGACACCTGCAACAGCTGTAACAAAAATAAATGTGGCCTATTTATCACAAAGTGCATGGAACTCCTTCCATATTAAACACTGGAATCAAGGGGCAGGTTCTGACTCAGAGCTGTGGAAGATTTGCTTCCACTCCCATGTAAAAGGACAGCCCCACCACCAGCAGATCTCTGGATTCTTTTTTTTTATCAATTAACTTTTCCGTCACTAACACTTCCCCCTGCCCTCTCTTGCCAGTTTTCTATGTTTGGGACCTCTTTCTGGCTGCATTTGGTTACAATGTCACAGCCTCCAGCTGCTAATGAGGTGAGAGATTAATTTAAAATGTTTCCTTTCATACTATATTTCCTTTTTGGTGGCAACCTTAACAGGATTATTAGCCACATGTCGTGAGGAAGGTCTGGAATGGCTGTTTATTTAAATACTGCTAGGGTGTTAATTCAAAATGTTGAATTAGGGGAGAGGGGGTGAGTCCTCCAAAAGGGTACAAACAGGACTCAGTGCAGAGATCAGCAACCTTCGGCATGCAGCTTGCCAGGGTAAGCCCCCGGGTGGCTTACCCTGGCAAGCTGCACAGGTTGGTGCACAGCATCCACAGGTTCGGCCGACCATGGCTCCCACTGGCCACGATTCATTGCTCCAGGCCAATGGGGGATGCAGGAAGCGGTGCAGGCCGAGGGATGTGCATGGCTTCCCGCAGCCCCCATTGGCCTGGATCGGCGAACCGCGGCCAGTGGGAGCTGCGATCAGCTGAACCTGCGGAAGCGGCGGGTAAACAAACTGGCACGGCCCGCCAGGGTGCTTTCCCTGGTGGGCCGCATGCCAAAGGTTGCTGATCCCCATCTTAGTGTTAGAGAGGAGAAGGAGTACAGCAACCCTAAGAGCAAAGGGAGAGCTTCTCATCGTCTCACCAGCTTGGGTAAGCACTGCTTCCCCAGGGCTCCAATTCCTTGGCTGGTGCAGTGAGAGGTCCCCATTCTGTTTCAATCTACTTCAACCATGAGCTATAAGAAAGGAGCACTCATCCTCAGACCAACCCTGCAACCATTACGGATCTCCTGAGCAGGGCCTTCAACATCCTCCAGGGAGGCATCATATAAAACAAACTAATTCAGTCACACTCAACTTTAAATTAGGGGGTTAGAAGAACAAATTAAAAAGGAGGAGGGGAGAGAAAGAGGAAGCTAGTCACGAAGACCCTAAAGCTGAAAGCAAGGACACTGAAATCCTTAAAGTCAGCAAGGAGGCTACTTAGGCATCCCATAAAATAGTCTCACGAGGTCCTAAGCAAAATAGGAAACAAGAAGACAAGAAAAATGAATAAATATGGTTAAATGGCAAGATGCAAGGATCCCTTCAAAGACAGAAATCCAGCCCAACTGAAGCCAATTAAAAGAATGCTGCACCAAGATCAAGGTGAAAAGGTCATGGACAGCTTTTCTCAGTGCCAGAGGCCATTTGAGGAGGTGGCTACCATATCTCAAATTCTTATGTATTTGATGTTGGTGATTTCTTTTCCTATTGACATTTCCCATGCTCTTCTGCATGCTTCTCCTTGAGTCAGATTTTTACTCACTCAGATGACCCTTTCTGGATTGCTTTTCCCAGTCTTTTTTCTGCTTTCTCAAACATGTAAGCTCATGAAGATGGAGTTGCACAGTGTTATTCTTTGTAAACATTGGAAATTTGAGATGGTTTGAGTTTTAAATCCTCTCTATATTGTTGCTTTGTTTACAGACCCTCTTCCAAAGTGGCTGAGCCAATACGGCTAACCCTGCAGGTGCAAGGGGCCCCAGCCACAGAGTCCCTACACCAGGGATGAGTTGAAATACTCATGCAATGTTAGATGATTCTGCACAAGCACTACAGAGTTTTGCTGCTTGGTGCTCACCAAGAGCTTTGTGGTAGTGTTACCATGAAACCTTTGAGCAACTGGGATTTCTCCCTTTCTACTGCTGTCCTTGATAGATTCCTACTCATTCAGTTTAACAGGAATCCTCCATCTACTATTCCCCTTGCATTCCCACACACCTTTTTGGACACATAACTTCTTGCCCACATCCTACAGGTCCAAACCTCCCAGCTGCTGTGGCATAGAAATGTGAGGCAGTTAGGAGTTAAGAGTAGAATAATATTACACATTGAATCTGGAGCCTTGAAGACAGTCTAATGGCTTCACAGAGCACCTCAGATTGCTGGAACTGGCTCTCTTTTAAAAGAGGACTGGCCAATTGGTGTTATTCCAATCAAATCCCTGACTAAAAATTACTTAGCAGCATTGCCTGAGGAAAAATAAAGAATCCATTTTACTGGGGTAGAATGGACTCAGCATGTAGGGAATTGAAAGGAACTCACTACCGACCCAGTATGCTGAGAACCTCCTGAAAGGTCTCGAGTACCTGCAGTTCTCATTGACTTCACAATGAGTTGAGAGCTTTCACCACTACCTCACAGGGGGCACTCATTATTAAGAGCTCAAGGTAATGGGCTACACAACAAAAGCTATTTGCAATGCACAACACCACCTATATTGACCCTACAGACATATTAATACCACCCCCTACTTATACACAAATAGATGGCACTCTACAGAGATTAGATATCTACATATATACAGATGCTACTACTTTTATTATATAGAATTCTCATAACAAACATTGTGTAATAGTGGCCCTATCCCAGCTCTCTGAGGTTTAATGCAATATTTATATGGATGCACAGCTAGAAGGGTCAATCCATTTGTGGAGTACGAGGAGGAAAGAATTTTCCCGAAAGGAATCCTTTCATTCAAAATCTGCCTAGTGTTTGTTCTACTTCTGTTTTCTCTTTGCCAGCCCACTACAATTTGGACCTGGCTCAGCCAATCTTCCTCCTGCCCCTCGTTTAAGGAAATGGAGATTCCCCATCTCCTTTACTGCTCTACACATTGTTTTTTTCTGCTCACGTTTGGGTATTTTCTCTTCTAAATAATCGCAAAATCAGTCTATGTTTGTATTTCAATATTTAGACAAGGACCAGAACTGGTCAAAATAGAACTTGAATGTTAACCTCAGTCACAGATTTATTACGTTTATGGAGGCTCCTTGCCCAAACCATGAAGTAGTAAACTTCTGACCCTGAGAAGTAGCAGATATTAATTGTTTCAGAAGAGGAATATAAATGACCTCATGCAGCATTTTAACACCTCCTGGGATAGTTACACCCAGGTACCTTGCATAGTTCATGGACCGCTTCAAACTAGAAGCTGCCTTCAAAACAACATCTTCAACATTTGATGCAGCATGGAAACATTTTGGCATTTGCTAAATACAAACTTTCAGTTTTCTATTTGTTTTAAATTGAAGCTAATTATAGTAATTAATATTATATATATATATAAAATTGTCAAAATCAAAATGAAACATTTCAATTGACTCAAACTGAATTTTGGGGTTCTCAACGTTGTGATTTTAATTTTAATTTTTAATTTCCAGATTCATGACAGGAAAATGTTTTGATATCTACAAATTTTCATGAGACAGGAAAAAAACATTTCTTGCCCAGCTGAGACTGAAAGTTTAGTCAGTGTGGTGTGGATAATCTGCAATGCAGATGAAATACTTATGGGGGCAGATTTTCAAAAGAACGCAGAACCTTCTCTTTGCTCACACAAGTGCTGCTGGATGCTTAGCTCTTTTGAAAAATCTAGACATGTATTTAGGTGCCTAAATGGAAGGTAAGCTTTTTTTAAAAAAATCTGGTGCTGATTGTCATTACTCAGCCCTCTTGCAAATTCTGGCCCACGTGGCTGACCCCATGCCAAAAACAGCTTGTTACTTGTGCACACCCAAGGGAGGTTTCCTTTAGTTGTAATAAGTAACCGGACTGCTTTGGGAGCTGAAATGTCCTGTGTACAATCCCCCCAAGCAATCCTTGTGTCTGAATGGACAATACATAGATGTGATCAAGAAAGGTTATGGGTTGTGTATTCAGTGCTTTGATGTAAGCCACTCCCAATAACCTGGAACATAACAGTTTGCAGGTTTAAACCAAGTGAAAAGCTGGTTCAATTTTGTGCGTTAAACCCAAAACAAGACAAATTTTGTGTGGTTTCATGTTTCTCTCTGAACATTTTTGCAAAGATCTACTCTGGATTCAAGGACAAAGTACAGTACTTCAGAAGTTTGGGTAATTGTAACTCTATTACTCACTGGAGATCTGTAATGTATGAACACAGAGACATTCCTGGCTGTTACAACGCCCAAGGCAAATAGCTGAAATCTGCCCTCTGGAAAGGTTATATCCTGTCATGGAGTAGGGTGGAAGGTGGGAACGGTTCCTGGTCATTTTTTGACAGTGTGTAGGGAAGGGGGAGGAAGAGGAATCCAGTCATCTGGATTTTCCATCTGACATTTGTTTTTGCATGGGGAAGGAAGCTGACATTTGCATCAGCTCCTGCAACATGCCTGGTCCTTCAAATGACTAAATTAAACCACAGTTTTACTAGGTAAGGGACAGACATTTCTTGCAATAGCTATGCTTGAAATAGATTTATACCTTAAAGTATGTAGAAAGACAAGGGAGCTACAGCCTGGTACTGCCCCACTCAAAAAAAAGAGAAAGCAAACAAAGTAAAATGAAGTGATCTCCCTGCCATTTCTCTGTGCCATTCACAGCTTTCTGTTTAATGGAATGTAGCTCCTCCAAATGAAGATTCCATGAGGAGGGCCCAGGCTGCATAGAGCATTTTCCAATAAGACACTCAAAAGAAGAAACAGCAGCAGCACTCCATTTAACAGCCCTGGCAAAGGACTGAAGGGCAACAGCAAAATACCTTTAATTAGATGGCCCATGATGGCTAGTTACAGAACTCCACCTAAAATTTGCTTTATAGCTGCTACCTCCTGCAAGGCAGGACTTGCAGAGATTGATTACAGCAAAGCAAAGAAACACAATTAGAGCCACAAGTGGAATTGTATCATATACTCCCAAACAATTCATCACAATTATCTGATGTAGGATTTACATTCCCCACACGCTGTGTCACTGGCATGTTCATCTTATTACACGACTCTTCAAATATCAAAGCACAGTAGAAGGTTAATCCCCCCATGTTACAACCCATCCTAAAATACTGACAGACCCTTTGTAGAGGAAGAGGGAAGAGAAGCAGAGGAGTACATACATTTCCTTTGAACAGCTCTATCTCCCCACTGTCAAACAGAATGGTAAGCCTTTTAGTGCACTTCTCTCCAGTTAATCCACATCCGTCATTTGAAATGAGAACCCGAAAGGTTCCAGACTCAGCCTTACAATAATCCTATTAAAGGGAAACAAATGCAACAGGTCATTAACAACAGGGACATTTTAAACATACCGAAAAACACTTGGGGAAAATGCAAGTCTGAAAAGCTGTTCTCTTACAGGCACTGTGGGGCTGCTCAGACATTTGCCAGCATGCTAGTTTCTCCACTACTCATATATTTTGTCCTGACCATATGGGGAGACAAAGACACACTTGGCCAGCATGCAACATTTGTACAGATACTTTGTAAAGACCCTTTAACTATAAAGGTTTCTGCGGCAATGTAAACTGTGCTATCTCAGGGATATACAATGGGTGCAGTGTTTATCAGTTTTATGTACACAAATGAGGGGAAGATTTCACAATTCATATAATGAAATAAAATGAAACCACATCTGGGTTATGAAGTGGCTTTTTATTTCTGTAAATACAAGAAACATGATGTAGTGTTTCAAACATAATGCTTGGACACTGATGATTGGGGTTCTAATTTTTATGTCTGCCACAGGCTTGCTTTGTGGTCTCAGACAAGATCTTTCTTTTCTTCATTTCTTCATCTGTACAATTAGAATAAAAACACCAACCTACTTCACATGGAGGTGCATGGCTTAATTCAGTAATATTTGTAAACACTGAGATTCATGGAGGGATGGTACTATGGAAATGCAAAGTATTGTTATCTTTTAAGAATGGATCTATTCAATATTTGGCCAGATTTTCATATATTGCCCTCTGCTTTTGCAGTCACTTATTTACACCCACAGTTATTTGCATGTGTGGCTGCGATCTTCAGGCCACTTAGATATCTAAGAGTTACGTGGCACCTTATAGACTAACTAACGTATTGGAGCATGAGCTTTCGTGGGTGAATACCCACTTCATCACCCACGAAAGCTCATGCTCCAGTATGTCTGTTAGTCTACAAGGTGCCATAGGACTCTTTGCCACTTTTAGAGATCCAGACTAAGACGGCTACCCCTCTGATACTTAGGCCAGGTCTACACTGCGACTTTAAATCGGTTTAATGGCCGATATACCGATTTAACGCTGTGTCCGTTCACACGACGTCGTCATTAATATCGACTTTAACGGCTCCTTAAATCGATTTCGGAACTCCTCCCAAACGAGAGGAGTAGCGCTAAATTCGATAGATACTCGGATTAGGGTTCGTGTGGACAGAATCGACGTTATTGCCTCCGGCGGCATCCAAGTCAGCACACCGCTCTGACAGCAATCTGAACTCGGATGCAGCGGGAAGTAACAGGAAAAGCCCCCGAACTTTTGAATTACATTTCCTGCTTGCCAGGGGAGCTTCTGATCAGCACTGCTGGCGATGCAGTCTGAATCGAAAAAGGCTCCAGCAAGACCTACGGAGATACAGTCTGATCGCTGTATGTGAGCAAAATCTGTTGTATCCAGTCCGTTACAGAAACACGAATGCAAAGAGTTTGAATAAAAACTCCAGGAACACACGCTGTGTGACAAGCGTAACGGAAGCCAGAGACTCAAAGGACGCTCATGAAGGAGGAGGGGTTACTGAGGATCCAGCTATCCACAGTCCCAGCAGTCTCTGAAAATTATTGCATTCTTGGCTGAGCTCCCAATGTCTGTAGTTTCAAACACAGTGTCTGGCGTGGTTCAGGAACAGCTCCTCAGTTTATTCCCCCCTCCACCACGTGAAAAAAAAGGAAAGATGCTGTGCTATGGCGATTGCTTCATGCACCTCCCGGAAAAAGGCGCAAACGGTGTCTGCTCCTTCACAAAGGAGGGGTGAGGCTGTACCCAGCACCACCGCGGGCAATGTCTTTGCCCATCAGGCACTGTGCTCTCAACACGGAAGTGGAAACTATGGGATAGCTGAGAACAGCTACCACAGTGCACCGTCCTGAAATCGATGTAGCTTGGACCCGAGCGCAAACAATCGATTTCGGGATCCACTTGGACGCGCTAAACCGATTTTATTAGATCTGTTTGTTAATACTGGTTTAAGCTCTATTCAAATAATGGCAGTTAACGTACCGTATATATCAAGTCTCTGATGTTGGGAGCAATGAGAGATTTAGACATGTGTGTTTACACACACACACACACACACAACACACAACACACACACACACACACACAACACCACACACCACACACACACACCCCAGAAAATAAGTTGTTTCAGATCAGCTTGACACAAGCTGGTGAATTGAAAGTTTGAATGAATTAAGTTTAAATTCTAGAGGCATTGCGATTGAGTGCAGTTAATTGAGAGCATGCCAGTCTTGTAGAGACTCTGCAATTCACTTTGTGGGATATCAGCAAAGGGGGGTAGGGTATCAGACAAGGGGCTTTCGGAGACAGAAGCCTCCCAGAAACAGATAGTGGAATTCACTAGTAGGTATGAAGTTGTCAGTGCTCCTATTTTTTCCAAGCCATCTCACCACTGCAGAGTCCTGTGCATCTCTGTTATATATCCAGCCTATCAAAGAAGGATGTTTTACAGTAACTCATTTAAATGTTGGACTTTTTTCTTTGTTTATGGTTTACAAACTTAAAGTATTTTTTTAACCTGACGTGTCATTCTAACAATGAACAATAGTCTTAATTCTTACCTGAACCAACACATATTGACAGTCACCTGGAAACATATATTTCAGTCCATCAAATGTCAAGTAATGGGCTGTACCAATAACTGAGCAGGTGGCATCACATACATTATCTGTGCAGTCCCACTTTCGACCACGACACACACTGCAAGAGAGAGAACAGAAGACCGACAGCTCTTACTGTTTATTATTTATACAGTGCCAAATGCGTGTCAGATACTATTTGCAAAGATGAGTCTCTTGCCTCAAAGAGCATAAAACCCAAAGAAACAATACACTGAGACAAAGAAAACTGGAAGAGAAGTAGCAGCAAGCAGAGTGACAGAGCATTCATTGTGATATATATACTTATCAGCGCACAATATCTCTTATTCATAACTGGCAAATATTGGCCAGAATTTTCACAAGTCACCAGTGATTCTGAATGCCCAACTTGAGGTACCTTAAAGGTGCTGACTTTTCAGAGTGGGATGTTCAGCAATTTCTGAACATCAGAACCCTTTGAGGTGCTTCAGGTTGGGAATCAAAAAGCATTAACCACTTGTGAAAATTTTGGCCAGCAAGACTTCACAGATTCATTGATTTTAAGACCCAAAGGGACCATTAGTTCATCTAATCTGACCTCCAGTATATCACAGGCCATGGAATTTCACCTCGTTACCCCTCTACTGAGTCTAATAACTTTTGTTTGGCTAAAGGATATCTTCCAGAAAAGCATTCACCCTTCTGACTCCTCTACTCAGCTCCCCTTTTATACTAATTCTGGTCATTTTCTGAACAGTGAATGACAATGAATTATATGGTAATTTAGGGACATGGGCAGATTTCTGTAAGCAAATTGATGGATAGCAGGGGGGAAAGATTAGCTTTAGTTTTAAATGGGGAAGGATGATACTGTACTTCAGTTTCATTTTCTTTATTATTGTCCCTCTTTAGGGCTAGTATCAAGCAAGGGGTCTAAGACCTGTGCACGTAGACGCTGACTCAGTGGGTGCTCCGGGGCTGGAGCATCCACAGGGAAAAGTTAGTGGATGCTCTGCACCCACCAGCAGCCAAGCTCCCCTCACCCCCCACACCACCTCCTCCTTCTCCCCTGAGCGCGCCGCGTCCCCACTCCTCCACCTACCTCTCAGCACTTCCCAGCCACTTGCCGCCAAACAGCTGTTTGACAGCATTAGCACACTACAGGAAGGAGGGGGAGGAGCTGGAATGTGATGCACTCAGGGGAAGAGGTGGGGCCAGGGATTTGAGAAAGGAGTTGGGATATTGGCTGGGAGAGGGTTAGAGTTGGGGTAGGAACTTTGGGGAAGGGGTTGGAATGGGGGTGAGGAAGAGGTGGGAAGAGTCGGGGCCTCATGAAAGAGGTGGAGTGGGGACAGTGCTTGGGGACGAGAGGGGATTGAGCACCCATGGGAAAGAGGGGAAGTCGGCGCCTATGCCTGTGCACTACAAAAGGCTAATGCCCTGGTCATCTATGAATAGGACTTACCTTCTGCGTTCATCTGAGTTTGAACCAGATGTTAATATCCTCAACAAAGAAAGTTGATTTTAGGTATGTAGTACAAAAACCACAGAAAGATGTAATTTCAGTAAATTTAAGGTAGACCTCTCCCCCATACCCAAAACTGATATCAAGAGATCAGATGTATCATATATATAAACCACTTGGCAGGGATCACCAGGTGGTCTTTCTTTCAAATTATTTTTCTTAGTCTTCAAGCAAGTGTTCAGTCTTGGGTAGACATGGTGTGGTGATGATGCTAGTGTTTGGGCTACACAAGGCTCTGTGTAAAGGCAGTAGCCTTTAGGAAGGAAGCTGTACTAGCAACAGAAGAGTTTGCTCTTTGCTTTGGTCCTGATTAGTCAATTCTTGAGGCAGAGTTGCTTTCTGGGACCTGGACAGTAATGCCAGGTTAGGATTCCCTGCATACTGCTTGATCATCTCTGTCCCAGGACTGGTATAAATGTGTAAAAACAACAAGTTACACTTACAATATAATCATTAGGCAACACTGTCTCTCATGTGTGCAACAAGCCCAATGGAGGAGTATTCTGAACCAGAGCAATAAAGAGAAGCACAGGTAATCTAGAGCCCAGATTATGTTTTATCTCAACAAGTTGGGGTAAAGTAGAAATTAGTTAAGTGGGGAATAATCACAAGTAAATCAGAAATAGTTGTTTTAGCAGGAACTACTACTTAGGCTTACACCATAAACTACTGTAAACTATTACTGTTCTCTACTATTATCTCAATTAAACTCACTTTATAGGTAACAATTTATATTATGAACTAACAGAGTTTGGTATTAGAAAATACAATGCACTAGAACATACAACCCACTGTTATATGTTCCTGTCATAAACAGATAGTAGGAGTTAATAGAACAGAAGTACTTTATATCTCTTTTGACTGTAAAGGGTTAACAAGTTCAGTAAGCCTGGCTGTCACCTGACCAGAGGACCAATAGGTGGATAGGATACTTTCAAATCTTGAGGGAGGGAAGTTGTTTAGTGGGCATGTTAGTTTGTGGTTGTTGTTTTCTTCTGGGTTCTTTGAGAAGTGACCAGACATGCAACCAGGGTTCTCTTCATCTCTCTGATACAGGCTTCTATTCAGTTCACGATATGTAAACTAGTAATAAGGTAGTTAGGCTTTTGTTTGATTTCTTTATTTGCAGAATGTGCATTTTGCTGGAAGGAGTTTAATTGTGTATTGGCTGGAAAGGATTCAAATTGTATTTGCCTGAAAGGATTTTAATTTGACTTGCCTTTACTTAGACTGGGGGTATTCCAGTGTCTATAACTGAAAAAGCCCTTATAACCATTTATTACCAAAGAATTTTACTGTTTCTCTCTTTAATTAAAAGCTTTCTTGTTTAAGAACCTGATTGTTTTTTATTCTGGTGAACCCAGGGGACTGGTCGGGATTCATCCAGGAATTGGTGGGAAAAGGATGGTGAAGGGGAGAGAAAGCTAATCTTCTTCTGGCCAGGATTACTTCTCTCTCAGGAAGAGCTGGAGGGGGTAGAGAGAAAGGAGGAAGGTGCATTTTCCACTGTTTTAGATCAAGCTATGTGAATCACAGTGATCTTCCAGGGTATAAACCCAAGTGAGGGGGAAGCCTGGAGAGGCAACAGTTGTGGGGAAGGGTTACTTTTCTTGTGTTAAGACTTCCAGAGGGTCTGGGTCTTGGGGTCTCCCAGGCAAGGTTTTGGGGGGACCAGAGTGTACCAGGCACTGGAATTCCTGGTTGGTGGCAGCGCTACAGGTTCTAAGCTGGTAATTGAGCTTAGAGGAATTCATGCTGGTACCCCATCTTTTGGACGCTAAGGTTCAGAGTGGGGAATTGTACCATGAGAGTTCCCTTTTCAGTTTCTCAGTTTTCAGCCCCTGTAAGACGAAAGTTTGGAGGAAAAGTTGTTAGGACGTTTAATTACATCTTGAGCAATCCTCTTGTGCAGTCTTTGTTGACTATTTTAAGTCCCAGCTCAGATAAAGACATGTATTCCTTAATGTGATGTGTCAGCTCCTTGATTGAACAATTTTCACCTGTTCCTTTCTGGCTTCCAGTCCCCTGCTCTCTGACAATTTCTCTATTCCTGTCACTTCACACCTTGTACACTTTAAAATGATATCTGAATATTTTATTTTACAGTCCTTGCCATTTTCTTACTTTCACTACCGCTCACTCTCTTTATTTTTTAAGTCTATTTCTCTTTAATTACAGTTTATCTTTTATTACAGCTTATTTCCTTCTCATTTCGTTCTTGCTTTACTTTTCTCACAGTTTTCTAATAATGTTTTTTTCTAATAAGTCCTTAGATTGCTTCAGAGACGCGTTAATTATTTTTGCTCTTGTTTAACTGTTCTGTCTTCTAACTTTCCTCTCATATCACAGCCGCAGGTTTGTAATTGCAGTGTAGCCTTACCCTCTCTCCCGCAATGCTGGACAGTCTCCCTCTAGGCTCCCTCAGCCACTTCAACCTTGCCTGTTTGGGCTGCTTGCAGCAGCGCTCCCACGGAGAAGCTGCTGCCTGTTTCCCCTCACTTTCCCCACCCCACAAAAAACTGTCCCCAGTGTAATAGAATGCTAAACTGTATTATATGCTCAGCCACTAGGTGGTGCTGTGTATAAAATACCTAATTTAAACCAACCTCAGCCATACCTGGCAAAGCATTAAAGGCTCTTAGGATGCCCACATTTGGTGTGCATAGGCAATCTCTGTGACCAGCCCATAGCAGGTATAGAAGTACATTACACCAGGCTCAAGCTCACCCTGCTTCAACTGCCCAGGAAACCTTGGAGATCTCCAGGCTGCCCCTGCCCCAAGAGCAGCTATTTTGGGCTCCCCTTGTTTCAAATCAAAACGAACAAACCAACCAACTTTCTAAACACCATGAGGCTGCTTCAAGCAGCCAACTTGCACCGCTCCCTTGCTTTTTTGACCCAACAGACTCCAATACAGGTTGGGCACGCAATAATTTTGTATGAGTCTGCTGACAGAAAATTAAATTTAAACACTTCATCCAGCCATTAAATCTTACAGTAGCCTAATTTACCTAGGAATGACGATTTGGCTAAGGCTTGCATAACCAAGTAGGGGGAAAGTTTTACATTTTCTCAAAGTCTATAATGCTACTATTTGCTCCCTTCCTATGGTCCCAATCCAGAGCCCACTGAAGTTAATGAGACTTTCCATCGACTTCAGTGGGCTTTGGAGCAGGCCCTAAATTACTGCCATTCTCTGAGACATTCAAAGCACCAGTGGGTTCCTCAGGGCCTCTCCCTGTCCTGAAGAGTTACAATCTTCCAGTCAGTGAATGAAAACAATACCTTTCAATTTATGTGACTGATCTCAACCAGCCGACAATTTAGGTTTCAAATACTGTGTATCAAATATTCTCATTGACCTGTTTGAGATCAATCCAGAGTTTAAAAATCAAAATAAAACACTTTGGAAAATAATTTGTCTAAGAAATTCTAACAGATAGATTTGCAAACATCATCACCTGCTCCTGGATAGTCTGAGAGCAAGAAAACAAATTGGAATGTTTCAAGTAAATTATTTGCTGCAGATTATTTGCCCAAGTCTAGTGATATCCAGCAAAGTGAAAAGAAGGTGGTGTTATTCCTCCAAGCATAAATTCACATGTGATTTACTCAGGATCAGACTCCTGGCCTACCAATTCACTCATCTAGCTCTCTGTGGGCTATGTTTGACCTTTGTTCTCATTGTGTCTGAACTCCACAATGCAAGGAAACCTACGAGGGGTTGAGAGTAGATCTACTCCCCTGCATGGCTGTTTTAGACCGAGACACAGTGTAGCCTGATTAAATTACTGCATAATTCTAACAATGCCAAACTGGAAAGAGCGGCTGAGCAAATAGAAAGTCTATTACCACTGTGCCCCCTACGCAGCGTTCCCCAAACTGTGGTAGGTGTACCCCAGTGGCACATGAGCTTGATGATCCATCAGTCCACTTCATAACAATTTTGGGATCCACTACAGGATCCTTTATGAAAATAAATAGATATGGGGAAAAATCCTGTGCTGCACCTCCTATGCTTTGCACCTTCCCAATCCCAAACTCTTGCACAGGCTGGACAGGGCCCCCAGTGGAACTGAGATATTCCTGGAGACCTATCTAAGTTACAACAGCCTCCCAAGGCTGCCCTATGGGCCATAGTACTGCCTGGAATCACTGCAGCCCTACTGCAGGCATGGCCCCTATATTGTGGTTTACAAGTGAATCCTCTGAAGAAAAACCTGTAGCCATCTGCCTCCATACCCATCCTCGGGGAGTCCTCCCACAGGTGGATACGGGACTTTTAGTGCCACTTTACACCACTCAGGCCTTTTTACCTGTCATAAATAGGCCAAAGTGAGAGTAAGAATCTCACTCATTACCTTTAAAACAATGCATCAGTATCGATAGGTTATCCCTTCAGTTACAGACTGCATGTAGAAATATGTGCTCTCCTGAACTTCCTTATTACAAGAAGAGGGCTGGGCAGAGTGTGCTGGAATATTTCATAATGCTGTTAGTGTTTGATTATGAATATCCTGCTCTGCTCAGCATATCCTTTTACAAAAACACTTTTATTATCCTCCCAAGACCATTATATGGTAAATATGAAGCATAATGTGACTGGCCCTTCTTTTATTTGTGATAGTGTCCCTTTTTCCTCATAGGAAGCCAAAATAGTAGTAGATTTAATATCCAACTGATGCCAGAGGACATGTGTTTACTCTGTTTACTCTAGTGACCAAGTTTGCGGACCGAGAAACCAGGCCTGTAATTCAGCCTGCCAACGGTTTCTGTTCAGATTGTATTACTTAAGTATAATACCATCCTTATCCAAAGAAGTCTCCCTGTTCTTAACTGCATTTCATTCTTAATGGTATTTTATCTGACCCAGCAATCTGGGACATTACCTCATAGTCTGGCAGAACAATACTCTGAGGGATACCATTGGCAAGACAGCCCTTGGTCAATTCTAATGAGGCGGTCAAACCAAACTAGGAGATAGATGGGCTTCAGGCTATCTGGCCTACCACAGGTCACAATAGTAAGAGGTCAGCCAACCTCTTTCATGACACAGAGTAGGAGCAGAACCACCTTTTCACTGTGCACTGAGAGTAGCTGATCAGAAAAAGGAGAAATCTAGTCAAGTTTGTGGTTTGGGATCATCATGCCTCACTGCTACTGTAATAATTGAACAGCACTGCTAATCTCATATAAAAACTCAGACGTTAGAAAAAAGGAGGCAGGAAATATTCTTTTTTTACTTTTCTCCTTCTTTCTCATTCCTTCTCTGTCTTTTCTCCTTATTGCCAGCTGTACACAGCCCTGGAGTCTGCTCCTGTGCATCTATAATGCAGAAGTACCTAATTCTCTTAGCTCACCAGTTTTACACAGGTGTAACTTCATTGATTTCAGTGGAGCTACACCTGTGTATGTCAGAGGAGAATAAAACATGTAGGGTGATTTGCGGAGGTGGGTGGTGGTGTGTATGTTTTCAGCAATCAGTCATGCCACCATGCTAGTTATGTTTATTGTTATGAGATTATTAAGGGTTTCTAGATAATGCTTAAACCCTTTTGTTGTGCTGACTACAGTAATAATACTTAGTGCTTATATAGCACTTATCAGTAGATCTCAAAACACTTTATAAAGGAGATCATTATCATCATCATCCCCATTTTATGTGGGGAAACTGAGGCAGAGACTGAGAAAGTGACTTGCCCAAGGTCACCCAGCAGGCCGTTGCAAATTCACATTGGTAACTAGGAGACCCAGAGGTCCTGATCCAAAGTCCCTGGAGGTCATTTGGAGTCTTTCCACTGTCATCAAAGGACTGTGGATCAGAGCCACAGTGAGTTACTGAATGTTGCTAATTAACAAGAGAGGGAATATACAACATGAAAAAGCAAGGACAATGCATCACAGCCTTTTTTCATTTATTTAATCAATTATTATGATTATTTATTTGTGTCAGAACAGTGCCTAGAGACCTTGCTTGAGATTAGGGCCAATTGTGATAAGCACTCTACATATTTTAAGAGTCAGTCTTTGCCTCATAGAATGTACAGGCTCCATAGCCATAACAGATAAAGGGTCGGGTACAGGGAATTTTATCCCTACTTTATAGCTGGGAAAAGTGAAGCACAAAGAGACTAAATCACTTGCCCAAGATCATATGGTAAATCTGTGGCAGAGCTGGGAACTGACCCAAAATCCTTCCCGTCCCAGCCTAGTGCCTTAACATGAGACTATTTGTCGTTTAATTTGAATAAAGCTTCATAGTACAGTAAATATTCTACAGTACATTTGGTGAAAACAATGACGTCTCAGTAATATAAAACCTTAATAGAATATCTGCTATTAAATGTTTGGTTAGAGGTGGAGCAAGGCCAACAATTTTTGTACAGATTATGAAGTGTGTGACTTAGCAAGACTCAGATAAGCATGGTTCTACTGTCTCATGCTTCATAAAGATGACTCCAAATTTTGCACCAAGGTCAAGAACAGTACTGAATTCCCAGCACATAGCATTACAAACTGTCTGCCAGTGGCTTAGGGTTAGAGCCATTCTGTTGCTCATGAACTAGGGTCTCCCACTTGTTAGGATGAATGTAAATGCCAAATCTGACACGTCTGACTCATATATTGTGTTTGCAGGTGTCCACATTTGGCTAAGAACAGCTGACAATGAGAACTCCTCCAACAGCAGTATAAAAAGTGAAAACAAAAGAGAGGAAGATTTGACTTCCAAAATGCAGACTATCTATTCTTGGATTTTCTCAGAATGATAGTAATTTCTCACATTGATTCCTAAATGATGCTCAACTTGATGTCTGCTGAGAGCTGGCATGCAACTTTACAAGCCCAGTATATTGTTCAAACTATACTTTTCATAAAATTGGACCTTGCTTCCAATTTTAGCTTAAAAATAATACTTGAAATGAGATGCAAACATGAAAAGTAGGAAAACTGGCTATTTTATGCATTTCCCACCTTCCTCCATTTTAGAAGAAAAGCATGTGTGTGTTTGGGTGTGCATTTGAGGACCATTTTTATCACTACAATTTTGCAAATACCACATCAGAAGGAAAAAATAAAATGGCAAGAATGGAGTAATGCGGCATCTTGTAAAAATGATTGCAAGACTATAATAGGGTTCAAAAGAGAACTAGATAAATTCATGGAGGATAGGTCCATCAATGGCTCTTAGACAGGATGTGCAGGGATGATGTCCCTAGTGTCTGTTTGCCAGAAGCTGGGAGTGGGCAACAGGGGATGGATCTTGGTGATTACCTGTTCTAGTAATTCCCTCTGGGGCACCTGGCACTGGCCATTGTCAGTAGACAGGATACTGGGCTAGATGAACCTTTGGTCTGACCCAGTATGGCCTTTCTTATCTTCCTTTGTTCTTATGCAACCTAGTTCTCCTGAGTCCCAGTCCAGAGTTCTATCCTTTAGGTCATACTGCCTCCCTTAGCCATGAATCTATGAATAATCATACTCTGGACCTAACCAGATATGATCATGCAATGCTGGTCAAGAGTATACTTAGCACTTTTCGCTGCTATTAGTCCAACATTTTAATGCATCCTCTTTCCTATCCCCACTTCCCTCAGTAAGGGGGTGGGGAGAATAAAACATTTTAAAAATCATCAATCATTATTGCAGACTTGAAATACAATGCAAATGGCTCACCAAGTGTTACAGTCTTTGTTCACTGTCTCTCCTTTAGCATATTCTCTTCCATTGTGGAAACATGGGCACTTCTCAGGAACAAGACATTTGTTTTCATGTCGTACCTAAAAATAAAAGCCGCACACACATTTTATCAGCAGTTTGGCCCCTTAGTATCTGCTAGTATAAATTACCAGCACACTAAAGGAAAACAAACATGAGAAAATGCAAGTACAATAGCAAAGGAGCCAAGACTATCCTGAGCAAAGCCAGAAATGCATGAACTGCAACCTCATCTCCACTCTGGAGGAAAAGATGGAAGGGACAGGACATTGGCTGAAGTTGCTGAGAGGAACCAGGGCAGTAAAATTGAATAGACCACAAGAGAGCTTACTGATGAGAAAGACTAAACATGGGATGGGGTGAAGGAGGATAAAGAAAAAAAAGAATGTGACTACCATGACAAGTAGAGGAGAAGCATTCAGTGAGCTATTCACAAGCACCAGGTATCCCAAACATGACAAGCTAGAAGGTGATTGCACCAGGAAGAAGTCAGAAGTAGAGTTAAGGCTGATTAGCAGTCAAAGGACAAACATTGAAAAGAAACCCACAGAAGAAACAGTATAAGGTGAAACCGACTGTGACTACAAGCAAAGAACATGGCTCAGGCCATTTGTAGCTCTGATAAAGCAAATTGATTAGGATGGTGCCTTGCAGATGCTGGGAGTATTTGCCAGTGCTCTGTCAACTGCAGATTAATGACCCAAGGAACAGTTCTCTTGAGAGGGTATTCCACCCACCAATAGATTTTATGATTGGGAAATGTGTCACTATATTCAGCCTACTTTTTTCCTGTCTTAACATCATCCCATTATTTGTATTTATAGCCCCTCCACTTTTATACAATACTAAGTTCCTTCCTCTTCAAATACACACACATTTGGCCAAACTTTTAATCTCTTTCTTGAGAAATCAGTCCTTCCAGACCCTTCAGCTATTTCTGTTACTTTTCTCTCACCTGCTCACTTTTAACTGTCAAAGTGAAATAATCACTTTTGCGTCCTTCGTATGTCTGAATTGGAAGTGAGACCCATCTAGTCTGACTGCCAGAGTGAGTCAGTAGAATATCTCTGCACGTCCATACAACATCCTAGAACTTGGTATCTGTTCAAAGGGTCGGTACTGGCCCCATCTATTCAATACTAAACACAGGTTCTGAAATTGTGGTCCATGGACCATTAGAAGTCCACAGAGAGCTGGCTGATCACATGGGGTATGTCTACATAACAGTTGAGAAGGCGCTCTCCAGCATTGGTAGACAGACATGCACTAGCAGTATGGCTGGGGCAACACAGGTGACTACTCAGGTTAGCCACCTGAGAAAAATGACTGAAAGACAGAATATTTTCCTGAATATAAGGAAGGCTAAATAAGCCAAATTTTCTCTTTCAGTTTGCAATGGATGGGAATGGCCACATTAGTAACACTCTTAATATAGTATCACCCACACCAGTGGAACAGAAATGATCAATAATATACTTGAGAGTCCTGTCATAAAGTCAGTGCAGCAGAGGGAAAAAGAAGCTGAGATGTGGGCAATAGGGAAGAACATATCCCACATAATGTGGTAGGGTATGAAAAAGTTTGAGAATCCCAACAATAAAAAATAGCATGGTTTGTAAATCAGCGGCTTCAAGTGGTACAGTTCAGTTTATCCTCCCTACAATTTTCCCCAGATATGGTTGAAACACTTTCTGAAAGCTGTTCTCAAGACTAGGTAGTGACCTACTCTCAAACAGTTTTCAAAATCACGTTACTTTTGTAGTGTAGGTTGGCCTAGAATAAGGATTTTTCAATTTTGTTTTGTTCTTTTAAATAGACAATACCTGGCAATTCCGGAGACAGTTACTCACTCAGTAATGCACGTAGCTCATACGCAAGGTTTTATATAGCCTGAATCTGACACACTTCTCGGCGCTTACATTTTGTACAACAACTAACCGGGAATATTAATGCAAAGCATTTTACATTACAGAGAGTCTTTTATCCACATGCAGCCCAAAGTGCTCTATGGCCTTTCAAGGTCACTATTATGTTATGTAAGTCCAAGCCACAGAGCTCAGGTGGGGGCAGAGGTGCACTTCCTTGTGTGACGTCCTAGAGGCATTGCTTCAGACTCAATCTCCATACCTCCAGTAGCGCAGAGGGAGAATAGGCCAGAAGAGATCCCAGTTATACCCTTTGAAAAGGTGCAGCATTTGGTCTCCTTCCCTCATCTCAAAGTGAGCTCCTGGTGGTGCTAGGAGGACCGTGTTTGTGGCCCCACTCTTACCCCTCCACTTCCCAGCTCTTCTGTGAAACTTAGCACCACTGTCAGCACTAGGCTTGAACCTCCTTGGGCACAACAACTGGTTTGTCAGTGGTGAAAAGGTTAATGAAGGGAAGATTGGTGCATCTTCTCCTTGGCCCCTCAGCCCTTCACACACTCATACAGAGCTAGTCATAATCTACCTCTGACAGCACTGACTACATAGATAAGTCTCATTTTGCCCAGCACTAACATGCAGCCATCGCTGGGGAGAAAAGCAGCAGCTATGAAATAATTGTGTAGGCTGTTAAAGTCAAGAAGTGGCGAATTCCTTATCCATTTGAAACCACAGGCAGAGAATGAGGGATTCAGGAATATTAATAATTCTGGCCCCCAAACCACATGATCAGAAGCTCAGTTTTTATGTCCCATCCTGGAGCTGGCAGCCGAGTGCCCCAACACCATGCTGGGTCACAGGTCTGTAATGATTGAAAGAAAAATGCCACATACTGCCTTGTCACCACATCTATCTGTAAATAGTTGAATTTCCCATGGAAGGCTTGCATCCAATAGTTGCTTCTACTGTTTAGCACAGAAGATCTCTCAGCTTAAGGTAGCGTGGGCATGGCTGCGTTGGGAGGTAACCTCAAGAAAGGTCAGAGGACTGTAACGAGAATAGCTGCTGTTCACACCATCTCACATCCTCATTAGCAGTGCTCAGGGAAAGCATGCATAGGATTTATGTGGCTGACTAGTTGATGAAGGTTCCAGCTGTTTGGGGATGTTAGAGAAACACCCACCGTTTGGCCTTGTAATTGCTTACATGTCCCGTTCTCAGTAGAAGATTTCTCAAGGCATTTTTAAAAATTAAAAAGAACATTTTAGTCTTCAAAATGTTAAGTTTCCTCAGTCCTATCAGCCACTTTATTTGTATTTAACTGTGATCTCCTCTGTCCTGCACTTTCCCCTACCCATGGAACCGCAGATTCTCTCTGTCCACCTCTCCATAAGCCCTTGTGCCACAGTGGAAAGGGAGAAAATTGCCTTCAGAGGCCTTGTTTACACCGGGAAAGTGCATTTTGAAATTAACATATACTGAAACAAAATGAAATTTTGTGTTTTTTTCCCACAATTTTGCACACGTACTTACTGATTTCCAATGTTAGGTAGAAAAATATAAAATTATGAGAAAAGTGGGGTTTTCCCTATTCCAATGGGGAAAAAGGGGGAACATAAAAAAGGAGAGAAAGGGAAGGGGGAAACAAAAAATCCAGAAACCCAAAATAGAAAATGAAACGATGTGGTGTGGGAGGAAAGCATAAATAAAACTGAAATTCTTGTTCCCCAAAACCAAAATATTTTAAGTAACAAAAAAAAATTGAGGGTTTTTTTTATTGTCATCTGAAAATTATTTTTTGTTTGTTTTGAATTTTCCAATTGGAAAAAAATTAAAAATGATTTAAATTGACATTTTCACCTGGAAAATTTCAACTTAAATGAAACCACATTTTCTGATAGGACACTTTTTCCACCAAAAAATTTCAAACAGTTCCAATTTATACGATGAATCCTTGTTCATACTGCCCTTTTTTATTATTCAAATATGTTATTCACAACTGTTCAACAAGCAATGTGCATTAACACATTAGAATCTATGGATTGCTCTGTGGATTGTGGTTAATCCAGTTAACATGTTTTTAAATGTGTCTTTGTCTATGCTAAGGGCAACACTGTGTTTATCATCACCTGTTGCAGTAAGCATTTGTTCTTGTGCTGGATCATTGGTCACATAAACCATATGGCATTGTGTTTCTTGACTGGATGCTTTAGGCTTTAAAAGCAAGTGGATTTGCAGTTCCGTTCATGAATTATTTGTAATTAGACAATCAGAATGTTTAATCTATTGTGCAAATAATAAAACGACCTTTTCAAAATGTCCACAAGTGCACTTCGGATGATAATACTTGCGCAAATATTTATTTACACTAGTATTCAAGATACTTTTGCTTCCCACAGACATTCCTGCAAACAACAATTCTTCCTCTGAAGGTTTAAGAATTGAAAGGGTCCTGGAGACCAGCAAAGTGAATTGGCAAGTCTCATTTGCGAAAAATAGTCACAACTACTTTCTTTGTTGCATTTGCTCAGCTCTACTCATCGCTAATCTGGAAAATACCAAGATCATTACATTATTTAATTTCCATCCCTATCTCTGTATCTTTAGGAACACTCTGGGGAGGAGAAACTGGCATCTGATAAAATTACATGGCTAAAAAGGAGCTTTTCACACCTGATTGATATTAAAATCTTGTCGCCTGTGGTGAAGGCTGCTATGGGCAGCAGGTTAATCAGATTGCCAAATGCAGAATCAGGAATGAATCTTCCCCAAGGCTCGTTTGATTGAATCTTTGGGGGCATATTTTGTCTTGCTCTGGAGACTGTTCATTAGCATCAAGTCAGCACATCCCACCCATTTCAGGGGTTCCCCAGCGCCAGTGAATCTCAGACCTTTCCATTTTCTATACCCAGGTTCCCAGAAAGACAAAAAAAAAAAAACCTGAGCCCTGATACTCTCTTTTTATGGCACAGGCTACAATGAAATAAGTATTCCTTCAGATATTAACTTAGTCTGAAGATAAGTTTCCAGAATGGAGGGTCTTGTGAGTTTTCTCACCTGCCAGAATGGAAGTGAGCAAGATAGCAAGCAACTGCTCTGAGACCGAGTTCTACCAGTAGCTTGAACTATACTGCCATCTAGTGGATAAAAGGGGCTATCCCTATTTTACCAGGTTTCAAGGGATGTTCCTAATCCTACAAAGCTGAACTCAGGCGAATCATCCCACCAACTTCAATGGGGCAGTTTGCATCAAATTCCAAGAGCTGCCTCTTTTGATAAGAGTCTTAGGGTATGTCCGCACTATGGAGACTACACCAGCGTAGCTATGTTGGCATAGTCCCATAGCATAGGAGATTTTTCCATTGGTGCAGAAACACCCCTTGCTCAGACAGCTACATCAACAGAAGCACTTCTCCATTGATATAGCTGTGTCTATGCTGGGATTTAGGTCAGCATAGCTACATCTTTCAGGGGTGTGGGTTTTTTTCACACTCCGAATCAACATAGCTGTTCCAATATAACTTTCAAGTATAGACCAAGTCTGAATGATGGATCAAACCAGCTCCGAAAAAATAAGAACTGTGTAGTAGCGCTGGTTAAATAAAGCCACTGTGAATGATATTAGGCCTAGTCTACACTAGACAATTAGGTTGGCTGAACTCTGTTGGGCATGGTATGAAAAATCCACACCCACGTGGCATATTGAAGCCAGTATAGACAGTGCTAGGCTGATGAAAGAATTCTTCCATCAACCTAGCTACTGGCACTTGGGAAGGTGTATTACCTATGCCAATGGGGAAACCATAGGCGCTGGCTTCCTCCAGGCCCAGGAGTTGCTCAACCCCTCGTTCCGCCCCAGCTCCTGCCACCCATCCGTCCCCTTTCCCCAAGCCTCCACCTCATCCTGCCTCTTTCTATCCCTGCTCTGCCCAAGGCTCCAACCCCACTGCACCCCTTCTCCCAAGTCCCCAGCCCCACTTACCTCTTCTCACCCCCACCCTGTCTCTTCCCCACCTCTTCCAGCCCAGTTCCACTCTTTCCTGAGCATGCCCTGTCCTCACTCCTCCTCCTTCCTCCCAGAGCCTCCTGTACGCCACAAAACAGCTGATTGTGGCAGACAGAAAGTGCTGGGAGGGAGTAGGAGAAGTTAAGTAGTGGGGCTGCCAGCCGGTAGGAGGCGCTGGGGGGCTGAGGGGGAAAGCTGGCAGCCAGTGGGTGCTAAGCATCTGCTAATTTTTTTTTGTGAGTGCTCCAGGGCTGGAGCACTCACGGAGTCAGCACCTATGGGGGAAACCCCTCCTGTTGGCGTAGGCAGTGCCTACACTGAGGTGTACACATTTCAAGTGTAGACAAGACCTCAGTGACAAACATTGGCATTTTCCCCCATTGAATAATTATGACTACTTTTTTCATTATATGAATAGCTCTATCCTGGACCTTCACCAATTCCTGGAAGCAAACCCAAATCTCACATCCATTGCGCAGATTGAGCAGATCAAGATAATTCTGATAGACTTTGGCATGGACCCAAACAAACGGAAAATCTTTGGGAGGCTCACTTACTTACATTACTATATACTATGCTAGAAGTTTCCCCCTGCTCCCTTCCCAGCAAGGAAAATGAGTGGAATATTTTCAGCATTTGTAATCTGAAAAGTAGTAACACAGTTTTAATAAAGAGGAAAATGAATTATTCTTGTAGCTGAATAATTTGTCCTTGGAAGTATTGATGTGTAATCTCTCTCAATCACAGTTTTGTATCTGCCACAAAAGAGTGCTGTTGGAATTAGCCCATTGCTAGCATTGCTCACTGCTGACACAAAAGACTGCAGCTGGAAGTATAAGGAGCTTTCCTCATCCTAGCTGCAACTCACAATCTCAGCTGCTGTCAGAAAGCATTGCTATTTTGGAGCAGAATCTTCCTCTACAAATGTCTGATTATCAGCAAATATGGTACCAATCTTCCAAAATAAATAAATAAATAAAGAGAGAAAGAGATCCTGGAAATTACCATCTAATAAGCAATCTAGTTTCTAGTAAGACATTGGAAGAAATACTGAAAGAGAAAAGAACTATACTCACATACAATAGAAAAAGCACCACAGGTCTATAAATCTACATAGTTGCTACAAATGAAGTCAACCACTGTTTTAGATAGAATTCAAAACTAGTGAACTAAGTGAATTCTCGAGGGCTGTTTAAAGAATTTCCACAGCAAAGGTTTTTAAAGGGAAAATTGTTTTTTTGTCAAAATGAACTTTTTTTGTCAAAAGTCTCTTTCTGAGGAAAATTACAATTTTTCATTGAAAATTCAAATGCCCCAAATGGGAACATTTTCTGTTTTCAAGCAAAAACCAAAACATTTTGACCACAAACTGAAATACCGAGAGTGCCACCTCCCCTAACCAAGAAGAGAGGTCTTGATGCATCATGGAAGATGTACTGACTAAGGAGACCAGCCTAAAGAGGAGAATGGGAACATGAGGTAACTGAATTATAACTCCCAGAAGGCACCATTTCAGAATCAAAATATATTGGATTGTGGCCAAAATATGTTGGGTTTTAACTTTTCTTCAAAAACTCAGAAATTTCTGGGGTGGGGGGGCGAAGGAGGAAACCAATTTCTAATTATTGGTTAAAATCTGATACTCTGCACCACATGCTTTAGAATGTCGAAGAAAAGACTGTCTGTGCTTGGAGCAGCATACAAGCAGTGAGACCTCAACAAAGGAGATGCCCTGGGGGCCCAGAGGGAGAGTGTCTTTTTATATATGTATTTACTAACGTTGGATGGGTGACAGAATTTCTACTGATGCAAGTTAGCATTAGTAAAGATGGTGGAAATAGTGACCAAAATTTTAAAAAATAGGTGCCTAAAGCTGGCCTTCTACATTCATATTTAGGAACTTACATCATTGGCCTCATTTTTCCAAAGTGCTCAGCACCCAGCAACTCCTACTGAAATGACTGGGAACTACTGGATACTTATCCTAGCATTTATTTGGGTGCCTACATACTAATTTAAGAGGCTAAATATAATCACTCATTTTATAAAACCTTGACCTTAACTTCTAGTAGTGCACATGCTTTTCTTTATTAACTGAAAGCAATCTCTACACAAGGAAATCTGCACTACTTTGAGCTCAAACTTTAAATAGCTGTAAACAAAAATTAGCACTTGCAGCTTCATAATTAACAAAACAACCTTTCCCTTTGGTTTATGCTAGGTTTGTAGACAGGCACATAAAGGATCTAGTTTAGAAGACAGTATTAGCGGGCCTTGGACTACTGTAAATGCTGTTCCAACCAGAGTCTCTGAGTTTTAAGGGAAGTTAAATCAAGACTCAACAAAACTCCTAGTTTGCCAGCATTTTTTCCCTAAAAGAATTTGTTCAACAATTTTTTTCTGTCATATGTCATAAATTATTCACAGATAAATGTTTTCATTCTCCGATCAGTTCTACTAGGGGGACCGGGCACAGAAGCACCGCCTAGAGCAGCTTTATAAAAGCTACACTCTGAGTTCCAACTGTAACCCACCCACATTGGCCTCTGGGCACTAGCAGCTGTGTGGGTGAGTGAGACCTTAACCACACCTCCTTACCTGGCTAGACAAGCCCCAGTAGGTTGTGAAGCATCCCTACCCCATGCTCTGAGAATGATGGCTGCAGCATTCTCTTGGATTCCATAGGGATTAAGGTCTTAAGGGACCATTAGATCATCTAGTCTGGCCTCCTCTATATCACAGGTTATTCAGTCTCACCCAGATACTCCTATATTGAGTCCACTGATGTAAATTAGGCTAAAGCATATCAGTCCTCAGGACTAAACTGTTGTGTAGCAGGAGAGCCACACAGGCAGAGAGCAGAAGAGACCAAGGTGCCACCAACACCTGAGGCCCCTGCAATGCCAGGGATTTGATTAGTGAGATACACCTAGATGATGTTAGCAAATGATCCATCGCCCACGCTGAATAGAAAGGCAAAAGCCCTAAATCCCTACCAATCTGACCCAAGAGGAGAATTCCATCCTGACCCCAAAACTGGAGCTAAGTTTGACCTTGAGCACAATAAGCAATGCACACTAGCCAGGAATCAAAAGTTATGTCTCCACTTGGAGCTGGGGGTGTGAATCCCAGCTCAGGTAGACATATTCGTCATAGCTGTCATTGTCCTAGAGTGCTAAAAATAGAATGTAGCCAGGGCAGCATGAGCTGTGGGCTGGGCTAGCTGCCCCGAGTCCATGCCTATGGTCTCGGATGGGTGTGTACTTAATATGGCAAGACTATAGTGCTGCTCATATTGCCATGGCTACATTCTATTTT
Organism: Chelonoidis abingdonii; assembly: GCF_003597395.2. NCBI lineage: Eukaryota > Metazoa > Chordata > Testudines > Testudinidae > Chelonoidis > Chelonoidis abingdonii. The sequence goes on along the minus strand of NC_133769.1, from coordinate 139,431,137 downwards.
TAGCATGCTAGCACAAAGAGAGCTAGCTTATTTATGTCTCCTCAAGCTGGGAATAACATTCCCAGATCCAAGTCTAAATGTACCCTAAGAAGGAGGATTTTCTATACCGCCTCACATAGTTGTCAACTTCATGGGTGCTCCAGGGCTGGTGCATCCACAGAAAAAAAATAGTGGGTGCTCAGAACCCACCAGTAGGCCCTACTGATCATCTCCTCACCCACCCCCAGTGTCTCCTGCCTCCCGTGGATCAGCTGTTCAGCAGTGTGCAGGAAATGCTGGGGGGAGGAAGAGGAGCTAAGGTGGAGTGTGCTCGGGGGAGGAGGTAGAATGGGGCAGGAAGAGGAGGGACAGGGCAGGAAGAGGTGGGGCAGGGGTGGGGTCTTGGAGAAAGGAGTGGAGTGGGGAGGGGCCAGGAGCAGAGCAGGGGTCGAGCACCCCTGGGGAACTCAGAAAATAGGCACCTCTGCTGCCTCAGAACACTGGTCCACCCTGTCTGGTGTTCCATCTCCAGCTGTGGCCAAACTTGGATGCATCTAAGAAAGGCAGAAGTCACCAGAGCATTAGAGAAAAAAATCCTTCCTGCAGGTGGCCAGCTGAAGCCCTGAAGCATGAGATTTAATCGTAGTCATTGTCTTCATGCATATTCATTCTGGCTGCTTTCTATGAAAGGGTGTTAGGTAGGGAGAAGGGGTTCTCTGTGCATTTTCCCTTCCCAATACACCTGCTCGGGGGCATCAGAATGTGGCTGTTGGCACTCAATTATTATGCTACCTGTTGCAGAATACACTGCAACTAACCACATGGTTTTGAACAGCAGGAAAACTGTGGATGGGAAAGAATGAAAGCAAGAACATCAGGATGATCCACTTTTATTTGTGTGAGTTACTAAACATGGCAGTTCACATTTTGCTTACCATTCCTTTGGGACAGAGGCATCCAGATATGCAGCCATGGCTAGCACACTCTAAGTCATAGTTCTGGCAGGTCTTAGTACACTCTATCCCTTCAGCTCTTGGGTTGTTTGGAGGACAAACAAACTTGTCCATAGGTGCCTTGCATGACAAGCTTCTTTTTACTTGAAGAAAGAAAATGTAAACAATTGTAATTAAGAAGAAAATGTCATTAGGATAGCACCGCTCCTAGGGATCTGTCAGCATTGTGATCAGAAGCTTGGTTTTGTGAAAGGACTAAAGCAGAACACAGGTTCCAAACCTAGTTTCCCACGCCTGTGTGGCTAGAGGGTGACATTTCTAAAAACCCCAGTGAAAGTCAATGGGACAACACAAAAGTTGTACTGCTTTAACTACACCAGTATAGTTAAAGCAGTACAAACCCTTAACATGGGCACAGTTATACTGAGAGAAAGGTGCTTGTACCAAGTATAGGTGATGCCCCTTAAGGAAGGGGAATAAGGTATATCAGTGTAAAGCGCTCAGTATAATTGCATCCTCACTAGGCTGATACAACTATAGGCACGTCAACAGTGTGCACACCATTATGGCAGCGTGCCAAGTACACACAATACACAATCTCCTAGCATGGATATAAATAGCAGTGTATACGATAAGGCTCTGCTTAGATAAGTAAAGACATGCCAGAACCTTGGGGTATGCACCATACACAGCTCTCTACATGCCCAAGCAATGCCTCTCCCATCTACACACTGTTATTTGTAGCAGTGTAGTGTCCTGCTGCCGCCCTGCTGCAGAGCCTATCCCCACTGGAAAGCAAGACTCCAGCAGCAGGTATATGTTCCATCAAGGAAAGCCAATAGGGAAAGTCTCTGGCAGCTCCACATTGCTGGAGCCTTTCCCCACTGTTTTACCACTGACTGGAGTCTTTCACTGCTGTGTGTAACTACCCACACCCTATGTGCTGCCACCAGTGCTGTTCAGCATAGACATAGCCTAGATCAGTAAAAGAAAATCCCCGGTGATACCCTGGCACTCCAATATTCACTACTGTCATGTAATTAGGATATGTTTTGTACAAAGTATGCCTTGTGAGGTATCATTCTAAAAGTCTTGATCTGCTAGTCAGTAATATCTTGTTGAATTGTATGTGTTATTGTCATATGTGAAGTTATGAAGTTTAGCTATGTATATGCTACTGAAACATGTTGGGAGATTGAAAACACCCACAAGCAACCTTATAACAATAAAAAGGCCAAACAAGGTTAATGGCTTATTGAGGAAATACACAAAAGCACACGGATTATCCCAGGAACTGTGTACAATAGAAACCTCTCAGAGATAACACTATATGATGGGAACTGTTTGACCCGGGTCACAGCAAAGAGCCTTCCAGAAATTGGGAAGAAGATATAAAAGGGGGGAAATGACATCATGAGAGTTCCTCATTCTCCCTACAACACCCCTGGAAATACTTGAGGAACAAGGACTGAACTGGGGGAAGTGATGGTCCCAGGCTAGAGGGATTTCTAGCCTGTGTATGAAAACTTGGAAAACCCGAGCTGCAGAGCCTAGGCAGTTTGTACCTAAAGATTCTGCGAGCCTGTTTATCACTCAGGGTGAGAATTTGCTAATTCATATCCTACCTATCTAGTGTGTTAAGCTCAGTTTGCGGTTTTGTTTGTTTACTAAGGTAATCTGCTTTGATCTGTTTGCTATCACTTAAAATCTATCTTTTGTAGTTAATAAACTTGTTTCTGTTTTAACTAAAACCAGTGCATGGAAATCATACTCGGGGTAGAAAGCTGCATATATTCCTCTCCACATTGAGAAAGGGGGTGAATTTCATAAGCTTAAGCTGTGCAGTTCCCTGTGCAGTGCAAGACGGTATAATTTTGGATTTACCCTTCAAAAGGGGCGGGGGGGGGTGCACTTGAGTAACTGAGCAGTTCCTTAGCTGAGTCTTCCCATGCAGAGCTGATCTCATGTGTTCAGCTGCAGCTGTGTCTGTCTCTACCTGTGTGTATGCTGGTGAAAGAGCAAGCTTGGAGAGTTTAGCAACTTGTCACAGTGGCACAGTGTGAGAGGGAGCCCAGGCTGGTGGGTCAGGCGGGCTCAGTTGTACCCCAGGTCCAGGTGGCATCCTGGGGCCGGTGGGGGGAACCTGTCACACATCCCTCTGACCAATATAGTTATAAAGTTACCAGATTTTGGGGGTTTGCATTTTTTGATGGAGAGTCAACATTTTCCAACCAGCTCTTAATATATTTATTTGTATTTATTTCTATTTAAATAATATCTAAACAGATCCTTATCCAAGGCCCTGCATGCCCTAACACACCATTCACAATACTGGTAAAACTCAGCAGCATTGAAGTAATCAGTTCAACTGGAATTCAGCTAACTATCTCTTCATGATCCTGGAAGCATACTTTTGGTCCTTTCCAAACCCCCTCTTAAACAGGTGTCTTTTGCAGCTTGCCCAGAAAGTCACTCAATTTGGACTCTTTCTGACAAGTGTTGGAACAAGTTCCAGAGTCCCAGAGCCTGCACAGAGAACACCTTGCCAGCTGGCACTCCTCTTTTATAACAAGGGGGATCCAGCTCACATGCCCCTGTGGACCACAGGTCTGTTAGCATAGCATGTGGAGAGAGGGGTTCCCTCTTGTAGGCTGGTTCCAGGCCATTCAGGGCTATATAGGTCATAACCAACAGCTTAGACACCCTCAGGAGACCTATGGGCAGCCAGTGCAGTTCCTGGAGTCCTGTGCTCCTAGTGAAATGCCCCACTCAGTGAGCCAGCTGTTGTGTTTTACACCGACTTTGGTCTCCAAATGGTTTTAAGGTGTAGGCCTTGTGGAGTGCATTGTGAAAGTATACTTGTAAGGTTACAAAAGTCTGGATAGCAGAGACAAGGGCCACACCTGAAAGAAAAGATTACAACTTCCTTGCCAAACAAAGAGGATAAAAAGCTGGCTGGATCTCTGCTGTAATGTGATTGTCCAATAGCAACTGGGGGACTAAAATCAACCCTACGTGATCATCACCCTTAATCCCGTTAGCTAAAGGGAAACTGCAGTGGTAGTTGTAATTGCTTTAGGAATCAATCATGAGTGGTGCTCAGCATCCCACTGCAATGCAATGAACACTGTCAGATTCTCCTGAAGATGAGAATGTACCCAATTCTATCCCACAGAAGGCATTGTTTTTATAAACACACTTCCACCCACCCAAGCACTACTGTTGCATCCTTCCCCTCAAACCGTATAGCAAAATACTGCAGAAAAGAACAACAACAAATATAAATTTTTGAAAGAATACTAACTTCTGGCAGATGGCTGATGGTCAAAGAAAACATTTGGCAGGAAGGCACCAGGGGCTCTGTTTGTAGTGCAGTGCATGAAGCCGTTTTCACAATAGCTATGAAAGAAAAACAAACAGTGGCTATATTTAACAAACTGACATTTAATTTTCACTTGCATTATGTTTTTTAAATAGTCTACAAGAAATGCTCAAGAAATGCAAGGCTGTAGCTAGCAATTTGTACACACACTGGGCAATCGTAGTTCCAAACCCAATGTACACCCTTAACCCAGTGGTTCTCAAGCAGGGGTACACATACCCCTGGGGGTATGCAGAGGAGGGTACATCAACTCATCTAGATATTTGCCTAATTGTACAACAGGCTACATATAAAAAGCACTTGCAAAGTCAGTACAAACTAAAATTTCATACGGACAATGACTTGTTTATACTGCTCTATATACTACACATTGACATGTAAGTACAGTAGTTATATTCCAATGGTTTTATTTTATAATTATATGGTAAACATAAGAAAGTAAGTAATTTTTCAGTAATAATGTGCAGTGACACTTTTCTATTTTTATGTCTCATTTTGTAAGCAAGTTGTTTGTAAGTGAAGTAGTTTGTAAGTGAAGCGTACGCATGACAGCTCAGACTCTTGGAAGCAGTACACTAGTCTGGAAAGGTTGAGAGCCACTGCCTTAACCCACCAAGGCAAACTTGCCTTTAAGCACACATTATTATTCATCATTACATTACTCCAGTGTCATACTGATGTAACACAACTGAAATGAATGGAGCTACACTGGCATAAAACTGAGTAACAGAGTGGTGACACAGCCCTATTTTCTGCGATGTGGAGAAGTGGCTTCTTACTGCTCTCAATGTGACCTCTCTGGTTAAGGGGAAAATGAGAGGATATTATTCCCGAAATTGGGCTTGTCGGGAACAGTTCATCAATTCAATTCCTAGTTGCCATTTAATAATTATAAATGCTACTCAGTAGTTGCTTTTTTTTTGATAATTAGGTTTTAAACATTTAAAAAAATGTATTAGTGTGCATTAAAAAGACATTTTTAAAAGCATTTAAAGGGCTATTGTAAGCAAGTTACTAAACTCCATTTCAAACTATCAGAACATTTTGCAGAAACATTTGGTTTTATATTCTACTTCCTGATGCAGATGCTTTTGACACCTCTTGGGAAGACGCCTAGATTTAGATTAGTTATTGGCAAACCCTCAACTAGTTTGGATCAGCACAGATACTTTGACTTCAGTATGGCAATGCCAATTTACTCCAGTGGTTTGGCCTAGTTATCTAATGAGGTTTTTCAAAAACTTCTTTAAATAGTATGAAAAGAAACAACTGAAATCAGTTATGAGTACTGCACTTACCACATGGTGTAGTGATCTGAAAAGACATCATCTGGCTGGAAGATCTCACCATCATAATAGCAAGAGCACTGGGACTTTGGTACACAATCTCCATGCTCATCAATGTATTGCCCGTGTGGACAATAGCAGCCTTCCATGCAGAACTCATTGCAGCCTACATCTGGGTAGGATAGAGATCGGCAGGTCTGGTTGCACGGAGTTCCACACTGCTGGTAAATTTGGCCTTCTGGACAAGTCATTGCTGTTAAATAAAACACATTAATGAAACCACAATGGAAAGACCCACTGTACTCAGTGGGGAACATTTTCACATTAATAGATATACTATATAGGGCTGATCCAAAGCCCATTCAAATTAATGGAAAGTTTTCCACTGAGTCTTCCACTGGCGTCAGCTGACTTTGGACCAGGCTGTAAATGAATAGCTGCCTATTTTTGGATCTGATAACAGCGTGTTTTTTTTTTTTTTTTTCTGATTTACTTTTACTATTAGATCTTTTTATCCTAACAAGGAGATTATTTCAAAAAGAACAGGAAACCCATCAGTGGCACATCAAGGGCCATATCCTGCTGGCGTAACTCATGCAGATAGTTCCACTGAAGTCAATGGAACCACTTGTACAATGTGAGCAAGGTACAGCATCAAGCGGAATCAATAATGAATGTTGGAAAAAGATTCCCACAAATTGGGGGAAAGGGTAATACAAACTGTCTCCAGTTTCTGCTGTTACTTGACTCTAAAAAGGAGTTGTGGGTTTACAAAATCATTATGCTACCTGTACCTTTCCTTCTTTTTCCTTTGTTTTCATAAACAATGTAGTTTAGGGTCAAGATTGCCAAAAATGGGCACCTAAGGTGAGGTTCCTAAATCAATATACATGTGGCATGATTTTCAAAAAATGCTGAGCACTTTTTACAGTCAGACCTCTTCCTCAGGGACCTAACTATGACCTTCAGAGCCTAACTTTGGGGCTCTGCCTTCTAATATCTTAGTCTACTTCTGTAATTATTAGTGTTGATTTGGAGATGTTTCTTGGTTTGTACCTGCATCCAACACGAGGTGGCAGCAATGACAACAAATGTACATGTAGTGAAGTTGTAGCTGCGTCAGTCCTCTCCTTTCCACAAGATCGAGAACAGGCCGCTTTCGGGGTCATACTATTTCTGCTCAAAGGCTGTATTGTTAACTAGGATTTTCAGGAGCATTCGGATTTGTAACAAGCTTATAATGGAAACAGCAGGGTTCAAAGTTGATGTAGGACACTCAGTGGAGCGAGGACAGCAGCTGCAGATCAGACTTTGCAAGCTTCTATCACAACTAAAGCTTAAGTCGAGGGAGTGCAGGAGCCTCCTCAGTGTTCTACCCTGCAGAAGGACCAGACAATCCCAGCCCTTGTATTCCCCAAGCACAAGGCCTTGAAAACTCTATGGCTCCCTCCTGGCTATCAGAGAAACCCCAAAAGGAATAGCAAATGGTTGGGCTATGGCCCCACCCTCTTCCACACCAGCCAATGGAGGTAAGCCAGCACAGGGGCTGGGAGAGCACATGCTGCACTCTGTTAAAGAGTGCAAGGTTGGCCACTGTTTAAAGCTCCTCCCATTCTGCTGTCATGGTATTGCTCCTACCTCAGACACGATACTACTGGGAACTGTCTCTCTGCACCCCATGCTACCAGTCCCAAAGACACAATCTATCTATGTTAGGTACCTATATGGCTCACATTTCCCACTTCAAAGTCTTTAATAGATGAGATGTTGTGGCACAGAGAGGCTACATGACTTGTCCAAGGTCACATAGGAAGTCTGTAGTAGAGCAGGGACTAGAACCCACGTCTCTGAACTCCTAGGCTAGTGCTCTAACCACCATCCTTCCTCTCGTAATAGAGCCCTATGGGGTCCATCAAAGTTCACCAGAGCAATGGGCACCTATTAGAGAGCAAATACTCTGAGGCGTGGCCTGATTCAGCAGTGAAAATAAAAGACACTCTCTTTTATCCCAGTTGCATGGGCCTCTGGCTGCAGTTAACAGCATGGCACTTCCAATTTACACATGAAGGATTTATGTGGGAGCAGCTACTCCGCTGCCCCAGACAGTATAGAATGTGTTAGGGTAGGGGCTGTGAGGCTCCAGCAATAGGGTAAGTGCCTATATCACACTGAACAGTTTAGAGAAACCATAGAATATGTGCTAACTACTTATGCTAAACCATCTGTCCCACCTTCCATTTAGCTGTGACACTCAGAGTACCTTTCCGAGACCTGAAGAAGAGCGCTGAGTGGCTTGAACGCTTGTCTCTCCCACCAACAGACGTTGGTCCAGTAAAAGATATTACCTCACCCACCTTGTCCTTAATATCCTGTGACCGGCATGGCTACAGCTACACCACACTGAACAATTTGACAGACAAAGCTGAGGAGCCCTTTCAAAGGTCTCCATCATTACTAAGGTAGGAGAGTTATGATTGTGATTTACTGTAGAGCTACCATTGGAAAAGGAATTGATTTGGCAAACTAAAGCCTCAGGGAGTTTGAATCCAGACACCCATTTATTTGAGTCTCAGAGTTTGCGATGGTTTAAATAAATGATTCCAGTTTTGCCCCTTTCTAATTATCCAGCACATAGTTACACTCCTTGTTTCTAGTGACTGACAATGCCACAGCTTGTCCTAATTTTAGCTGAGGTACTGTTACACGCCTTAGCGGCACATGCCCTTACTCAGGATTTAAAAGCATCCTCAGTCCTCCACAGTGGCTGCCCAACTGTCCAATGACATGGGCACTTTCCAATTCCACTATGCTGCACCAACAAATGCATCCTTCTTCCCCTAAGAAACTTTTAACAGTAGCAACTAAGATCATGGGAATGCGAGGAAAAATTGACTTTATGCTTTGTAATGTATGCAATTAAACAAATAAACAAACAAAATTTGTTGCCCTGAAAGGTGTGGAAATTGAAACGAAACAGATAGGCATATGTGACCTCTAAAAATGCCTGTTCTAAACTGCAAGAGCTAGTGGCTCTACATCAAAATCCATCCCCAACTTGGGAGCTTCTCTGTTGTCATTTTGACTTTAGGGTGTGCCTTCACCACAGACTTAACTTGGGTGATCGGCAGCCCTGCCTGAACATCTGAGTTAGCCTGACCACTGGATAGGATCAGCCACACCACAAGCCCTCCCCGGGTGTCCTCACTGGTGCTGTGCTCAGCTATCTGTGTCACTAGCGCTTCGGGGGGCACATCACATGGTTCTTTGTGATATCATATATTATATTGAGCCACTCTTATGATTTTTTTCCTGGTGAATTGTGAGAGAGCTTGTCTGTCCTTTAAGATATACATGGGGAACTGTGGAAAGGGCATTGGAGGAGTATCAGCACTCAGCTGGTTTAGCCAGAGTCCTCACGGCAAAATGTGCCCATTACCAGCCTGAGTGAAAGTGGCACCTGAGCTCTAGCCAGGGCCGTCCTTAGGCATATGCTGCTGCATAGGGCACCCAAAAATTTGAGGCACCACCGGGATCATAGGTGGCAACTTCTCATCTTGCTGTGGGGGTTCTCGACCCCCTGCCTCCAATCCAGGCCCTGCCCCCACTCCACCCCTTCCCCCACCCTGACCCTCCTCCATCCCTGTCTGCCTCTTTCCTGCCTCTTCCCTGCTCCTCCCACTCCCTCCAAGAGCTTGAATGCCAGGAATGAGCTGTTCGCAGTGCTCCAGAAGTGCTGGGAGGGAGGGAGGGAGGGAGGGAGAGGAGCTGGTAAAAGCGGGGCTGCCAGTGCGCAAGAGATGCAGGAGGAGGGGATACAGGGGAGAGCTTGGTGCTGGTGGGTGCTCCGCACTCCCACTAACTTTCCCCCCTGGGTGTTCCAGCCTCAGAGCACCCACACACAGAGTCCATGCCTATGAACGGGACAGCAGGTAAGAGTGGGCCAGTTCCCGCACACCCAGAGTGCACTTCAGTCTCCTTACTAGGCAGAAGACGGGGGCCATATTCATTTTGTATTGCTAAGAGCAAGTCGGGCATAGGGGGACCAGTTTAATAATACTGTGTAGCATGGGCGTCGACTTCATGGGTGTTCCAGGGCTGGAGCATACACGGGGAAAAACTGTTGGGTGCTCTGCACCCACCGGCAGCTCCCTGATCCGCCCTCCCACCCTAGTTCACCACCCCCACCTCCTCCCAAGTGTGCCTCCACGTCCTGCTTCTCCCTCCTCCGTCCCTCCCAGCATTTGCGCCGCAAAACAGCTGTTTCGCATGGTAAGCCTAGGAGGGAGGGGGGAGGAGGGGGAATATGGCATGCTTGGGGGAGGAGGTGGGGATGGGGTGGGGATTTGGGGAGGGGTCCAATAGGGACACGGGGTGGAGTTAGGGCGGGGATTTTGGGCAAGAGTGGAGTTGGGGCGGGACCGTGGGTGCGAGTACCCACTGGCGCAGAAAAAAGTTGGTGCCTGTGCTGCATAGGGCCCCATAAATCCTAAGGACAGCCCTAGCTCTATCCCATAGCCCCAGCCAAGCCAGCTAGCCCAGGTTTAAAACACCAGCAAACTCCTTTGAGAGGATTTTGTGTGTAGATCGGACTAGGGTAAGGGTAACACCTTAGTAAGATCCTGGGTTAACTCTGCAGTGCAGACATATTCTTTCACACAGAAATCCCCTCACATAAGTCATGCAACATGGACACTACTGCAGTAAATCTACAGGACAGGAGGTGGGTTGCTCAATGGGTCCCTGAAATCTGCTTGAGAGCCCTGAAGGAGCACTTGGTGACTCACTGGCTGATATACCTCCTCCTTGTAGGGGAGATGTGGTACACAGGGGATGCAAAACCCCATTGTGGACTCCATCTTCCTACACACACCCATGCAGCGCAACTAGTTCTGCTGCTTATCAGGTCTTTTGCATCCACAAAGGGCTATAGGGCCTGGATTTCCCTCTTAGACAAATGAATTAGAATGAAGCCACAAGCATTTTCAATACCTGTATGTTGGATCTGTACGACAGCCTATCATGCAGCATTTAAACAGCCAGAAATGCCATGCTACATTACATCTACTGCTGCCACTGTATTGCTTTAAATTAGACGTGTCCTAACCCCTTTAGACACTTCTGAAAATCCCACCCTATATATCTGTACAGTGTGTAGCACAAAGAGGCCACAGACCACCTGCCACTATTGAACTTCAGATAAAGCAAACTGCTTCTGTCAAGTCATTTGCCTGTGAACCTGTATCTCAGCCACGGAGCAGGGGAGCAGCCACCAGTTCAATACATCTGTCCGTCAGCACAAATTATGCAAACAGTATATTCAAGTCTCAAGCCCATTAAAGGAATGATTGTTCTCCTTCGTGTGACAGGAGATGTCTGGAGCATCAGAATTATCTAATGGGGCGTGATGGATCTGCAGTCAGAGAAATCTGCGCTTGGTGCAGGCACAGAGTGCTCTGTAATGTACAGAGAAGAGGAAGCAGTGCTATACTATTAAAGATTAATTGTGAAAATTGACTTGTTCAATTACAGCAAGAACGATGGTGCATTATCGTTGCTCTCGCTTTCAGCCTCCAGACCAGTGCATTTTTTTTAAAAGGATTTTTATTGAATTACTGTTCCACTCTCTGAACATTTACATAAATTAGGTCAATATTATGAAACCATACAGCCATTTAACATAATCCAGTCTTGTTCCTTCTCTTTCAGTAAATATTATCCAGCCTCCAACAATTGGAATCACTGAACTTTACTGGTCGAGATTGTATCAGCTGGAACGGCAGTGACCTCTCACCTCTCTAGCTTCTACAGTAACTCAGTTTTTCAAATGGCTGCCCCACTCAGCTACTGTTTGGGAAGGAATAATAGACCTGAGTTGAAGTGCAGCCAAGCATGTGGGCTTTTCCCCAAAATCCCTGATTGGCTACTGTTGTTAGGAGTAGAGCTGTTTGGGAAAAAGAAGAAAAGTCTTTTGCAAACATTTATGGAGAAAGTTATTTCTATTTTGTATCAAAATTTCATTTCAATGGAAATTTTCCAACCAACTCTGCCTAATAATGAGATGAGAAAAAGGGAGATTGTGTGTGAAGAATCTGGTAAGAGGCTGGAACAGAAAAAAACACACTGTTGGTCCGTGCATAATCATCTTATTATTTTTGCCACCTGTTTTGCCTGGCCTTTTAAATTGTAAACTCTGTGGGACAGGGGCTGCCATTTATTATGGGTGGGGTTTTCAAACAATCCTAAGGAGAATTCAGCCTTCAGATCCCACTGGCTTTCACTGGAAGTTAGACATTTAAGAGCTGGTGTAGTTTAGAAAATTAGATCAACCCAGCTATGTCATTCAGGGCAGGGGTGTGAAAAATCCATGCCCTCGAGCAGCATAGTTAAACCGACCTAAATCCCTGTGTACACAGCATTAGGTCATCAGAAGAATTCTTCCAATTGATCTAGCTACCACCTCTCTGGGAGATGGATTTACTACAGTGATGGGCGAATCCCTCCCGTCGCTGTATTAAGTGTCTATACTGAAGCGCAGCAATGGAGCAGCTGCACTGCTGCCCCTGTATTGCTTTAAGTGTAGATATTGCCTAACTCCTTTAGATGCCTCTGAAAATCCCACCCTTTATATCTGTACAGTGCATAGCACAGTGGAGAGACAGCCTGCTGGAGGGACTCTGTGCACTACTTCAACAATAATAAATCATCATTGTCATGTCACAGATGTCTCAGCCTCAGGGTCATATTAGAATTAACAGTGGAGACAAAGAGGCCAAAACATGACAGCAAAATAGTACTCACATATCGGAAAAATGTTGCAGACATAATAAGAACTAGCTTGTACCTTTCCCTTGGAACCTGAACTAAAAAGTCTGCTGGAATTCCACTAGGGCCAGAGATCTGATACTGTGGTTAATACTCACAATTCCTTTGGAAGACAACAGGAGTTGAAGTGGTTCGTGCCTCCCAGGATTGGGTCCCAGATAGGAAGTGTCAAAATACAATGAAAGAACCTGTTACTGTAAACTTCATGAGAGACTTTGGATACTGCCCGCCCAAGATATTCAGAACATTTTCAGATAGGCAGCCAAAGTTAGTAGGGAAGTTATCTGAACCAAGCCACCAAATCAGCTGAGGTTTGCTCAATGAGAGATACTTTTCCCTGATGCTGAGCACCTTTTGTGAACAATCAAGCACCCTCAATTTTTAATGGAGTCCAAGACAATTGAGCATGTTCCACATGTCCTGGAGGAAACACTCAGCACCTTGCAGAAATCGGGTCCCTTAACTCCCTCTGCCTCACTGACCTTGCCAAAGGACACCATAGAGTCAATGCAAGAAAGTACTTTGTAGCATTCACTTACAGCAGAAGTCTGGTTCCCGCCACTCAATCAGAACGCCTTTCCTAGCGCATGCAGTGGCATAGGTAGAAACAGTAGTGCACAAGCAATCCTTGCCATCAGAACAGGAGCAAACGTCATAGCGGCAGTTCTTCAGGTATGGAGAAGGGCTAACTTCATGGTGGCAAGGCTCAAATATGGACGACATCAGAACTGAGCAGGAATCTTCAGCATACTTGGCTAAAATGAGAAAATTATTATTCAGACACTTTACACTAAAAGAGCAGCGACTGTAAGTGCTGGATTATTTCCTATTAAATCATAACAGCCCTTAGTTAGCAAAATAGACATAGGAAAACCTCCATTTTCTGTTCTGTTATCACAGGCAGAATTGGTAGCGACACCTGTAAATAAGTTTGCCGGGCACTTCCTGTCATAAGACCTGTTTTCAGCTGCTTATAACTATGCCAGACTTAAACTGTTCAGAATGAATTTTTTCATGAGCCATCCCCTCTCAGCTCGTGTGTGTGACTGGGCTGTGCATGTGCCATCTCCACAGAGTAATTGAACATGCACCATCCTGGAGTTGCAGGGGCTGAGAACAAAACTTCCTGTACAATTAGTATTTCTGGACACCAGGGGCACCAGAATTGACAGCCAAAAAAACCTGTCTCTCCTGTACTCTCAATCCTTCCCCCTGCTGCAGCCCAGGCACTATGGAAGAGGAGGAGGCACCAGCTGCAATACTGGAATGTGGTGGTGGTGGGGAGAGATGGAGTGGGAAGGAAAAGATGGGGGGCAACAGGGTTGCAGGAGCCTGAGGGAGAAAGGGTCAGGACTTGGGGTGGAACAGAGCCAGGAGTCAGTGGGGAAGGAGGAAGGATAGGCATAGAAGAGGAGGGAAGGGAAGCAGGTATCAAGAGATGAGGGAGTGTATAGGAGGAAAGGAGGAGCCTGGGCAACATAGGTGGATAGGGGCAGAGAGGGTGGAGTCAGAAGCGGTGGCAAACAGGAGCAGAGGAGGGCAGAAACAGGCTAGGGGTATAAGGGTCTACAACCACTGGAACACACTCCTCATCAGAACCGGGAATTAAACCTAGGAGTCCTGAGTCTCTATATTTCCCTTCTGTCAGCAAATAGCTGTGAAACCCTCTTGCAAAATGTTTTTCATTCCCCTCTTGTGACTGATCCACATAAAGCATAATAGCCTACTGCTTCTACAAATTAGCTCAAGTCTGTGCTGTAGATCTAATGGTCCAAACCCTCTCAGTGACCCAAGTTTGGCATCAATATGGTTCCATATAATGGAATTTCTGGATTTTCTTGATGCTTTTTTTTTTCAGTTTGTTTGTTTAAATTAGAAAATTAAATTAAAAAAACTACATTATAAAGAACATTATTAAGGTTACAGAATCAAGCCCTCTGAAGTTAGGCAAAGCGAGAAGTCAGGTTTCCCATGTAACTTGAATTCAGCCTCCTTATGTGTACACAGTATGATACAGTTTTTAATTACATGATCACATAGTAATTTTTTCCACAGGACCCCTGCCTCATTCAGTGCATGGAATGAAAGGTGTTTTATTTATTTTACAGACGCTATCGTGATTCTGTTCCCAGTACAAAACAGTTGCACTTCTATGGGATAGAAGATCACAGGTTGTTACACTGTACCATATATTACGTGGAGGTCAGGTTTCAGTACCTAAGCGAGGGTTGAGACTACAGGGGTCGCTGTCTTGTTTTAACAAGTCTTGGCAATCTCCATTGAGCTTCCAGGTATTTCCAAAATCTTCCACAAGGGCTTCCACGAGGCCAGAAGGTGTCAGAAAGTCATCCCCTTCATTGCCATTGAAGTTTCCGCACAGACCACAGATTCTGTCAGTGTACACTGAGGAGAGCTGACAGAAACAAGGGTAGAATGGTTATTCTTCAATATTACTCCACAGTTTCATGGCAGTGTTTTTAATGGACTATAAATTCCTCAAATATACATTAAAGGGGCACCATCAACTTAAAAATCAAACAGTTTTTACATACTTTTTTTTAACAAGTAGTAAAAATGTACACGTAGTAACTTTTTTTAACCAATTGAATTATTTTGACTTAAGTAGAGAAAAAAGTTCCATTTCCCCCCGCCCCATGTATTTACTTTGTGCATTTAACTGCACTAATGTCTAGTCACTTTCATGGTTTTCCTTGAGTAGTTTATTTCCCCTGTCTGTGTTGGTCTTTATGACAGCAACAGCGGAGAGGAAAAGGATTTTTAAATATAGGGGAATGATTGTAATATCACAAAAAACGCCAGGAAGGACAGAGGGGCAGGTCAATAGGAATTGCCAGTGGCCATCAGCATTCATAAAAATGTGGTCTCTAAATGAATATTACATGCAATGCTTGGGGGCTGGCCCAATGGCGAGTGGTACAGTAGCTCCCTGTATGCATAGACTAGACTGCTGCCCCTTGTACCCTAGCTTGGCAGGGGTAAGCAGTGATACAAAAGCAGGCTGAAAAGTGGAATATCTTTCACAGTTATTCCTCTGGCTAATAAAAGATCATTGGTGAAGGGCTTCAAAGGGAAGCCAGTCCTGTTCTCACTCACAACAGCAGCAGGTGAGGGGTACACAGGAAAAATGAAGTCAGAAAGCCCCAAGGAAAGTGAATGTCTAACATTTCTGTAACCAAGGACACTGTCATTCTAATGACTCATGTTCATCTGAAGTTTTATGTATGTTTTGGAAACTGCAGGCCTGGCCTGAAGGGGTCAAATCACAAGCTTTCAGAGGTCACCAGAGGAGTGTTCTTTTGGACGACTGCAGCGGGCATATCCAAACACTGTAACTTTTACCAGAAGTGTTTGCACAAGTCAGTGGGAGTGGATCACTTCCCCCAATTGTCAGAAATATTTGGCAAAAGGTCAGTCCATTTACACCATAAATTAATGCTCCAAAGGCAACAATAATGCTGACTTAGGTACATAAGCGGGAAGGAATTCATAGCAGAACATAATAAAAAAAGACAATGGGAAAAACAGCTAGGACAGTCATTAGCAACAGTTATTACTGTTATGATAAAGGGGTTGAAGCAGAAAATTAGACCTTTTAACAGCTAGGCAAGGAGATGGTCAGGATGTAAAGGTCTGAGACTTGGCAGAAGAGACCACAGATGCAGAGAAAAGCAGGAAATCCTGAGAGGTGCCAGTGGATTCAACTGAATTATCGTCAACCCTAAAACAAACCCTAGGTATTTTGTTATTATACATCTAGACTAGACCGAAACACAAATTGCTGAATCCATATTCTTAAACCCTTCCAGAGCTTTCCCTCCTGTTACAGTGTTTTTTCAATTGCTGAAGCTGTGATGAACCTTTACCTTGAACTAGAATATTAAGCCCACTTTTTATGCTACTATGCAACACTTATCCAGAATTCATGACAGCAAAGATGGGTACAACTCTGTGCTTGTTTTATCATATGAGCTTCATGATGGTTCTGAGACACAGAACCATACTGGGTAGTGTGGAAGGCAAGGAAAAAGAATTTAGCCAGAGCAAGGGTATAGATACACTATGCTCGTGCCGTGAAAGAGCAGATAAAGTGTTAAGTCATGAAACTCTTACACTGATGAGCTCATATTCACACACTTATTCCTGTTGACAACAATGGACCTGCTCACATGAGTAAGTGCTCAGCAATGCAAGAAAAGGATGTGCAATCATCAGGCCCATAATGATGGTGCAGGGGAGCATGGTTAGGACCTGCAGTCAGTACATCTGTTCTACCCTTGTAGGTCGCTCATCTCCAGTGGGCAGCTGAAGTCCAATGTGCACGAGAGCAGTGTCACAGAAACTCCCGCACCCCCATTCTGCCTCATCATGTCCCTGAAAGGATTGAAGAGCTGTGGTCAGCGCTGACTAGCTTCCACCAGTGGTCCTCAGGATGTAACATTCACACGAAGACAGCCTCCTGCATGCGCGTACAGGGTAGTATGATGGGGTTCCCTGGGCTCTCTCCCCATCTTAATCTCCAGGGAAAGGCAGCCATATTTCTGGCCCTTAGAATTAGAGCCCTGTGGGGCACTAGTGTAGAGCCCTGCAGCGGGACTGGAATCCCATGGGTCTTGCAGGACCCGCTGCCATAATAGCAAGATCGGGGAGGAGTGGGATTAAAGAATAGTCCCATACAGGGCTCTACCTTAGAATAAGCACAATATACTGTCCAAGTGTGTACTTTTCATACATAAATAGATTATAAAGATCATCTAGTCTGATCATCTAGTCTGACCTACAGTATAACACAAACCATAGAATTGCCCTGAATTAATTTTTGTTTGAACTAGAGCAGATCTTTTAGAAAAACATCCAATCTTGATTTTAAAATTTCCAGTGATGGAGAATCCACCACAGCCCTTGCTAAATTGTTCCAATGGTTAATTACTCTCATTGTAAAAAATATGCACCTTATTTGAAGTCTGGATTTCTCTAGCTTCAACTCCTACCATCTTGCTGTATGTTTGTTCGCTAAACTGATAAGTCCATTATTAAATATTTGTTCCCCATCTGGGTACTTACAGACTGTAATCAAGTCACCCCTTAACTTTTTCTTTGATAAGCTAAATAGAGTCTCTCACTATAAGGCATGTTTTCCTTGATTCATTCTTGTGCCTCTTCACTGAACCTCTCCAATTTATCAACATCCTTCTTGAACTGTAGACACCAGAACAGGACATGATATTCTAATAGCAGTCGCACCAGTTTCAAATACAGAGATAATACAACCTCCCTATTCCTACTGAAGTTTCCCATTTATGCATACAAGAATCCCATTAGCCCTTTTTAGCCTCAGCATCTCACAGTGGGACCTCATGTTCAGCAGATTATTCACCACAATACCCCAAATCTTTTTTCAGAGTCACTGCTTCCAGGATAGAGTCTCCAGTCCTGTAGGTATGACCTACATTCTTTGTCCTAATTGCATAGATTTACATTTAGCTGTATTTAAATGCATATTGTTTGCTTGAACCCATTTTACCAAGCAATCCAGATCACTTTTTATCAGTGAATAGCCTGCCCTCTTCCTTATTTACCAGTCCTCCAATATTTGTATCATCTGCAAAGTTTATCTAATTTCATGTTTTCTTCCTGGCCACTGATAAAAACATTAAATAGCGTAGGCCAACAACAGATCCTCGCAGGACCCCACTAGAAACACAAGCACCTCACTGATGATTCCCTATTTACAATTACATGTTGAGACCTATCTGTTAGCTCATTTTGATCCATTTAATTTGTGCCATGTTGAATTTGTATCATCCTAGTTTCTTAATCCACATGTCATGTGGCATCAAGTCAAACATCTTAAAGATGTCTAAGTATATTACATCAACACTATTACCTTTATCAATCACACTTCACCATTGTGCTTACGAAGCGGAATCTTGAGAAATTCAATCAGTCTAGTGCAAACTATAAAAGCGTCTTTGCTGGGAATATAAAAGGATTTATTATAGGATTATTGATTAGCCTTATTTTTTGTTGGATGCAACAATAATAATAGCTTTATTAACAATCAGTTGCCTTATACTCCACAATACAAACTTCTCTTTTTACGTTGACCTGGAATGACCGTAAATAATATTCTTAGTAGGAGCAGCATGCTGTATATCCTGTGCAATTAAATTATGTTTTTCCTTGAACATATGAATGATTGTATCCTATGGGCCAAATTCATCTTTCATTTTCACCTATGCAATCCTATTGACTTCAGTGGGAATGGACAAGAGTAAATGAAATCAAAATCCGGCCCATAGGGGTCTGCTGTAATGAAAGCAAAGCTATTCACAGTTAATGGCTACTGTTAGTGCACAGAAAAGAAAGAGAAAAAAAAAACCAAGCTGTTTCTGCGATGCAAATATTTGTTTCTAGAAAACAAAGGGATCAGTATATTGCTCTGAAGGCTGAGAAAGAGAATGGAATTTCTAGCATGCAACACAAGCAATTTCTCACATCAGACAAGAAAGTCTTTGTGTATGTTTGGGTGGGATGAGAGGAGAAAAATCTACCTTCACCAGAAGTTTACCACGGCCATCCCAGTCAATCTGTAAATCTTCCCCATAGGTCAGGCGAACTGAAGACATCATAATGCGCTGGATACGGAGGGCACCTCAAAAACACATCAGGCAAGTTTCAGACAAGAAGGGATGCATTCTGTGATCAGCAAGGAGGATATAATGTCCTCATCACCTATCAGCCCATGAGATGGATCTCAGCAGATATACTTAAGGTTTGTCTACACTATTTTCTTTGCACAAATGTAGTGGAAATGATGCAACTCTTAGTGTAGACATATGGATTTGTACCATTTGATTTACCACAGATACAAACCCAGTACCAACCGGGGCACAAAGACAGTGCTAGTGTAGCACAGCTGCTTACTGGTCCTAGGCTCCCCACAAGGGGCAGAGATAGGCCAAGTGTAGAATATCACCGCTCCCATGATACAGGCCAATGGAGTTGGCACCACACAGCAGGGGAGGTGCAGACTGCACAATGACAAAGTGGGACACACCAATCATGCTCCCCTGGTTGTTGTGCATCACTTTGATACTCCACAGGTATTGTATCCTCTGGTCTGATGCATGTCTGCACTTCTTCTTAGCATGATCTGGGCCTCACAGGCCCCAAAAGCAACACATGTAAGCATCATCTAGACTTATTGGTGAAATCACTGCAGCCCTCTTCTAAAATGTCAAGTTTTGGGGTTGATAAAATGGATACTTGACATTGGTTTTGAATGTCGTGGGCTAGATCCTCAAATAGTCAACAGCAGCATAACCCCATCAACTTCAGTGGAGCAGGGCCAATCTACACCAACTGGGGACCTGGGCACATGCCCAAGAGAACCCAGCAAGATGCAAATTCAATAAAAGGTGATGGTAACTGTATAAAATGCGACTCAGAGTTGGGAATAGGAAACACTCTTTGGGCTAGGCTAAAGCCTGCCTGATAAAGTTGAGAAGAAAGACACCTTCAGGTATGTCTATACTGCATACTAAACCTGGGACTATGGACCCTAGCCTTGTGGACTCAGTGTTTTCAAGCCCGTGCTTGAGTGTCTACACTACATTGTAAACTCAGGTTTAGAATTGCTGGATGCTGGTCTCACAGCCATGCTGACATGTCCATACTGTGCTATGTAGACCTTCTTGACCTGCGTCCACAGTAAAAATGACAAGGCCTGGACCTGAGTCCCAGTGTCTCTGACCCACCTCTAGTAGCATCCTAGGATAGGGTCATGAGTGCTTGCTGACTGGGGCAGACTGATTCTTTGTGGACAGAAGCGGGGCTTGGACTCTCACCTGAAGTAAAGCCTGGGCTCAGTATAATGTGATAGTAATGTGTGGTCTGAATTGTTACATGCCACAAACATACCTTGTGTCAAAGGAATCTGTACATCCTGCCCATTCAGAGAGATGACGCCTCCATGCTTCATTTTGATGATGCTGTTCTCCATGTCCTGGATTCGGACAGAGGCCGAGCGGGTGCATACTGCATCAAGATCATCGGCACACTAAAAAGATGCCAACATTTCCTATGACTGTTAGGATTTCACTTTATCAATGACTCAGCTCCTCCAGCATGTTGGGCCAGAAGCCCTCCTGTGATTTTAATTTTAGTGTCATATCCGTTGCCCATGGAGCTTGGTTTAGTATTTATTTTATTTGGCAGTAATGCAAGGAACCTACTGGCCTGTATCCTGTAAGGCACTGGCTACAGCAGTTAGCATAAGGCATGCGGCCTATGAATGTTGGCACAGACAAATGGCCCAATGGTCACCCCTAAGTTTTGGGGAACTGGGAACAGAATGTTTAAGGGGGAAATTTGTAAATAATGATACCAGGAAACCACAGGACTATGAGCCAACACTAGCTCTTGGATATTTTAGGATAGGAACAACTGCAGATATCTGGTCACAAGAGTGCCATAGCAACAAATTGACATATATGATAATAAGATGAGATCACTACTATCCTAACCTATAGGAGAAGGGCACTCGAACATTAGAAGGGTGAGGAAATACAAATAAGAAGGGAGAAATCCCTGGCGACTATACATGAGGCATAGAGATGTCAGCGTAACATGTTATACAAGTTGTAGCCTAGCCTGTGTACAGGAGGAGAGAGAGGTTACAGGATGATGGCCACTGGTGATGATGAGGAAAGTGATAGTGATGAGGAAGATAACGGATAACATTTCATGTTGTTCTGCCAGGAATGTGAGAGTAGACAGATGTTCAGATGCACATTCTGTATTATTTCTATCTACCTTGCGGGGTTAGAGTGTCTGTGACTTTGCTGAATGAATTAATAAAACTGTTACAAACACAGAAAGGTTCTTAAGGTGTGAGTGTTGCAACTGTGCACACCAGGGTTCCCAGTTGAACAGCAATTTTAATAATATCAGGCCTGATCTTGGGACAAGGAACTGTCAAACCACAGAGGGGTAACTGGGAATTCTTAAGTACTCAGTGTAATTAATACACAATCTATAGATCAGGCTATTCTAAGGCAGCGTCTGTTCTCAGGGCACTAGGAAAGAAGCTATGAGGCCATGACGGCAGGCGTCCTGGTACGCAGGCTGCACTGTGTGATGAAAGAGCCTCTCCTCTTGACTGCTCTGTCCGGTGCGATAATGAGACATGTCAAAAGTCTGTTCAAATGGGGAACTAGAGGCGTGCAGTTCTCATGCTCATCATTTCGGGCGCTGATGTCACTAGTTACGAAGCTGTGGGTAGAACATTCTGCAGATAGGGAATGGTGACTCACTGGCTCCTGTCTTCCCTCATCAGTTTCGAAAGAACAGTTTCAGTGGAAACCAGTTATGCCAGTTCCACATGCACAGCTCTGATCTGTTGTGTAATAGGCACAAACGTAATAGTCACTGGCACTGAAGTGGGTTGTGGGTGGGGATGGGCAAAACCCATTTCCCTAAAGCAAGTGAGCTTTCTGCTCACCTTCTTTCTGGAGCCTCTTAACCACCCCTAATCTGTCCCTGCTGCCTTGGAAAAGTTTCCCCATTTCTGCCCTGCAACTGTGCTCTTCATGCTGCTTGCTGCTTCTGCTGTCTGCCTGCCTGCCCGCCCTTCTCCCTCCCTCAGCCTGCCCTGGTGCCTTCCTCTCTCCTTTCAAAACCTCTGCAATCCCACTGCTGCGGCCCTTTCTCTCTATCCTACCTCTCTGCTCTCCCTCAATATTATGCCCTCACTCCTCCCTCTGCAAACTCCCTTACCTTCCCCACCCTCCTTCCCACTCCCTCAGTTCTCTCACTCACTTCCATACCCATTTTACTGCCCCTTCCGCAAAACTCCCTGAGGAAACTCTGCTGATGTTCTTCCTGTCCCAGTATGCTTTGGCAACCTTCCCATTTCTCTCTGGCTATCTCCCCTTCTTGCCCTGCAACTGGGTCTTTGGCATTCTCTCTGTGGCAGAGGGCGCAGGAAACAAGTTCAGAGGGGCTGATATACTAGGGAGTAATGCAACTTATTAGCCAATGCATCCCTGTGAGAAAAAACTCCAGATACTATTAAGGTAAAAATGCTACTACATGTCCCATAGCTTCTGCCCAGCGAGCAGCCCAAACAGTTCAGTGTATGAGGCACACCCTCCTCTGTCTCTTGTATTTATATGCTAACTTGGCAAAGCTCCAGAGAGACAATGCAGTTGCACTGTGAATGTGAATTTACAGCCTGGGGTTAAAGGAGTGGCAGCAAGAAGAGGCAAAACATATATTAATTTCAAAAGAGAGATTCTAGCTAATTTTATAGAAAAATGCCATTTATGTACACAGGAAGCTCTAGTCATCCACTCACACACACCCAAACTCTCTCTCTCTCACACTCACACATGCACACACACACTTGTGCACGCGCACACACAGAGTGCTGTTACCTGGACCGTCTCTATGATGACAGAAAAGGAGTTCTCCTTACAGTCTTTGGCAAATAGGTATTGACAAATCCCGCTGAAGGTGAAATGCTTGTTGTCAAAACTTTTGAAATGGGATTGGCCAGTGACAGAGCATTCGCCTGAGAAATACCAAGGGAAAACAGTCAGATCACTGAACAAATTCAGTGCTTTTTGTGGGACAGACAGAGGTGGTGGGAACAGAACAGGCCCTGCCAGGCTCACAGCTCCTAAAGGCTGCCTAGTGGTGGCAGCATGGCTTGCCCCACTGATGAAGTTATTGGAAATGAGGACTCCAGCCAAAGTTAGGAAGATCATACTGCAAGGTTTCCTCACACAGGGTGAAATTTACTCTTGCACAGAGAACCCTTCAAAATGACTCTTAAATAGGACTTTAAGTGGGGCACAAGCCTTGCTCTGGTTCTCTGCACGGAGGTGAAATTTACCCAGTAATATGTACTTAGGGGAGCAGAACCAGGGACTTCACTGTGGTTACTCGAGAGCTACTCAGGCCAGGTTCCCACATGGAGTTGCACCAGTTTACCTAATCGGTGTACTTAAACCGTGCAAAAGCCTGTGTGAACACTCCTAGGCTTCGTCTACACTAGAAAATTAAGTCGGCTTAACTGTATTGCTCAGTGCTGAGAAAAAATTTAGCTTTTTCTGTAAATTTACAGATGCCAGCTACCCAGGTTTAATCTGATAAACTAATAGCAGCTTATCTCATATAGTATTTCTCACCAATAGCACTCAAAGTGCTTTATGTAGGAGATGAACATCACCCCTATTTTATAGATGAGGAAATTGAGGCACAAGGAGGTGAAGTGACTTGCCCAAAGTCACCCCAACAAGCCAGTGTTAGAGCCAGGATTTTAACCCAGGTCTCCCAAATTCCAATCCAGTGTTGTATCTACTAGGCCATACTGCCCCTAGAGGTCCAAATGCTGCAATTTAACTAAATCAGTTTTTAGAACTGTGTAGATGAGGCCTACGTTGCAGAATTGAGCACTTTACAAGTTAAAAATGGAGCACTTCTTGTTCCTCAAACCCTGTTCTGATGTTCTTTTGTGGTGGTACCTAACTCTGAATTTTTGTTTCATCCTTGGGTCTTGACAGGTTGAGAACACTGTCTCTGTGTCTCAAGACCACATTACAATGTTCTAGTCATGGCTCCAGTAGCTGAATGCCTGTATCACAATAGCCTTATTTAATATAGAACAAGAAAAAATGCATTAGTTCCTTTGCTGGGTTTCCTGGGACTTTTTCAAGCATTTAGGTAAAAAATACTTTGATTTTATGTATCACAAAGGCAGAAGTGCTGGAAATTTTTTTTTTATAGTGGAGGTGCTAAAGGTAGAAACCATATAGTTGAGTTGTTACTACTATTTCAAGCCAGGGATGTGGCAGCACCCCCAGCACCTATGCTCAAAAGGGATAAAGAGCTGAAAGACATCAGACTAAGATATAGTTAAGTGTTTCTTACAGAGGCAGAACTTTTGGTGGTATTTTTTCTTATATTTAGTTTATTTAATTATCATTAAACCAGAAATAATTCACAGTTTAACAGCTAAAACCACAGCTCTTACAGAATAAAACTGAATTCTGGCTTGCAGTCCCTCCTATTGTGAAAATGAACTATTGAAATATAGGACTTTTTAACATATCTGCTCCCAGTGTGTATGTAGAAGGTTGTTCTTATTATTTCTGTGGTGGTAGGCCCAGAGGCCACAATTAGACTTGAGACCTCATTATATTAGGCACTGCCCAAACATATAGGAAAGACATGTTCTCTGCACCAAAGAGCTTACAATTTAATCAAGTTATTCCATGCAGTCACCAACACCTACATGGAGCCAGGAGCGGTGCGAGCGTTTTTGGCGCCCTAGGCGCAGGGCCGGCTCGCCGGTCCCACAGCTCCAGTGGACCTCCCGCAGGCATTCCTGCGGACAGTCCGCTGGTTCCCCGGCTCTGGTAGACCTGCCGCAGGTGTGCCTGTGGATGCTCCACCGGAGCCGTGGGACCAGCGGACCGTCCGCAGGAACGCCTGCGGAAGGTCCACTGGAGCAATCTGCTGCCCTCCCAAATCCTGGCACCCTAGGCAACCACCTAGGTCACCTAAATGGAAGCGCCAGCCCCACATGGAGCCCCAGTGAAGTCAATGAGAGTAGAGCTGACAGGGGAGAGAGGAGAGGGTCGATATTCATACCAGGTCCCCAAACACAGGGAGGCCCCCAAAACATCTGTAACTTCTGCATAAAGTGAAATGGGAGGGGGTGGGGCCCCAGCGAACATGATGTAGTAGGGCCAGAATTTCTCTGTATGGGCCATACAGGGATCTGCCTGCGCAGAACAAATTGCAGGCGCTGGGCCTAAAATGACAAGTCGATATCAAGGGTGAGGGAAGAGGGCTACCTTCACAATATGTACAGTCTGAACATACGTAAGTAAGTGACCACATAGACATTACTACACTTATCTACCCCTCAGCCTTAATTAGTTGACTAATGAGTTAGATCTGCTTGATGAAGGAACCAAAGCCAGCGATTTTTTATTCCTGTTCACCTGGCAGAGCCAGTTCAGCTCAAAGACAGGGAGCTGGATTCTATTCTCTCCTGTGCAGCAGCAGAATTGTAAACTATATTCTAACTGCAGCCCTTCGCTCCACACGTATTGATTCACCCCAGTAATCCCAATAAAGACAAAGGGGCTGCAATCACAAACAGATTTTAGCCCACATAATATTTCTTACTGATGACAAGGAATAAGACATAAAGATCATGGTTTGGGGTTTACATTCCAGGCTGAATTTGCACTTAAAAGCAGTAGCGTTTTTGACTTGTGAAGTGATTGCATTTGATCTAGAGTCACGAGACACAATAAACATTGAATCTCATGGGCATTTTTCCTTTTTTTAAGCAGTTACTTTGCACAGTTGTGCTGCACTTGGAGAACTCGCCAATGAACTAGACAAAGACAGGGCTGGATTGGGCCTGTGTGTGGCAGGCCTACATGGAATTTCTCATAAAATATGTCTCTCTTCCATTTTCAGTGATTCCACACATCTCAAATTGTGTTGTTTTTTTCTGAAATTTTGGAGCAACTGCTATTTCCATTTGAAGCAGGGGCTATTTTCAGGAAGGGTGGGGCAAGGCAGCTGAGAGTCCAATGAAAGGCTTTTCAATGTCTACTTGAAGGTAGGTGTAATTCTCCCACTTTGATCCTCTCTTGATCTCACCTCTGTCTTTGCCTCAGGGAGCTACATGTTTTCCCCATTTTCTGATCTCCCACATCCCCAGAATCCCCCTTCTCTTAGTTCTCCTCCTCTCTCACAACTCAGGACTAGGTAGGTCACAGCTGCCTTTGGCTATCCCCCTACACATACTCTTGCTGGGGCCTGCATCAGGCCAGTACTGGCTTCCTCTTTCTCTGCTGACTGCAGTGCTGGAACTGAAGAAGGGCCCAGAGCAGCAAATGTACATTTCAGATTCAGGGGAATGGGCTTATAGAGTGAAGGGGGGGCGGGGATGGGGACTTTGCTGGAGTAGTCTTATGGCAGGAGGTATGACACTCCATCTCCTCCTCCTCCTCCCTGCACACCCTCCAGGATGGATGAGTACCCAGGATGTAAGTGTCAGCTACCCATTGCAAACAGGTTGTTCTAGGTGAGTTTAGGAAGGAGAGAAAAAAAGACTGGTGGCCTGCTACCCCCCTCTGTCACCATTAATGGAACACAGGTGGACTACTTGCCTCTCCCCAGCCATGGCTCTAGCTCCTTGAACAGAACACATCACTTATGACCCAAGCCTGCAAACACTACTGAACAGAGTACCATGCATGGTCCAGTTTACTTCTATGACATGTAGGGCTTACTGTTGTAAGTAGTCCGATCAGAGTGTTTGCTAAATCAGGCCATTAGTTAGGACTTGTCTACATGAGGACATTCAGAAAAATTAATCCAAATTGATCCTCAAAGTGGATTAGTTAAACTGCATTAAACCCTTTTGTGGACTCTCTTAGGGTATCTACACTGCAATGAGACACCCATGGCTGGCCCATGCCACCAGACTTGGACTTGGGGGGCTCGGGCAAAGGGGCTCTATAATTGTGATGTAGATATTTGGACTCAGGCTGGAGTCCAGGCTGTAGAACTCTGTGAGGGGGGAGGGTCCCAGAGCTCAGGCTGCAACCTGAGCCTGAACGTCTACATTACAATTAAAGAGCCCCTTAGCCCAAGCCCCATGTAGAGTCTAATTGCAGTATAGACATACCATTATTCAGAAATAAAGTGGCCTTAATTCAGTTTAGTTTGATTGACTTTCAAAGTGAATCAAGCTAAACTGAATTAAGGTCAATTTAATTCTGAATAAGAGTGCCCACACAGAGGGCTTGATGTGATTTAAATAATCCACTTTAAATTCATACTGTTTGTTAATTCAGATTAATTTTCCTGTCCATATGTAGATAAACCCTTAGAAAATTGTAGATACTCAAGTTAGCACAGCAGTTTTCCTTTACCTGGAAGCTTCTACTCTGAACCTACAGATCTTTTACAACATGGCAAGAAAAGCAATGGAAAGAGAACTTGTACTTTTTTCCCTAAACAGGTATTTACATTGCCACACACAAGCCCGTCTGCAAAGCCTGATGTATCTTGTGGACTCCTGGACTCTTGAAATATGATCCTGGTGCTGACTTGCTGCCAGAGTTCGAAACAAGGACAAAGACAACTCCCCTGTCTGTGCGCTCATCCATGTGTGGGACTGACCTAGGCAAGGCTTACATATTTTTGGGGAGCTATAAGCACAAGGGTCAGCTTACCTGGGCACTCCTCGTTGCTGCAGATCCAGATGCCACGTCGACAAATGCTAGGAAATATATTGTTGAAAAGTTAGAGTGCATGATTTCACATCCACCGCGGCATGTCCCAAAACAGCTGAAAGCTGAGCTTCCCTTTCAGAAAAATCAAACCAGTCATGCTTCCCCATGCCTCAATATAGCTTAACATATGCATCTTCCATACACACACTCCTTCCAGCTAGCCCCTTGGGAAACACTGTAGTATTGAACTGTAATATTGTTTTTCTAAAAGGAATCAATTTGGGGAAGTTCTACGGCTTGTGTTATACAGGAGGTCAGGTGAGATGATCACAGTGGTCCCTTCTGGCCTGAAATCTATGACTCAGCATGGTTATAAAAATACAGAACTCTTTCTCCTTTTTTTTCCCCAAGCCACCTATTTATTTTAGCTGTAACCTGTGTTCTTTTAAAACCAAATAGTTTTAAAAAAGTCCTCAGAGGGTTTCCTCTGAAACCCTGGCACGTACAGTCTTAATGATGAATAACCCTTCTTGTGTGTGAGAGGAAGAGAGAGAAATAATATTTCTTTCCAGGTCTGTGGATGGGAGAATGGAATCAGTATCAGCTCCTGGAGGCAGTAGTGGTATAAGGCATAGTCAATGCACACCACTGGCTGTTGTTATCATGCCTGGTCCTATAGGGCACAACACCTGCAAGCCCCACAACTTTTTATAAGAGAATGAATTGGGATTGGCTGGCTCTCATTTGATCAGTTAGCCCATCCCTTGTACACCCTCTGGAGCGAGCTGAATTACTTAGGGTGATACAAGGGAGGCTAATGGTACAATATTCAGCAAGGGAATATTTAAGCTGAATAGCAGGAAGCATTTTCTAAGGATGAAGTCTATTAAACTGGACTAGTCTTCCAAGGGCAGGGTGATTTGGATAATGCTGTCAAACCCAGAGCTGCAGAAGGTCCTAGGGTTGGGGGGCTCCATCCCACCTGGGAGAGGTTGAGGTGCTAATGTGATGGTCACTGCTCATGCATCATTGATACATGGGCGTGGGGGGCTGAGCTGCTTTTTGCTGACTGTGGTAATACACAGAGCCTCCTGCTTTATTGCACTGTGGCGCTGGATGGGCCGCATATCAGGTTCCCTCTTTTGTTTGATTGGAAACATCTGCCCGATGTTCCCCTAACTCCATACACACACAGAGTTCAGGATACATTGCTCACTCCCTTCCCTCTGCTTGGGTAACAACCTCCTGCCCCTTCAGGATGGCATTCAGGGTAGATGTGAAAGAAGAAAGTTGCACATTGAATCTAAGGCTACAAAGCTGGAGAGGGGCAACATGATGGCTTTGCAAGAGGGAGGGGGGCATGAATTTGTCTTAAGTAGCCTTCTCAAAGGACATTTTGAACTAAGTTTAAGGGAAGTTAAATAAATGTAGAAAGTCAAAACAAAACCCCACCATCCAAAACTAGCTGGGACTGGGAGTCTGCAATTTTATGTTATTCAGGAAACAAATATTTTTCCACTGCATGAAAGACTATGACCCCTACACAATTCTACTAGATCAAATATCTCTGCGAAAATGGAGTTGATTGAGCCTTTGTGAACAGCTTACTTCTGGGAAGAGGTTGGCTCATCCAAATCTTAAACTGAGGCATTTGCCAATTAAAAGAAAGGCGGGGGGGGGGGGATGTGCACAAAACTGAAGAGCAGTACTTATCTAGAGCAGCCTGGGTCATAGCAATTGCACTGCATCATTGTATTTACCATGAGTTGCAGTCCTGGGAGATGGAAGAGCCAGGAGGATAGCGCATGCCAGAATGTATGCAGGAACACTCAGAGCTGTCAACGCAGCTATCGCCATCAAGTAGCTTCCCCACTGGATAGTTCAGGTATTGGCAAAGAGGAAAACACACATTAGATCCACTCTTGACAAGATTTCATTTGCATTCTTATCCAGGGTTACTCACAGCGCTAATTGTAAAGGGCTGGGATTGTCCAAAGAACCTCATGTGAATTGAGGAGTTTCATTCAGATGCTGCTTCTGCCTGTGAACGTGCTAAATTGTGCATTTCTGGAAGCCCCATAGACATCCCATTTAAGCCACTCTGCACAATCACTGGGGGTGGGCTCAAGCCAGAACCCTACATCCAGCCATCTTTAAGGTTAGAGTAACCATGAGTCCTGTGGCACCTTAAAGACTAACATGTATTGGAGCATAAGCTTTTGTGGGTGAATACCCACTTTGCCAGATGTGCGTCTGACAAAGTGGATATTCACCCACGAAAGCTCATGCTCCAATACGTCTGTTAGTCTTTAAGGTGCCACAGGACTCATTGTTGCTTTTTACAGATCCAGACTAACACGGCTACCCCTCTGATATTTAAGGTTAGAATGTGGGAGATGTGGAAGAGGATCGAAATCCAGGTCCAAACCTAGACCTGAATGATCATGATCAAGGCTAGTCTGGAACTGTAATAAAAATGTAATAGTCCATGGGCCCATATGTATGGTCACCAGTGAGGGATTGATCCCAGACCAGTGTCACAAGTCCTTACCAGAAGTACATGTATCAAAGGGTTTCAATGGTGAGGGGTGGGGGTAGGAGTCAATAGATGGGTAAGCGCATGTAGTGACAGCTGAGGAGAAATGAGTGGGATAGGAGCTGGAGGAGCCATCAGCAGGAAAACAGAGAGCCTGCATAGTGGCTGTCCAGCCAGCACGCTTTGAGCAGCTGCAGCTTTGCTGGCTGGCCAAGATGGAAGCTGCAGCTGTCTCAGCCAGCAAACAGTAGAAGAAAGCTGCGTGCCACAAACAGGCCTGTAGAGGAACAAAAGTCAAGTTGCTGAGTCAAATCATTCCCCCTTCACTCACGCAGGAAATCAGGAATGAGCGGGTTATGTCTCCGGTGACTCTTTTAAGGACTATCGTGCCCATATTACAGATGGATAAACTGAAGCACAGACAGGTTAAATGATTTGTCCCAGGTCACCAAATGAGCCAATGGAATAGCCATGAATGGAGCAAAGGGTTCCTGACTTTCAGAGACCCATGCTCACAACTAGAAGACACCTCTTTCCTATATTTACTTCCGAGAAGTCCCCCAATGAGAAATTAAACTGGGATCTATGCATTTAAAAGCAGCAGGGCTCTCCAAGAAGAAAACGGAAAGTCTGTATTTTCCTGGCAAAAGTAACTAAACATTAAAACTGCTATGTGGTGCCCAAGTTGAACTGGCTCCTTTTTCTCTTGGAGCAGAGGCTGGACTGGAGCAGGGAAGAAAAACATCAGTTAAAGTCTCCTCAAGTTCCATCGTAAGCAGATTCCCCGCTCACTTGGTCAGATCCTTCTTGGATGTGGCATGTTATGAAACGCAGGTAAAATTCTCCTTCACTAACATTGCACTGAAACAATAGAACACGTATTTGAAGTATTTCTTCCTTTTCTCTCCCTGACACTCATGTAGTTACCTCCTTGCTTCCCTTTGCCATTCTCTCCCTCCATAGCATCTTTAGCAGTGCTCTTCCCAGCCTCTTCTTACAGCTCCATTCCTCTGCTCTCTCCCAGTCACACTTCTCCTGAACTGAGGTGACCAGAGCAGCTACAGTAGAACTTCAGAGTTACAAACACCAGAGTTACAATCTAAGCAGTTAACCACACACTTCATTTGGAACTGGACGTACACAATCAGGCAGCAGAGACTTAAAAAAAATATCATACAGCACAGTACTGTGTTAAACATAAACTGCTAAAAATAAGGAGAAAGATTTTTTTTTAAATTGACAAGTTAAAGAAACTGTTTCTATGCTTGTTTCATTTAAATTAAGATGGTTAAAAGCAGCATTTTTCTTCTGCATTGTAAAGTTTCAAAGCTGTATTCAGTCAATGTTCAGTTGTAAACGTTTGAAAGAACAACCATAAAATTTTATTCAGAGTTACAAACAACCTCTGTTCCCAAAGTGTTCGTAACGCTGAGGTTCTACTGTAATTGAAACAACCAGCTGTGAAGCAGGGTAGCAGCAGTATTTCCCAGCTAATTAATTCCACTCTCTTGGCTATTCCTTACCCTGTCCAGATTGTGAGGGGATGGGAATGAGGTGAAATCAGTCAGCTCTGAACAGGGGTGGCTCCAGGCACCAGCACACCAAGCGTGTGATTGGGGTGGCAACCCGCAGGGGGTGCTCTGCCGGTCGCCGCGAGGGCAGCAGGCAGACTGCCTTCGGCGGCACACCTGTGGAGGGTCCGCTGGTCCCGTGGTTTCGGCGGACCTCCGGCAAGCTGCCGCCAAATTCGCAGGACTGGGGACCTCCTGCAGGCAAACTGCCGAAGGCAGCCTGCCCACCGTGCTTGGGCGGCAAAATGCTTAGAGCTGCCCCTGGCTCTGAAGCAGTTTTGCTACAGTGTTCCAGTTTCAGTTAGCTGTCTTGTTAACACCGCTGTGCAGGTATAGGCTATTTTGTGATGCAGAGCAGGGCAGGGGATAGAGTCAGCAGTGCCTGTTGTTCTAAAAGGAATAGTCTAATCCAAACTCTGCTTTGGAGGAACCATCCAAGCACTATCCAGGCCATCCTGCTTAGTGTTTATAACCAGATGTGATCAAACATATTCAGTGCCCTGTTCTTTCAATCATCCAACTCCTGCACCTCTACTTGCAGCCTGAACACCTTTCATCCAAAGCCATGTCTACACTACAGAATTATGTCAACCTATGTTACATTGACATACAGCTACAGCAGTTATTAAATCGCTTTTGCATGTCCACGCTGCTTCTTGTGTCGGTGGCGCGTGGCCTCATCAGGAGCGCTTGCACTAATTTAACTGTCAGTGTGGGGCTTTGTGGGAAGGCTTCTGAAAGCCAGCAACAGTGGACTTAAGCAACACAGTTTCTACACTGACGCTGCATCGACCTAACTGTGTCAACCTAAGCTCTATGTCTCTCGCAGAGGCGGAGTTAAGTCAGCATAACTGGTGAGTTACATCGGTGGGAATGACAATTTAGTGTAGCCGCTGGCAGAGTTAGGTTGACGGAGTCGATCTAATGCTGTAGTATAGACCGGATCCCAGAATGCTTTGATTACCTGCTGCAGCACATCATCATTTGAGTTTCGTACACCGTTGTCTTTAGAATTGTACAAGCCACTTTGCTAACAAGTTGAAAAGTTTAGGAGCATTGCTGCTGCAGGCAAAGGGTGCTGAGTAGTGTTCACCCTGAGTAACAGCAAAATGCCTATACACTTGCTATTAGACACCAAGGAAGATATGCAGATCTGAAAGGCTAACGCCTTACAAAATGAACTACACTGGGGCTTTACAGACACAACGCTTGTCCAGGGGAGGTTGAGCAGTAGGAGTTCATAGATTCATAAGATCAGAAGACCTGTATAACATGGGCCATAGGACTTTGCCTGTTAATTAACTGGCCCGTAGAGACATTCAAGTTCCCCCACCCTGCCATCTCCCCAGGCCATGCCCTGCACTGACAGAATACAAAAGAAACTGCAATATAATAGGAACAACAGTGAGGTATAAATGGCTGTAAAGACCAATTTAGAATGAAATGTCGATGGCGCGCGCACACACACATACACACACACACAACTCTAGCATTGTTGCCACTCCCCTGCTGTGAAACATGCTTTCTGCATATTAAAGCTTACTCAGTTACATGAGGTATCTGGTAAATTACTATAGAGAGTTAAACATACATCTTTGTACACACCAGTGAAGTCAACACTATAAACATGAACTACAAGGCTATTCCCACTTAGAGAAGCAAGAGGAGGGAGAACATGGTTTCTGCAGCCAAAGATCAAGCTTTCTTCAATATGGCAGTGATGGACACATTAGAGGAAGAGAGAAAAAACATATAGACGAAACTCTGCTCAGCTTAACCATGCAAGTAGCCCCGCTGAATTCAATGAGATAATTTGTATGAACAAGGCAATACGAACAATTTGCCCTATAGATTTAAACCACTAAGGATCCTCCTGAACAAAATGTAAAATATCTCCCCTTTTTGCTTTAATAATCCCCTTCAGTAGAATCATCTCATCTTCTTCTGAGAGTTGGATCCTCTAACCTGAAGTAATTCAGAAGAAATTTATAGGTTTGTAGGCATCAGATTGTGCAACCCTGGCCTGGAAGGAATTTCTGCTGCACTAACTGGTGCTGATGTTCACAAAAAAAAATATTTTTTCAGTTGAACTTAAATAGAAGTCCTTTCACAGAGCAAGCATACAGGCAGTATAGAAACTGACCTATTCTAGGGCACACACAAAGAGAAGTGCTGATTTCAGGAACATTTGAAGACAGACATTGGTTTTCTTCTGGTAAAATAGGTAACATCATTGCCAAATGTTTCTCTGTGTAAATAAATCAGTAAATAAATTACCAGGGCAGCTGCAGCCATCAGCACATTGTCCTTGACAAACTTCATTGATATTCAGACTCTGGCAGGTTTTGACACAAGGAGATACACACTCCTTATACTCCATGCCAACTGGACATCTTGGCCCTGAAACAATTAAACAAAATTAGAAATACATATCCCTTAATAACTGTAAATCTCTTTAATTATCATAGAACAAACGATCAGGGTCAGAGATGAGGTCAAATCCTCTCTGATCAATGATTTCATTTTCGGGAACAAAATATTTAATAGATGTTAATTTTGTTGCTTAATTTGACAGTTGCATCTGCCACTCTGCTCTATAGAGAACGAGACCTCTGTGAAAGCTTGAAGGCTTATATATTTCATCAACAGACGTTTGTCCAGTAAAGATATTACCTCACTGGCCTTGCCACTTTGTTCTATAGACATGTTTAAGGTTAAAAAAAAATTGTTTTTTCACAAATCACATATCATCCATGGAAAAAAAGCAAATTACGTGATAATAATTCTGAGTGTAATCTGTGTGATCCAATACTGAGAAAAGCCCTGCAAGGATATCTAGCTGCTTCTGATACAGAAATGGATTATTTACCTCCTAAAGACCCTCACATTTGTAAAGCTCATTCACTTTGTCACACTGCTGTCTTGTATTGACAGGGAGAAGTGAATCAGGTGTGGGACCTAGAAATCCCAAAATATATCCTTGAGCTGGACCAGCCTTAACATGCATGGGTTCATTCTCGGCTTCTTTTTATGAACTATCATCAAATTTCCAGTTAATTCTATTTCCCAATGACATTACTCATGGGACGCACATAGCATGGCAGAGACAAATTTACCCAGAATGCTTGTATCAAAGGGCCCTCTGGTGACAACCACATGGACTGATTTGCACTGACAACACTACACCATGCAAGCAGAGTTTCTTTGCTGGGCAAGATGCTTCCGTAAAAGCTAACACAAAAGAAAGCAATGTCCTCACATTAGGATTAAGGCACAGAGTAGTCTCTTTCCCAGGGGACCATATGCCACACGGGACTCATGTCTCTAGGAAGCAGCATAAGGTCCTTACCAGCAGAATAAAAATATATTTAAGCTTGTCGTGACAGATATGACAATATCCTTCAATATCCTGGACATTGTGGAATTAAGATAAAATTTACTGAGGTTAGGTTTACACTGTGAACCTTATAGCAGCAGAGCTGTGCCACTACAGCCATGCCGCCATGTAAGGAGTGATCACTCTTGCCAACAAAATAAATCCGCCCCCAAAAGAGTCGGTAGCTTTGTGGTCAGGAGAGCATCTCCCATCGACAAAGCGCTGTTCACACCAGCACTTTTCATCAGTAAAACTTCTGTCGGCCAGGTGTGTGTTTTTTTCACACCCCTGACCGACAAAAGTTTTACCAATGAAAGTGCAGCGTAGACAAAGCCTGGGTTAAATTTAATGCCCTCGGGGTCCGTTGTATTAAAAATGCAATTGTGGATTTGTTATTGAGAATTGTTTGTAATTTCTCTATGAGACTGACTAATGCAATTTCTGGGAAGGATAAGAAATGTCAAGGACTTTTAGGACAATACATGTGAAGTGGATTTCCTTGGAAATACTGGGTGTCAATAGACTGCAAATGACTCATGGGGGAGGCGGTGATGTTCATCCTTTTGAAGCTGTGCCTGGAGAACAACCCATTGTCCACTAATTACCTGCTTCTGGAAACTCCAGAGCAAAGACCCCTAAAGGATAGGCTAAAACTTTTCATGAGTGTGCCAGTTCTGAGCTGAGGCTGTTATGAATTTATGATCAAGAAGAGACTCCTTGGTGGGCTTTGAAGGACTAATCACCTGCCTCAGCCCTTGTTCGAGTTGAGGTGATCTCTGCTAAGCTTATTAGCACATGTAGTTCTTTTATTGGTTTTAATGTTTTCTCAGCAGTGCTTTTACCGTAAGAATAAAACATGCTTGCATAGAAAGAACTGCTTGGTAAATCATAACTGTGGCCAGCTACACTGTTACTAGTCTCTGGAGAGCAAGCAAGCAGGCCTGCTTAGGCAGACTATCTGCTAGTGAATTCATAGTATAATCAGGGAGCTGTTCAGTCTCGGTCAGAAAGGAGAGAGATGGAGGTCTCCACCCAACAGATGTGATGGCTGGGGAGCAGGAAACTAGAGTGGGTGTCCTTGCTGGGCTAGAGATGGGGAGTACAGGTGCAGTGGCCTAAACTATGACATTATCTCCTCCCCCAAAGAGTAAACAAGGAAAAACAAATGCTGTTGATCTGTGGGTTTGACTAAAAACACAAATGAAAATAAACCTCCCTTCCCAACAGTATGGAGAACGGTTCTGGCCCTCCCTACTGGCAAACCAGGGGCTTGATTTTCCCTGCCCCACTCCTTGTATAGTTATTTCTGTCAGTGTAAGGAGAGTGTAATGTGGATGTAACACACCACCAGATCAGAATGGTAGCATCGTACACACACTTTGTACTAATGTTAAAAACTACACAAAGTGCAGGGCAATGGAGAGACTCATACCGCAAAGAAGTAAGATTGCCTCATTTATTAGTCCATCTCTCTTGACAGGCAGCTCAAACAGATGTTCTGGAAGAGGGCATGTTCTCATCTCTTCCTCTCACTCT
Organism: Chelonoidis abingdonii; assembly: GCF_003597395.2. Classification (NCBI taxonomy): domain Eukaryota; kingdom Metazoa; phylum Chordata; order Testudines; family Testudinidae; genus Chelonoidis; species Chelonoidis abingdonii. The sequence goes on along the minus strand of NC_133769.1, from coordinate 139,394,406 downwards.
CTGCCCTCACTGACTTTTAGCCGCTTCTTTGACCTTCTGGGTATTGCGTATGAACACCCTGTCACCTGTCCCTAATGAATGTGTACTTCCCTGGTCAAAATAGGGTGATCATGTCTTGAATCACATATTATCTGGAAGTTTATTGGCAGAGTTAGAAATCAAGCCACCTCAACCCAAAGCTCATGGCTGGCAGCACTCTGTTGATAATGGAGCCACATCATGGATAGACACTCCTGTAGAGTAGATTCAAGCTAGTAAAGAATGAGGGAACAAAATAATCTTGCTAGATAAACCAGGAGAGGAGTAAAAGCTTTTTCTGACAGACCCTCTCAACTGCAATGTATAGATCTGTGGGTTAAGCAATAATAGCCTTACGGGAAAGCTTTGGAATCATAATGATATAGTCTTACTACACGAGCTGTCGTTGGGCCAGCCATCCACAATCACTCCTTGCTGAGCGCAGCTCCTGGCATACTCAAGGAAAGTTGGACAGTGACAGTGCATGTCCTGAGCACAGGTGCACAAGTCTTCTTCACAGAGACCAATGAATAGCTCCGGATCAACTCGATGGTGGCATTTGGAGAATACTGAAGATGTCCTTAGCAGCTGGCACCTTTCCATGATGTCCTGCGTAATTAGAACAAGTGAGAGGGAAAAATCAAAATATTGTTGCAGACTGTTTAGATCAGTGTTCCTCAACCAACGGGTCATGAATTGGGGCGGGGGGGGATGGTATGAAAGACAATCTGGGGGATTGTGGGGTTTTGAAAATTTTAATATAATCTAAAGCAAAAGAAATGTCACTCCTCCACCCCCCACACACTGTTACCCTTCAAGGTCAATTATTAGAGTTGTAGGGTCATAAATTTTAGAGCCAGACAGGACCACCAGATCATTCAGTCTCACCTGCTGTACATCACAGGCCAATAAGCACCACCCAGCCACCTCCACACTAAACCCAACAACCAGAATTATACCAAATTATTACATCCCTCAGGAGACTAAACTATTATGTGGCACAGGCAGAGAACAGAAAGGACCCATGTGCATCAATGTACCTATGTTAACCTCTTGACACACACACATACAGAAATAAATTATATTAATGACAACAGTGAAGTCTAATATTATATTGCCCAATTCTAATATTTTTATCTAGACCCTGTTTTTTCACTGCAGGATTAGAAGATGAGTAAGTGTCACAGAAGTCATGGGAGTTACTCTGACCCTTGAATTTCCATACCAACATCTGACATAATGGCTGTGAGCTAACTGCTTTTATATATAAGTAAAATATAGGTATATGCCAGGAAGCAATAAATAAATAGTTAATCTGAGTCTGACCTAGTTAAATGTTTAGCTGCTGGTGGTAGGAGAGAGATAATTTAAACTATCCAAGATGTTCCAAGGACTTTGACAAATTATAGCTGATTTTTCCTTCTTTTGATGAATTTTGTCAATGTATCAATATAGTTGATTTCTGATAATTAAATTTGAAAATATAAACAATTATAAACTGGTTAAAAGATAGGAAACAAAGGGTAGGAATAAATGGTCAGTTTTCAGAATGGAGAGACTTAAATAGTGGTGTCCTCAGAGGTCTGTACTAGGCCCAGTCCTATTCAACATATTCATAAATGATCTGGAAAAAGGGGTAAAAACAGTGAAGTGCAAAATTTGCAGATGATACAAAACTACTCAAGATAGTTAAATCCCAGGCAGACTGCGAAGAGCAACAAAAGGATCTCTCAAAACTGGGAGACTGGGGAATAAAATGGCAGATGAAATTCAGTGTTGGTAAACGCAAAGTAATGCACACTGGAAAACATAATCTCAACTATACATATAAAATGGTGGGGTCTAAATTAGCTGCGACAACTCAAGAAAGAGATCTTGAAGTCATTGTGGATAGTTCTCTGAAAACATCCACTTAATATGCAGAGGCAGTCAAAAAGCAAACAGAATGTTGGGAATTATTAAGCAAAGGCTAGATAATAAGATAGAAAATATCATATTGCCTCTTTATAAACCCATGGTATGCCCACATCTTGAACACTGAGTTCAGATGTGATCGTCCCATCTCAAAAAAGTTATATTGGAATTGGAAAAGGTTTAGAAAAGGGCAACAAAAATGATTAGGAGTACAGAACGGCTGCCAGATGAGGGGATATTAATAAAACTGGGACTTTTCAGCTTGGAAAAGAGACAACTGAGGGGGGATATGACAGAGGTCTATAAAATCATGACTGGTGTGGAGAAAGTAAACAAGGAAGTGTTATTTACTCCTTCTCAAAACACAGGAACTAGGGGTCACCAAATGAAATTAATAGACAGCAGGTTTAAAATAAACAAAAGGAAGCATTTTTTCACACAATGCACAGTCAGCCAGTGGAACTCTTTGCCAGAGGATGGCCAAGACTATAACAGAATTCAAAAAGAACTAGATAAATTCCTGGAATCATAGATTATTAGGGTTAGAAGGGACCTCAAGAGATCATTTATCCAACCCCCTGCTTAAAGCAGGACCAATCCCCAAATGGTATCCTCAAGGATCAAACTCACAACCTTGGGTTTAGCAAGCCAATGCTCAAACCACTGAGCTATCCCTCCCCCCTGATGGAGGACAGGTCCATGAAGGACTATTAGCCAGGATGTGCAGGGATGGTGTCCCTAGTCTCTATTTGCCAGACACTTGGAAGGGCAACGGGGGATGGATCACTTGATGATTGCCTGTTCTGGCATTGGCTACTGTCAGAAGACAAGAAACTGGGCTAGATGAACCTTTGGTCTGACCCAGGATGGCCGTTCTTATTATTAATAAGCATAGAATTTGCAGCATCCAGCAGAAAAGTAATACAGATGTGGGAGCAAATGATTCCAAAAAGCCCCATTTTCTGAATCACTGTGAGTTTGTAACTAATCTTTGGCCACTTAGGAACACTCACTTGTAACTATGCTGCACACCATTGTCCCTCAGATATCCAGAATGATAGCAGGATAAGAAAATAATTCCTCTAGCTCCAAAGGCCTTTCCCACTAGTATTGGAGCTAAAGGAGAATATCAGTTAGGTGTTGCACCAGAGGGTCTGTTTTACACAGGCACAAGGTGTTCTTTGTGAATGGAGACATGTGCCTGTATGGAGAAACTTGCAGGACTGAGGTGGTTACACTTTGCTGCACAAGTTGGGAGCACCAGCGAGTGACAAGCATTCCTTTTTCTGCTAATTAGCACTTGCTTTTCTCTATCGGGAGGGACATTATTCAGCCTAATATTCATGCTGAAGCTGTTCTGATTCCATTCAGTAAAGGGCAGTAATTAGAACTGACAGTGTAGCAGCAAGATGCCAAGTATCAGAGCTGGAGTCAGGAACCAGGAGCGGGGTAGAAGCAAGAGTGATCAATCAACAGCTGCTAGGCAGAAGAACTGAGCAACCACTAACTGCTGCTGCTGAGTTTAAAAGCAGGCCGGCTGGCTCCCTTCAGCCAATCAGGCAGTTCTATACAATGCAGCTGAGCTCATTAATCTGCCTGGGGATTGGGTTTGGCTAATCCTCAAACTCAGCTGAAGGCGCTCAATCCTGGCAGACAGACACCAACAATTCCCAATGGCGGTAACTTGTGAGATTTCAGAATTTGTTCTCATGCTCGGCTGGAACAAAACTCAAACCTTTCAGAGGTTTTCACAAAAACCGGTTGTCTCCAAGACCCAGGTTCCAGTCTCTGCTCAGCCTGATTCAAAGTAGAGTTTTTCCTCTCAAATCGTTCTCAGTCAGGCAAAGTAGGGGCTTAAATCTGTCCTCTCACAACAGTGCCACAGTCACCCAGCCATAGAAAATCTCTTTGCTCTCTTTTCAACCTTTCTGACAAAAGTTTAATGGAAACTAATGTCCCCACAAAACATTTCAGCTTCCCAAAACAGCATATTTTGCCAAAATGAAATTTCAGAACATTTTCACTGATCACCTCCAGTAGTTCACTATTATTTAATCACTATCCTAACCTCAGTTTAATATAATATAAATTATTTTATTTTTGAATGTAGTTCAGTGTAAAGATGTAAGGAGTTGATAGTATTGTTCCATGAGAAATTTAAAAGGCCACTGATTTAATGTGTGGTAAATTACTCGTGACTGGAGATGGGATCAAGCCATAACATTCTGACCTGGATTTTGAATCGCTCCCCTCCAGTTTCAGAAACATTCAGTTGCCACGGTATAGTTCAGCTAGCTGCAAAATTTAGGTCTGGACTCCACTTTGGATTCTAAACAACCCTCAAGACTGGAAAAGTTTGGATCCCAGAATTTTAACCAAGTTACATTTCTATGATGTGTTGCTACAGGGCATTGTTGTAGACTTGTGGAGTTTAAGCCTTAATGGAAAAGAATCTCTGCAAATGTTTAACAGGACATTGCCAATTTGCAAAAAGATCAGTTTGTTTATTTTGTACATTTGACAGCACTCCATGTATCATAGAAACATAGAATCATAGAATCAAAAGGTTGGAAGGGACCTCATGAGGTCATCTAGTCCAACCCCCTGCTAAAGGCAGGACCATTTTCCCTAAATAATCCCAGCCAGGGTGCGGTCTAGCCGGACTTTAAATAGCTCTAAAGATGGAGATTCTACCACCTCCCTAGGTAACCCATTCCAATACTTCACCACTCTCCTAGTCAGAAAGTTTTTTCTAATATCCAGCCTCGACTTCCGCAACTGCAACTTCAAACCATTGCTCCTTGTTCTGTGCTCCGTCACCACTGAGAACAGCCTAGCTCCCTCCTCCTTGGAGCATCCCTTCAAGTAGTTGAAGGTTGCTATCAAATCCCCCCTTAGTCTTCTCTTCTGCAGGCTAAATAAGCCCAGTTCCTTCAGTCTCTCTTCATAAGTCATGTGCTCTAGTCCTCTAATCATTTTTGTTGCCCTCCGCTGGACTCTCTCCAATTGTTCCACGTCCTTTTTGTAGTGTGGCGCCCAAAACTGGACACAATATTCCAGATGCGGCCTCACCAGTGCCGAATAGAGGGGAATAATCACATCCCTCGATCTGCTGGCAACACTCCTACTAATACAGCCCAGTATGCTATTAGCCTTTTTGGCTACAAGAGCACACTGTAGGCTCATGTTCAACTTTCCATCTACCGTAACCCCAAGATCCTTTTCTTCAGCACTGCTACTTAGCCAAACAGTCCCCAGCCTGTAGCAGTGCATGGGGTTTTTCTGTCCTAAGTGCAGGACTTTGCACTTGTCCTTGTTGAACTTCATGAGGTTTCTTGTGGCCCACTTCTCCAATTTGTCTAAGTCTCCCTGAATCCTATCCCTGCCCTCCAGCGTGTCCACCACTCCCCCCAACTTGGTGTCATCTGCAAATTTACTTAATGTGCAAGCTATCCCATCATCAAGATCATTAATGAAGACATTGAATAGAACGGGCCCTAAGACAGACCCCTGGGGCACACCACTTGTTACTGGTTGCCAACTAGAGAGTGTGCCATTGATACCTACCCGCTGAGCCCGTTGATTCAACCAGTTTTCTATCCACTTCACAGTCCATTCCTCCAACCCATACTTCCTTAGTTTGCTGATGAGAATGCTGTGGGAAACCGTGTCAAAAGCCTTACTAAAGTCAAGGTATACAACATCAACAGCTTTGCCCCCATCCACAAGTCCAGTCATCTCATCATAGAAAGCAATCAGGTTGGTCAGGCATGATTTACCCTTGGTGAATCCATGCTGACTGCTTCTGATCACCTTGTTTTCCTCTAAGTGTTTCAGGATGGATTCCTTCAGCACCTGCTCCATGATTTTTCATGTATAGTTAGTTTCACTGTTTTCCACTCTATCTTTAATTCGTTTCAGACTTACTTTGAAAGGAGCCACTGATTCTGGGTGAGATGCCACAGATGCAGTGTGAGATGCCACAGACCTGATTTTTAGAAACGCTGAGCCACAAAACTTCACCTGGAGTTTTGGGTGCTCAGCACCTCTGAAAAATCAGGTCCAAGGCATCTCACTTTGGAGACCCAAATCAATGCCCCTTGAAAATTCTGGCATTAATCAGTTTCCCCTGATGTTTTTATGGCTCTTTCACATAGCAAGAGGGGAGAAAATAAAAATATAGGAAACTGATTGTAAACCCCCAAAAAATTACAGGGATATTTAGGAACAAATGTAGGACCTGATGCTACTTTGTTTATTGTTAGGTTTTTTTAATTCATTTGATTTCAAGTTGGCAGTGTCACTTTAAACATGATTGGTGGCACCATGGCATGGACGATTCTTTGTCATCACAGCTTGCTGACCTCTCTTCTCCCCTAACTCCACCGCACAAAATTGTCAGGGGAATTTTACACATTCTTCTGATTTCTTTTGCACTGCATTTCTGTTACTCTCTGAATTGCGTAACAAAGACAAATGCCATTAAATAGATATTACTAAAAAAATAATCTTTAAGGCAGAGTAAAACATTTTAACATGAAAACAATGAACTCTATTTCCTCTATGTTTGAAATCTATTGTGCATAGATAAAGACAATATGTTCTATATATCATCTGAAAGGGATTTGCTTTGGGGTGGGTCTAATGTTTCTGGGCTTTCATTTTATTTGGTTTTCTCATGTCTCCCTTATCAAATAAAGAATGCTAAAGAGGCCTGGCTGATTATAAGCTCTCTGAAGCAGACACCTAACTTTCTGTGTTATGTGAGGTGCCTTCTACATCTTTGGGTGTGGTATAAATAATACACAACTTGCCACACTGACTCAGCGAAGCTTTCTCCCACACACTGTAGGAGCTTGTGTGAGACATCAGGGTAAAAGAGAGATGGGGCCACTGTAACTCCATGACTTCACGGGAGTTAGTCTTGATTTATACCATTGTAAATTAGAGGAAAATCAGGCCCACAAGCTATGCACCTCTCCATTTGCCTTCCAAGGTCTTGAGATAAACAAGATTCACGTCAGCACTGGCTCTCTTTGTTGTAGACAGAGAATATTCATCCTTATGCATTTTACCTTGTTCCCATTGAAGTCAATGGCAAAATTATCTGGTTATCAGGACTTTATTTATAGGTATAATACTTGAAGAATAGATAAGGACATCATGGAAGATAGCCTCTGAGTACTATTTCTAAGGGAAGGTGAAATCTTGAAAGTGAGGATCACATTTAAGAATGTATAAAAACCTTTTACCACTCAAAAAAGCAGAGATCTCTTCCTGCAAGAGTACTGCTACAAAGACTGTTCTTTGGTCCGTCTGTATTACAAATACAGCTGTGTTGGGGCACTCCATTATAAAACAGTTTGCTTTTGTCTGTGAACATAGAACTAAACTGTTATAACTATGTGAAGGGAACTGTGACACAACTCTTAAGATAAAGGACCCAAACTGAGCACGGATGTAAAAGTGGATATAACTTCTTACTGGCTTACATTAAGGCTGAATTTCATGCTAGAGTTATAGCTCCTTCAAAAAAAAAAAAAAAACTAAAAAAACTCTATGATCCAGCTGAGGCACAATCTTGTTCTGTGTACCTCCTGGTTGTGTAACTGCAGGCAGGACCTTTGTGAGCCAGGCATAAGACAATTATTATGATCATAATATTTAGTACAGAAGTGCCTAAAGACCAAATAAGAATAGTGCCCCATCGTGCTAGGCACCGCACAAACACAGAGTAGTAGTGTCAAAATCTAATCCCTTGTACAACTTCCCAACCTTACGTCCAAGGATCAGTCTTTCCCATATCTTGTCTCCTACAATGTTCCACTCTTCCAGCAATACCATCCTTAGTGCCCCATTCAGTTCCTTCTCCCAATAACCCTTCCTTACATCTTTCATTCATGGGATGACCCCCTTACCCAGGTTGCCAACCCAACATTCCCTCTTCATTTAATCCTTCCTGAAGACCCACTCTTTCCTCAATGCCCACAAACAGTGAGTTCTTAACCAAAAATAAAATATTCACCTTTGTTAACTCCCTCTCTGGATTTCCCAGCATGTCCTGTCTTCCACATATTTTTTTTTTAAACAGTTTTCTCTAAGAGGCAGGAACTATCTGTGTTCCATACAGTACAGTGTGGAGTTTATTGTTCATATTATGAACAATAATAATTACAATTTTCTCCTGTGATGGTCTATTTATTAAGGCTGGTTGGGAATTTTCTCTCTAATTGAATTTTTGACAGAATATCTCCACAAAATTAAATTTTCAGCAGGACAGAAATACTGCTGATTCCTGTAACCAAGCTAAAACCCAGTCTGTATGAACCAAGTCATTAACATGGTTACAGATCATAGTTAAACACAATTAGCCAAATGTATGCACACTGCAAACTACAAACAGTACAGGGGCAAGCTATGTCCCTTGCATCTATTGTAGTGGTAGCATAGCTTAGATCTGGCATTTGTGGTCAGTTATGCAATAGCTGCATAACTGCATAACTGACCACAATTACTTAGGCCAGGTCTACACTGCGACTTTAAATCAGTTTAATGGCCGATATAACGATTTAACGCTGTACCCGTTCACACGACGTCGTCATTAATATCGAGTTAAACGGCTCCTTAAATCGATTTCGGAACTCCTCCCAGACGAGAGGAGTAGCACTAAATTCGATAGTGATAACTCGGATTAGGGTTCGTGTGGACGGAAAACGACATTATTGGCCTCCAAGAGGTATCCCACAGTGCACCACTGACCGCTCTGGTCCGCAATCCGAACTCGGATGCGGAGTGCCGGTAAACAGGAAAAGCCCCGAGACCTCTAGAATGACATTTCCTGCTTTCACGTGTCCAGCTCTGATCAGTACGGGTGGCGATGCAGTTCAAATGCAAAAGTAGCTCCTGCATTGAACCTTACGGGAGATACTAGATCTGATCGCTGTATGGTGAGACAAATCTGTTTTATCAGAGCTCCGTTAAAGAACAGGAAATGCCAAAGCGTTTGAAAAATAAACTCCAGGATACACAGCGGTGCGTGACAACCGTAACAGGAAGCCAGAGACTCAAACGGATGCTCATGGAGGGAGGGAGGGGGTAATGAGGACTACAGCTACCAGTCTCCACAGCAGTCTCTGAAAACTATTTGCATTCTTGGCTGAGCGCCCAATGTCTGTAGCTTAATACACGGTGTCTTGCGTGGTTCACGGAACAGCTCGTCAGTCTCTTCCCCCCCCCCAGCACGTGAAAGAGAAGTAAAATAAATAATTCCTTGAGTACTGTAAATGTCACCCTCTGTGTACTGAATGCTGCTGGCAGAGAGTACGCGAGGTGTTGACAACGGTCAGGATACCGTTTGTGATCTCAGGGTCCATGATTGCTGTGCTATGGCGTTTGCTCAATGCACTCCGGGAAAAAGGCGCCAAAGGGTTGTCTGCTGCCTTCACAAAGGGAGGGGTGAGGCTGTACCCAGCACCACCCGGGGCAATGTTTTCTGCCCCATCAGGCACTGTGCTCTCAACCCGGAAGTGGGAACTATGGGATAGCTGAGGAAAAGCTACCCACAGTGCACCGCTCCTGAAATCGATGGTAGCTTTGGACCATGGACTCAAACAATCGATTTCGTGATCCAACTGTGGATGCGCTAAACCGATTTTATTAGATCTGTTTTGTAATATCGGTTTAAGCTAATTCGAAATAATCGTGCAGTGTAGACGTACCCTTACATGACAAACTTTTTTGGACACTAAAAACTATCAGAGGGGAGACAATATGTTTTTCTCAACCTTAACAATTGTTAGGAAATGGATTAAATCATAAGAAAGTGTACGAATTAACTTCAGCCCGTGATCTCATTTATTTATCCATCCCTACAGTCAGCTGATAGGTCGTCACCACATGATGATACTTCATTTTCTCAGTGACTGAGATCATCACCCCAATACAGTGGTTAAAGTAGATGAAGAGAGGCTGGGGAGATAACCAGGTTAAGAAGCCATCATCAGTGGTCTGGGTTTTATGAGATGATGCAGGGTTATATCCTCTTGTGCTGCAGCAAGAGGAAGAGAATGGGAACCAGGGAATACATGTATCTGAAGGGAGTTCAAGTCTCCAGGCAGGTCCATAGCCATCCAAGCAAAAGCACGTACATGGGTAGAGCAAGCATATTGCTGGCACTTCCCATCACCATTTCCTAGCAGGATAGAGAATGTGGCCAGGGTGGAGAATCTGTACAGATACACAAAACAGGGAAAGGTGGGGGCTCAAGGGGATCCTTCAATGGAACATTGTCAAATGCAGGGAACTGCACAATTGAAAGACATAGCAAGACAGAGATTTTATGCAAAAATCGACAGAGCTGGTTTGTGCACTGAGGTGAGGTGGGGTGGGGATGGAGGTGTCTCCCTGGAGCGGAGAGGGAGGCAGCAGGAGTTCTTTCTGTTCTCTTATCCAGTGGAGGAGAAAGGCAGAGAGCAGGCAGGACTGACCTTCCTTCAGAGGAGAGGAGATATATAGGGGTGTCACAGCCAGGATACCTTTTCTTCCCCCATTAGTTGCTGTTTCACACACTGGCAGGAAAGGTTAGGAGCCCCAGAACTAATGCAACTTCAGCTTCTCCTGCCTGAGAAGTGCTCACCTCAGTAGCCAAAGCAAAAGAGAAAATCTGGAAAAGCAGGGAGAGCGGTCCTCCCCAACTTCTCTTACTATCACCCCTGCACCTAGACAGTTTCCCTGTCAGACTTTTCCTCTTGTCATGAGTAATCTGTATCCAGGTAATTCCTTTTTTTCAAACCAATTTACAGGGCTCCACTGTTTGTCATACTTAATGTTAGGCATTGTATTGAAGTCAATGCAAGAGCTCTAGTTTTGCCTTTGGATCAGGCCCATAGAGCTGTTCATCTTCCAAAGCATTTGTTCAACAAATTAAATTGTGAGGCATCTCTGTAGAGACAAGGTTTGAAACAGCAATTTGTGGGGGAAGAAAAGACAAGAACTCCAGATCTAGATGGGGGAGAGTAATGACATGAACCAAAGCTATTGTTTTCTTCCCCTGCCAGCTGAGTGCCTCAGATCCAAAGGGGCTGAGAGATGGGGGAGATTTGCATTCCTGAAGCTGAAGCTAGCAAACAAAGGAATCTGTTTCTTGATTGAAAAGATCAGAATTCTTCAGCAAGCCCTCACTTTTGCTGGACTTCTATTAATAGTACAATGTTTGTTCATGGCAGTGAATAAATTAAATCAATGTTTGTCAAATGCTGTGGGCTCAGGAATTCACAGAATAGAGTTCATTACTTTGGCCTGTGGAGCAAATGTCATCTTGCAAAGCAGCAATATTTAAAGTGATTTATATAGAAGCAACTGTAAATTCTAATCCACTCTGTAAACTGTGTTCAATCTGTTTTAGAATCAAGGCCAGGGCTGGGTGATTGTTGTGGCCTTGTCTACAATGGAAGAATTTTCCAACAAATTCAAACTGATTTTGATAGACAAAGCTCCAGTGACCCCAACCAGTTATAAGAACTGTTTCAGGGCCTCGTCCACACTGCAGTTCCAACCAGTTTTAGAATGGGTTTGTATTTTGGTGCAGTCAAGCAAACCAAACCCAGCAGGTCTCACAGAGCCTTAGCACCATAAATAAGGTAGATTTCAATCAACTCAGAAACCAAGGTAAAAACTCTCCATAGACCTAAACTCAGGCTTAGGAAAAAGATGTTCACTGTCATTATCCATTACTATGAACTGCCACTATGAATGACAATGAACAGTTATTGGACCAGAGAAAGAAGGAGGATTATTCTGGAGTCTAGTGGTCAGGACACTCACCTAGGATGTGGGAGACCCAAGCGTAAGTCCCTGTTCCAAGGACTAATTATTTATGAAGAGTGGAACAGCTTCAGCAGGAGAGAGGAGACTCAACTGAGAATATCTTATAGTTCAGTGGTTAGGGCATTCTTCAGGGAAGTGGGGGGACCCCTGTTCAAATCCCCTCTCCAGGTCAGACGAGGGGGGAATTGAATCCAGCTCTGCTACATCCCAGGTGAGTTTCCTAATCACTGGGTTAACAGTTGTAAGGCCTCCTTCCCAGTCCCCCCAAAAATATTTTGACCAAAACTATTGTATTTTGGAACATTTCTGTCAAATTCGTGAATTGTTCCAGGTCAATCAAAACTGCATTTTTTGGTGAATAAATAATTAATCTGAAAAATTTCACCCAGCTCTAGATGAAAGTTAGCTCAGGTATGTCTCCAAGTACCACAATGACACCTCTGATTGCAGTGAAGACATACCAGACAGGGTAGGCAGGGTTCCACTTGCATCCATAGTTAACAACACTTTTCCACAGCCAATGCTCTAGATTCTAGGGGCCTGGGGCTACAAGGTTGGGGTTGCAATTATATTTCGATGAATTTTAGAATGTTTAATAGGAATATCATTATTCAGAGGCTCAAAAGGTTTGGGGGTCTGTGTAAATAGCCAGAAGCTCCTCTGAACGTAAGTAATCTCCTCCTCTGTGTGGCTGAGTAATGAACAATCAAATATCCCCAGAGCAAGAACTTTCTACACTGTATTTCCTTTATCATCTTAGGCCCAACTTAAAAAGCATTGATCTAGATTAGCCCCAAGTTTCCAACTACTCAGCCAAATTCTGATCACAGTTATTTCACTGTCAATCTAGAGCTATGCCAAAGTCAGCCGACTTACTCTGAATTCACACCAGTGTACACAAGCCTAGCACTAAACAGGTTAAAAATTGATTTCACCATAACCACCACAATCTGTAATATTGAATGCACAGTAAGTGAATTCTTAAATAACTGCTTTGTTCCTAAAGCAGTGAGGATTTGTACGTGTTTACTGCGTGCATAATGGAAACAGAGGGGATATTTATACCTGCAAAGCAGAGGCAAAAAGGGATAGATGGAGCCCAAGGGAAAGACCCTTGGCTGAGTCACAGCATCTTTGCATCACTCCAGAAAAACAACGCTAACCCCATGATGACTAATTTGAGGATCCCCTGCCTCAGGGAATCCTTGGGGAACATGGAGTCACCATAACAGCCGCTAAGGCAGCACCTGTTGCAGCAGCTGTGGAAAAAAGAGGCATGACTGAGGCCTCCTTACACGTTGGTGATCTCCAGGTGCCAGGATATCCCCCAAGTGCTCTTGGCACCTGGTGCAGTTTAGAGCAGCCTTCAGGCAAGCTCTGTTCAGCATTGGGCAACCAAGGACGCACACAGGCAGAATATAAGTGGCACCTTTGCACACGGCCCTCCTGAGCCTTGTCCAGTGCTTCTTTTGCAATAGCCCAGGAGTATTTTTATGCAGCCTTCAGAGGAGACTGCTAGGGTGGCTAATGGCAAGAGAAAAAGAGGATGTTCACTAACTGGGATAAGTTGTATTACTGAGGGGATTTTTTTCCCCTTGGTGTCCAGATGTTAGTCAGAACAGTACTGTGATAATATGAAAATCTGGGGGTACCACGAGGTCAGTCTCCATTTGCATCTGGCACTGCAATCAACAGACTGGCCCTAAAAGTATTCTCCAGAAAATGTCACTACTAAACCAGTTAACAGGGTGATCCTGGCATGCCTCAGCAGCACATGAATTGTACTGATGACAGTTCTCTGATGACCAATTAGACTTATAGACTCGTAGGTCAGAAGGGACCAATATGATCATCTAGTCTGACCTCCTGCACCAAGCAGGCCACAGAACCCTACCCATCTACTTCTGTAACACCCCCTAACCTATGTCCGAGTTGTTGAAGTCTTCAAATTGTGGTTTGAAGACCTCAAGCTGCAGAGAGAGTCCACCAGCAAGCAACCCATGCCCCACGCTGCAGAGGAAAGCGAAAAACCTCCACAGCCTCTGCCAATTTGCCCTGGAGGAAAATTCCTTCCCAACCCCAAATATGGCGATCAGCTAAACACTGAGCATGTGGGCAAGATTCACCAGCCAGCACTCAGGAAAGAACTCTCTGCAGTAACTCAGATCCCATCCCATCCAACATCCCATCGCAGACCATTCAGCAGACTTATCTGCTGATAATCCAAAATCAATTGCCAAAATTAAACTATCCTATCATACCATCCCTTCCATAAACGTATCAAGCTTAGTCTTAAAGCCAGATATGTCTTTTGCCCCACTACTCCCCTCGGAAGGCTGTTCTAGAACTTCAGTCCTCTAATGGTTAGAAACCTTCGTCTAATTTCAAGTCTAAACTTCCTAATGTCCAGTTTGTACCCATTTGTCCTTGTGTCTACATTAGTACTAAGCTTAAATAATTCCTGTCCCTCCCTAATGTTAATCCCCGATATATTTATATAGAGGCAAGCATATCCCCCCGCAGCCTTCTTTTGGTTAGGCTAAACAAGCCAAGCTCTTTGAGTCTCCTTTCATAAGGCAGGTTTTCCATTCCTTGGATCATCCTGGTAGCCCGTCTCTGAACCTGTTCCAGTTAGAAATTCATCCTCCTTAAACATGGGATACCAGAACTGCACACAGTATTCCAGGTGAGGTCTCACCAGTGCCTTATACAACGTACTAACACCTCCTTATCTTTGCTGGAAATACCTCGCTGATGCATCCTAAAACCACATTTGCTTTTTTAAATGGCCATATCGCATTGGCGGCTCATAGTCATCCTTCGATCAACTAATACTCCAAGGTCCTTCTCCTCCTCTGTTGTTTCCAACTGATGCGTCCCCAGTGTATATCTAAAATTCTTATTATTAATCCCTAAGTGCATGATCTTGCACTTTTCATTATTAAATTTCATCCTATTACTATTACTCCAGTTTACAAGTCATCCAGATCTTCCTGTATTGTATCCCGGTCCTTCTCTGTTTAGCAATACCCCCCAGCTTTGTGTCATCTGCAAACTTATTAGCAGCATTCCCACTCTTTGTGCCAAGATCAGTGACAAAAAGGTTAAATAAGATTGGTCCCAAAACCGATCCTTGAGGAACTCCACTAGTAACCTCCTTCCAGCCTGACAGTTCACCCTCAACACGACCCGTTGGAGTCTCCCCTTTAACCAGTTCCTTATCCACCTTTCAATTTTTCATATTCATCCCCATCTTTTCAATTTAAACTAACATTCCCATGTGGAACCGTGTCAAATGCGTTACTGAAATCGAGGTAATTAGATCTACTGCATTTCCTTTGTCTAGATAATCTGTCACCTTCTCGAAGAAGGAGATCAGGTTGGTTTGGCATGATCTACCTTTAGTAAAACCATGTTGTAATTTGTCCCAATTACATTGACCTCATGTCCTTAACTACTTTCTCCTTCAAAATTTTTTCCAAGACCTTACATACTACAGATGTCAACTAACAGGCTATAGTTACTCGGATCACTTTTTTTCCCTTTCTTGAAGATAGGAACTATGTTAGCATTCTCCAGTCATAACGGTACAACCCCTGAGTTACCGATTCATTAAAAATTCTTGCTAACGGCTTGCCAATTTTCATGTGCCAGTTCCTTTAATATTCTTGGATGGAGATTGTCCTGGCCCTCCGATTTTGTCCCATCAAGCTGTTCCAGTTTGGCTTCCCTCAGATGTGTAATATCCACCTCCATATCCTCATTCCTGTTTATCATCTCCCATCATCCCTAAGCTCCTCATTAGCCTTATTAAAGACTGAGGCAAAGTACTTCTTTAGATATTGGGCCATGCCTAGTTATCCTTAACCTCCATTCCATCTCAGTGTATAGCAGTCCACTTCTTCTTTCTTTGTTTTCTTCTTATTTATGTGCTATAGAACCTTTTACTATTGGTTTTAATTCCCTTTGCAAGGTCCAACTCTACTCGCTTTTAGCCTCCTCACTTTATTCCCTACATGTTCTGACCTCACTAAGGTAGCTTCCCTGCTAATCCCACCTTTCTTCCACTCCTTGTAGGCTTTCTGCTTTTTTAATCACCTCTCTGAAATGCTTGCTCATCCAGCTCGGTCACAACTCCTGCCTATGGTTTTTTCCCCTTCTTGGATGCAGCTTCCGATAGTTTCTGCAGCTGCGACTTAAAGTAATTCCAGGCCTCCTCCGCATTTAGATCCACAAGTTCTTCCCTAACTAATTTCCTTAACTCTTTAAAGTTAGCCCTTGAGAAGTCAAAAACCCTAGTCCCAGATCTATTTTTGTTTATCCTTCCATCTAGTTTGAAGTGAATTAGCTCATGATCACTCGAACCAAGGTTGTCCCTACAACCATTTCTTCTACGAGGTCCTCACTGCTCACCAAACCAAATCTAAAATGGGCATCCCTCTTGTTGGTTCTTCAACTACTTGGTGAAGAAATCCATCCGCTATCACATCAGAAAAATCTGAGCCCTATTATTCTTCGCAAGCACTTGTCTCCAGTCTATATCTGGGAAGTTGAAGTCTCCCATGATCACACATTTCCCCTTAGTGTTCACTTCATTAAAAACATTAAAGAGGTCTCTATCCATATCCAAATCAGATCCTGGCGGTCTGTAGCACACCCAAGCACTATCTCAGGGAGGCTCTAGTAGCTTTCTTTCCCAGTGTGATTTTTGCCCAGACAGACTCTGTCTTATCCATTCCATCACTTCTTATTTCTTTACAGTTAACCTCATCATTGACGTACAATGCTACTCCACCACCTTTGCCTTTCTTTCTGTCTTTCCTAAACAGCACATAGCCTTCAATACCCGTACTCCAGTCATGACTACTATTCCACCATGTTTCTGTTATCCCTATAATATCCAGTTTCACTTCCTGCACTGACTTGCACTGCACCTGTATCATACTCCCAAGTGCAACTAAGAGCCATAAAATGCAGCCCCTGGCTGCCTTCATCCCCTAACTATTCAGTAAGTACAGAATTGATCAGCTGCAGATTTTTAGTGGTAGGAAGCTCAAACAATAAAACATTTCTGTTCCTCTTCCAAAGAAGGTCTGAGCAGCAGAGCCGCCCAGAGGATTCAGGGGGCCTGGGGTCTTCGGTGGCGGGGGGCCCGCTGTCAAATTGCCGCCGAAGACCCGGCACTTCAGTGGCGGGTCCAGCGGCGGAAGGACCCGCCACCACCGAATTGCCCACAACAACCCAGAGCAGAAGCAGCTCTGGGGCCTGGGCCCCACGAGAGAGTTTTCTGGGGCCCTCGGAGCAAATGAAGGACCCTGCTCCAGGGGCCCCGAAAAACTCTCATGGGGCCCCTGCATGGCCCAGGACCTGGGGCAAATTGCCCCTCTTGCCCCCCTTCTGGGCAGCCCTGCTGAGCAGAAGTAAATTTTGTGGGACTGTGCATTTGCTATCAATCAAATGCATACCCGCTGAGATGGAAATTATGTAGAGACTTACGATCCCTGAAAAGCTGCCAATTCACACTGTCACAAAGGTTTGGTGCCCCTGGGTATTAGTTAAATCAGTGAACAGGAGTTGCTGCATCAAAGGGACACATCATATTAAAAATACATTTTTTGTCAGTTCCAGGGCCAACCCTGCAACAAGATCCATGCAGGAACATCACTGGTTCCACACAGACCTATCTGTATGCATCTCATCACAAGATCAGGACCAAACCTCTTTGTCTGCATTATAAATTACACTTCAGATCAGGCCTTCCGAAACATTTTCATAGTGCAGACCACATGGTACTACAGAGATTGTCTCATGGATACTTCCCCTCATGGTCATGAGCCTGCAGCCTACCTTCCCTTCTATCGATAATGACATAACAGCCCTGTGGCCCTTGCCAATGTAGAACAGTAATATCCAAAAAAGTGCATCATCCTGTAGTTTTAGCTTCTTTTAATGAAGTCTAGCAGCTGGGGAAAAGAGGAGAGCAGGCACCGATTGACCAGCCGACTTTCCTTGCGCCACCCACAGCTGCTTTGTAGGCCATTAGAGGCTCTTGAACTGCAGTTCATTGAAAACACTTCCTTTATGAGTCAGAGTTCATGCTATTTACTTTTTGCATCTTTCACTGCTTTAAAAAAAACAAAACAGCAGCTAGACTAGGAATTTGCATGTTTATTTGTAATTAGTTTTAGCCTATTTCACCTTCAGGGAGCTAGCACAGGGCTGCTGCAATGACTGTATTGCTAGCAGTTCAGGGGGGTGTTTCTTTAAAAGAAACTGCTCCCATTGGTATTTAAACAAAGCACAGAAATATTTCTACTGGTTTTGTAAAAGCTTATTCTTACTAAAGTTAAGTCAATACATATATGGTCCCCCATCATCACCACAGTATCTGAGCGCTTCATTATCTTTAATGGACTTATCCTCATTACACCCCTGTGAAGTAGGAAAGTGCTATCATCCCCATTTTACAATGAGGAACTAAGCCACAGACAGTGTGTCTACACAGCAACCAAGCACCCGCGGCTGCCCTGTGCCAGCCAACTCGGGCTCGCAGGGCTGGATCTGTGGGGCTGTTTCACTGCAGTGTAGACTTTTGGGCTTCGGCTGAAGCCCAAACTCTGGGACCCTTACTCCATCCTAGAGCCAGGGCTTCAACCTGAGCCTGGAAGGCTACACAGCCATGAAACAGCCCCACAGCCCGAGCCATATGAGCCTCAGTTGGTTGGCACAGGGCAGCCGTGGGTGTCTAGTTGCTGTGTAGACATATCCAGAGACATTAGATAACTTGCCCAAGATCACATAGGAAAAAATTGTGGGAGAGTAAGGAATTGAACCTAGCTGTCACAAACCCCAGAGTAAACCCTTAGCCACTGAACTATTCTTCTTCTTAGGCCATGTCTACACTACACACTTACTTCAGTATAGTTTAACTGACCTTAACCCCCTTCTCCCGTATAGACAGCACTATGTCAGCAGGAAGCTTCTCCCACCAACAGAGCTACTGCCTCTTGGGGAGGTGGAGTAACTAAGCATTTGCAGTATTGCCCTGCCCTTAGACAAAGACCTGAGTGATTGTGTAGCTCCACCTACATAAAGACTGGTGCTGTAGTACTGGGCATATACTACTTGTGAAGCTTGATTCAGGCTATTAGGGCCAATCGTGTGTGAAGCTAAGCACCTGAAACCACCCTGGAAGTTAATGGGAGATGAAGACACTCCAGACTTTGCAGGATCATGCTCTAACAAGTAGGTTCCCAGGAATAAAGCTATTACTGGCTTCAATAGGAGCAGGACTGGGCTCACGGTCTATTGGTATGGCACCAACCTTATTGGCAAATTCAGATGAAATATTGCAGGTGTTGCTTGGAGCAGGCACTCTTTTGCATCGCTTATCTTCACTGTGCAATGCCCAGGAATTAGCAAAATCATAGCTGCTTTCGACCAGGGTCCCTGTGAATCATGAAAAAGGGGAGGAGACAGATGTTTAGGGGCTTGAGTAACAAAGGACCAGCGCTGAATCTGTGAATTTGAGATGCTCATGAGTTGTGTTTTAAATCAATCTACAAAGTTAAAGCATTCCCCTTCCAAGTAACAGATTATTTATGGAAAACTACCCAGAGCAATCAGGACTGAATCCAGCATGGAGTCCATCTACAATCACCTCCCCACACAAAGAACAGACAAGGCAGATGAGTGCTAATGGCTGTGGGAGGCAGTTCCCATTATTGCTCAATATTACAGGAAGAGATTAATTATTTAACTACATTCTAGATGTGATTTGCTGGTCAGATAAATTCTGCTTGGAGCCTAAGTGCACTGGGGTGTTTTTTCTGTGTGTGTGTGTGTTTTTTTTTTTAATACAAATAATAGAAATTAGAGATTGAAACAAAATAATTAAGTCACAATCCACCTTCCAACCAAGATAGAAGCATTCTTGACAGCAGCTCAGTTTCCCCCCCTTTCTGAAACCATTTTTTTAACCTTTCACATCCCATAATTCTTTAGACCATTGCTTTGAAGGATTAATGCATTTATTAGACGACACTGCTGTGTTGTACAATTTTCAGTCAATTCCACCTATGTAAAAACATCGTTTTAATTCGGTAGAATTTGACACCCACTTTGTATTGACATGGTTGTGCTAGGCTGTGGGGATTTAGGCCCTGTGACTGCTTGCTACTGGAAAAAGAAAGCTTCAACCCCTCTCCTTCCACTCCCTTTTGTTGACATGGGGGCTTATTTCATGCCTTCACCATTCCTTCCTTCTCCATCTTTCAGCCACTTACAAGTGAAACATCTCTTTCCCTCCATCTATCGAGGTCGTAAAGTGATTAATTTCACATAGTTTGACTTGCCAACTCTCGAATATTGTTGTGATGCTTGTGATTATTCATGTTTTTGAAAAGGTCCAGCTCCTGAAGTCATGTGAAGATGTGAGACTCTCAGCCTTTTCTCTTTTTTTTTTCCCTTTAAGTCAGTCTCTAGCCCTCATGGGTGCAGAAAAAAACTTGAAAATGTGACTCAGGCATATCCAGTGTGATCCCAACAGTTGTTATTTTAATAATATCATGATTTTTAATGCAATGATGTTCGAGGTCTGATTCAGGCTTTTTGAACATTTGTAGTTGGCAATACTGTACTAGTGGGGAGGAAGGAGGGATTTTTCCAGAAGTCAATTTCCCAGTTTGTCCTGGGCAAATACATGCTTCTCTGTGTTTATGGAACAGGCTGATCCAGTAACCAGTGCACTACTCATGGCTCATCTCCACTTACCATGGGATTGATGCACGGTGATCCATCCACCAGGGATCAATTTAGCAGGTTTAGTGAAGACCCGCTAAACCAACTTCTGATTGTTCTCCCATTGATTCTGGTACTCCACCAGAACGAGAAGCATAAGGTAAGTCAACAAGAGAGTTTCTCCCATCAACCCAGCCCAGCGTAGACACCGCAAAAGGTTGACCGAGGCTACGTCGACTCCAGTTACGTGAATAATGTGGCTGGAGTTGTGTAACTTAGGTTGACTGTGCCCTGTAGTGTAGACCTGCCCTCAGTCACAGTAAGCAACATTTTAACAGCATGTCAGCTGAGAATGGAGAGCAGTGAAGGCTGAGAGGGACAATGATTGCTCTCTGTAAGTACATCACATCAGAGGGGGTGTTCACCAGGGAGGAAGAAAAGCTATTTAATTTAAAGGAAAATGCTGACATACAAACAAATGCATATAAACTGGCTATGAATAAATTCAGGCTGAAAATTAGAAGTTTTCTAGCCATCAGAGGAGTGAGGTGTTGGAACAGCCTCCCAATAAGAGTAGTGGGGGCAAACTAAATTAGCTTTAAGATAGAGCTTGATGGGTGGCAGCGTATAACAGGATTGCCTGTGAGGATGGGAGACTGGGTTCAGCAGCCCTAGGGGTCCATTCCAGTCCTAGGTCTTATGTTCCTAAATCTCATGCCTCTGTGGTCAGGAAGGACATTCTCCTTCCCCAACTAATAAATTCTCTCTCTCAGCTGCTTGGCTAGTGAGTCTTACCCACATGTTCGGGAGGTAAGTGATCACCATTTTGGGGATGGGGAAGGAATTTTCCCCCAGATCAAAATTTCAGGGACCTTGGAGCTTTTTGACCTTCCTCTGCAGGGTGGCATGCAAGACACTTGCTACGATCATCTGGGCTCATTCCAGCTAATCAATTCCCTGCCATTGCAGGGCTCTCAGGCATAGGTGCACATCAGTCCCACACATTCTCTGCCTATGGCACACAGAAGTTTAATCTCCTGAGGGCTATCGTCTAATCCAGGTTCTTGGGCTCAATACAGGGTTAAATGGGTAGGTTTTGGTGGCCTATGATGTGTATGTGGTCAGATTAGATGATTTGGTGGTCTCTTCTAGCCTTAAATTCTATGTCTCTAATCTCCCCTCCCCAAAAAATCCAGTTGTCAACCCAATTTGAGGTCAGATTGTAAATTGTTTGAGGCAGAGACCATCTTTTTGCTTCGGTGTTTGCACTGGGCATCACACAATGGGGTCCTGGTCTGAGACTGGGGCTTCTAGGCACTACCACAATACATACATACACACACAAACAGTGCATTTATTAAAAGTTACTTGCCTTTTCTAGTGTTCTGAAAGGGGCAGGGAAAGGAGTCAATCTTAAAATCACAGTACTATAAATTTTCACATGCACAGACCCTTTGTCTGCAGCTTATATTAGAGCAAAAGCCTTTTCTCTCAGCAACTCATTAAATATTGTTCAAACTATCCCCAAAGATCCAGAATATTTTACTTATGATGATTATTAATTACATATTCACAGGAGCACCTAGTGCCCCAGTGGAGATGGAGGTCCCATCTACCAAACACATAGGGTCTGTTTACATTGCAGACAGATACCCATGGCTGGCCCATCCCAGCTGACTCGGGCTTGCAGGACTCGAGCTAAGGGGCTGTTTAATTGCAGTGCAGATGTTTGGGCTCAGGATGGATCCCTGGCTTTAGGACCCTGAAAGATGGGAGGGTCCCAGAGCTGGGGCTCCAGCCCAAGCCCAGAAGTCTACACAGCAATGAAATATCCCCAGCCCCCCGAGCCCAAGCTGGCTGGTACTGGCCAGCTGCAGGTGTCTAATTTCAATGTAGATAGACCCATAGTGAGATGCAGTCCCTGCCCCTGAAAAGTTTATGCTATAAATAGATAAGGAATGGGAAGGAAATAAGATGCACCAAGAGCTAAAGCATGAACTTGGGAAAGTCACAGCTGGGATTAGAACCCAGGTCTCATATCCCCTAGACCATACTTCCAAAGCATTTTAAACAGCATAACGAGACATGACGAACACATGCAGACTGGCCTCCAGATGTTAAGGGCAGAACATGCACGGTCTCATTATAAACAATACATAATAACCAGTGACACTAAATAGACTAACAAGAAAATTAATTCAAGCAGCATCCTTATGTCTCCTTCACTCAACAGTCATTAGATCTTTTCCTCACCAGGACTAACCCCAACTGGGCACCTTCAAATCTAGAGCTGCACATAGCATATTGAGCTCTCCAGCCTACCCTCTGCCCAACTGGCATAATGGTCACCTCTGGGAGCGTCGGACGTGATAAAACCCAATCCTCCATTTCAAACCCTTTTGCCAATCACATACAGCTCCTCATGTAGAGAACCATTCATTTTTATCTGGATTGTAACAGCCCGTGTAACGTGCTAGGATACATTACAGTAGCAGCAACAGCCCGTATGGTGTACTTTCCAAATACAAACAAAGGCACAGGCCTTGCCCCAAAACTCACAGTCTTAGTAGACAAGAAACATACGATGGACACAGGGGGACAGGAATAAAAACTCCAAGGAATATGTATTTCTCAAATAAGCATCATCTTTCCTCACTTGCCCTTTGTCTTGCTACTAATAGTTGACGGTTTTCTTAGGATTTGTGATAGAAGTGGGTCTTAACAAGGAAGTTGAAGGAGGAGTGGACAGTGACATTACACAGCAGTGTCCTGACTGTGCATGGACAAACTGCTGCATCCACACAGAATCCCAGCAACTTCAAGGAGGTTCCAGGAAGGTGGACTGCTGCTCTCCATTTGACTCAAGTGCAGGATCAGAGCTCTGTCCAGGTTAAACAGTTTGAGAATAATTCCTTACTAAATCGGATACTGAGGGGGACGAACGAGGGAGAATTATAGAAATGTGGGACTGGAAGAGACCTTGAGAGGTCATCTAGTCCACTCCCCCTCCTGCCTTGAGGCAGGATTAAACTATACTTAATCAACACTGCCAGATGCCTAAATATTTAAAGCAGGCATCTAAACATTTGAATACTGAGTTAGGTTGCCTGTAGGAAGAAGACAATGGAATAGAGAAAGGAAAAAACAGCAAAGGAATCTGATTCTCCACTGCCTTCTCCAGTGTGTTATTTGTATTTGATGGCACTTCGCACAGATATGACTACAGTAAGCTCAAGGCAGTGGGCAACCCAGACTGTTTGTCTCAGCTGTTTCTCAAATCAAGACATTGAATGCAATAACGGTATTGAGAGGTAAACAGCTATCAGATGAGCCCTAACACCAGGCTCTCTCTCGTCCTGACCTGGCTCATCATTAACTCCCAATAGTTAAGTGGATGATTGTGTCTGTTTTATCTTCTAAAATATTTGATACTGCGCCAGTCTCATTTTATGTGTTCAAAAATATCTTCTGAAAAAATGAGAGAGACTTTCAAAAGGCAGCTAGTCATCTAACTCCCATTGAGCCACAACAGAGATGTGTGTGAAGTCATTACCTCTTGTAAAGTCATTGTACCTCAATGTACCTCGTGGCCATTTATGTTCATTGGAGAATATAGGTAATGGACCTTTACATGTTTCTGCAGATGGACATTTTGAAGAGGACTCACTAAACTATCCTCCCCTTTACACATCAGTATCAGTGAGCTAGATGATTCTCAGATACTTCGCATACTTTACAGGAGTACAAAAAATGAGTGACAGAATTATCTCTGGTATGTACAGAATGTTTCACGCTGAGATAAGAACTGAATTCTAAGATTACCATGTTAACTACATAAAACTCATTGTCATTTTATTAAATCATATTTGGAGGTAAAGGGAGCAGAAGAGAGGGGGCACTCTGGTGGTGGGGGAAATAAAATATAAAATTAAGGGGGAACAAGGAAGCCAAGAGAAAGCATGGAACTTCTTAAGCTCATAGATAAGACAATTAACTGAACCTTTAGGGATAGCTAGTTTCCTACTCTGAATCCATCTATACAGCTGTAGAACACCATTATCTGCTTCTTTGTGCAGAGTTTCTTTCACTTTTTGGTAGTGTATCATTTAGTCCTTTTTAAAAGGTATTTTGGTTTAGCTGAGTAATTTTTCAGACATTTAATGAGGTGCTGAAAATCTGATTTCAACCAGAACTGAAGTTTCATCGATTCCTGGCACATTTTCTAATACTTAAAGGTTTCTCAAGCCACTCTTCCCTGCTCTAATGCAGTCTCATCACCTTTGGCAGACACTTCGGAGAAAAATGTTCAGTTAATAGCACATCAGAATTGCTCATCCACTGCCCCTTGTACGATAGGGATGGGATTCTCTAAAGCACTCAGTGTTGGTCTAACTCACCTCACATTGAAGAAAATGGTAAAACTCCCATTGACTTCAATGGGAGCAAAGTTAAACCAACACTGAAGTGCCATAAAAATTCCCACCCTGTGTGTGCATGAGTTGATAAAAGTTTGGGAATTGGATGCCCTATTATTATGGTCTCTGTGTTGGAAAATAGGACCCATAGTCTTTTTCAAGGCTACTGACAATGCTGCTTATTAGACATGTCAGAAGATAGATCTCAAGGAAAGGATCAGATCACACCTGCTTCCTGGCACCACTGAGAATCATTCCAAACATTCTGGGAGCCTTAGCGACTTCCACTTGGAATTTGTTCTCGGGCTTCATGAGTCAACTTTGAAATGTTTTATGACCTTAGAACTCTTGTTATCAATTTCAGCTTATTGGTCTGTGCATATATTGGTCTGACATTACTGCCCTCATGTTTCTTTCCGCTATGAAAAAAAACATATTGCCATGTTATATGCAAGAAAGGTTTTTCTAGTTCTAGTTGAATAACTCTGACTTTTAGAGGGCAGGTGCTCAATGCTGTCTGCGTATCAGGCCCCTTTAGAATGTTTGAAGGTGGGGACTCAAGATCACTCATCAGTTCTGAAAATTTCAGCAGGTTTCCCTTTCATTTCCCTTGCACCTTGACAGGCAGTAGGGTATTAATAAGGTACAGGACTAGAAGTCAGGAGAGTTCAGCTCTGTTTCTGGAACTGCTACAGACTTCCTGTGTGATCGTGGGTCAGTCACTTAACCTCTCCATGGCTTATCTGTAAAATGACTGGATGCCTCACAGGGATGTTGTTTATGGAGTTTTTGCTTCACTGAAGTTTGGAATGAACTTTGAAATCCTTTGATAGGAGCCACTATACAGATGCAAAGTTGCATTATTATTCAAGTACCTTTATGCTGCACCTGAACATTTGGGAAGACAATATTGATAACCTTTCAACACTACTCAAAGCATTAGATATCATTCACAGTTGCTATATCTTTCTACTTTACCTTACACTTACCAAGCAATGGCATGGTATAGAATCACAGAATATCAGGGTTGGAAGGGACCTCAGGAGATCATCTTGTCCAACCCCCTGCTCAAAGCAGGACCAATCCCCAGGCAGATTTTTACCCCAGTTCCCTAAATGGCCCCCTCAAGGATTGAACTCACAACCATGGGTTTAGCAGGCCAATGCTCAAATCACTGAGCTATCTTTCCCCCCTAGCCCACATCTCAGGAGCTTAAGGGTTGCAGAGTGTTGCCTGCCAATTTTCAGACTCAGAATTGGAGCAGACTCAAAATACCAGGCCCTTGTCCAAAAAGTGGCCACATGTGTTGTTTTATTACAAGTGCGTTCATTATCTGGGGAGAGATTCCCACCTGGCTGTTTCCTATTGCTGTCCTGGCCAAAGAATCCATATCCATAGAAAGGCACTGGGGTTCATGTAAGATAAATATTTGTGTATAAAGTTATGCTCTGGAAAGTGAGGGAATAATAGGCCTGGCTTGAATTAAGTAGAGTGAGCTTTTTCACAAAGCACTGCAAATGCACCTCAATCCTGACCTACAGCATCCATCACCAAGTATCACTGCAGGATGATCCCATAGTTCCAGCTCTAGCCTAGGTCTGAGGAGATGCAGGATCAAATTGCCTGTTCTACCCCATAGTTTCTGTAAAATCATTTAGTTTCCCCAGTGCTTCAGTCTCCCATCTGTAAAATGGGGACTGTTCTTCCCTATCTCACAGCGCTGTCATGAGGATACAAATCCATCAGTCACTGTGAGGTGTACAGATGCTTTGGCTACCAGGACGTACCTCAATAGATAGTTGAGCACCGGGAAAGAGGGTTGCAACTGTACACTACTGACCTGAGCGAAGACTGCCTGTCAGTTAAAGCTGCAGGGTCTTAGAAAGTGGCCAGGATGAGATTAACATATCACATTTCATTTACAAACCATGACAGAACTTGAAAACATCACTATAGCAGGAACTGGCTCACTGTAAGTATCAGTGCACCACTGCTCCTTACTGAATGGAATCAGGACTGTGTACCTGTGCATCATGGACCCTCTACTGTTACCAACTGTTGGAGTTGCTCCTATAGCTTCAGTAGCAGGGGCCTGTGCCTTTGGAGCAGCAGGAGCATGCTGTATCCCTGATGTTGCCAGGGTAACAAACCTTGGAGATGGGGGGAAGTGGTAGGCATGGTGTATCTCGACTTTAGTGAGGTTTCTGATACCGTCTCGCATGTTCTTCTCATAAAAAACACTAGGGAAATACAATCTAGATGGACCTCCTATAAGGTGGGTGCATAACTGGTTGGAAAACCGTTCCCAGAAAGTAGTTATTGGCGGTTAACAGTCCAGCTGGAAGACAATATCAAGTGGAGCCCCATGGGGATCAGTTCTGGGTCCGGTTCTGTTCAATATTTTCATCAATGATTTAGATAATGGCATAGACAGTGCACTTATAAAGTTTGCGGATGATACCAAGCTGGGAGGGGTTGCAAGTGCTTTGGAGGATAGGATTAAAATTCAAAATGATCTGGACAACCTGGAGAAATTGCCTGAAGTAAATAGGATTAAATTCAATAAGGACAAATACAAAGGACTCCACTTAGGAAGGGACAATCAGTTGCACACATACAAAATGGAAATGACTGCCTAGGAAGGAGTACTGCAGAAAGGGATCTGGGGGTCATAATGGATCACAAGCTAAATATGAGTCAACAGTGTAACATGGTTTTAAAAAAGCGAACATCATTCTGGGATGTTAGCACGAGTGTTGTTAGCAAGACACAAGAAATAATTCTCCCACTTTACTCCATGCTGATAAGGTCTTAGTTGGAATATTGTGTCCGTTCTGGGTGCCACATTTCAGGAAAGATGTAGACAAATTGGAGAAAGTCCAAAGAGGAGCAACACAAATGTTTAAAGGTCTACAAAACATGATCTATGAAGGAAGATTGAAAAAAAAATGGTTTTGTTTAATCTAAAAAGAGAAGACAGAGGGGACACGATAACGGTTTTCAACTACATAATAGGTTGTAGGGAGAAAGGAGAAGGAGGAGGGAGAAAAATTGTTCTTGTTAACCTCCGAGGATAGGACAAGAAGTAATGGGCTTAAATTACAGGAAGGGATGTTTAGGTTAGACCAGGGATCCGCAACCTTTGGCATGGGGCTTGTCAGGGAAATCCGCTGGTGGGCCGGGATGGTTTGTTTATCTGCAACATCTGCAGGTTCGGCTGATTGCAGCTCCCACTGGCTGTGGTTCACCATTACAGGCCAACAGGGGCTGTGGGAAGCAGTGTGGGCTGAGGGATATGCTGGCCACCACTTCCCACAGCCCCCATTGACCTGAAAAGGCAAATTGCGGCCAGTGGGAGCTGCGATCAGCCAAACCTGTGGATGCTGCAGGAAAACAAACCATCCTGGCCCGCCAGTAGATTTCCCTGACAGGCCATGTGCCAAAGGTTGCCAACCCCTGGGTTAGACATTAGGAAAAACTTCCCAACTGTCAGGGTAGTTAAGCACTGGAACAAATTGCCAGTGTGGAATCTCCATCATTGGAGGTTTTTAAGAGCAGGTTAGACAAACACCTGTCAGGGATGGTCTAGACCTAGATGGTCTTGAGTACAGGGGACTGGACTAGAACAGTGGCTTTCGACCTTTCCAGGCTACTGCATGGCTTTCTGGAGTCTGACTTGTCTTTGTTTCACCTCACTTTAAAAAAACTAGGCAAATATCTAGATTAGTTGATGTGTTCAGGGAAGACCTCTGTGTACCCTCAGGGGTACGCATGCCCCTGGCTTTGAACCACTGGACTAGAAGACCTTTCGAGGTCCCTTCCAGTCCGACACTTCTATAATTCTATGAAATGCCAAGCCACCATGGCATGTAGCATAGTGACATCCTGGGAAGTCATGGGTTTGCCACACTACTTACTCCTTAAAGTTCATTCCAGAGTGAGAGTCATAAATTTGCAGGTCACAAGGAACCAGTATGATTATTTTGCCTGACTCTAAGCTTCCGTACAGAACCAAAGGAAGGAGTTACAGTACAGGCAAGCAAGGGAAATGATCAAATAAACATGAATATACACAGTTTACTAGATTTAAAATTCCGTTTCCCTCCACTCATGTCTTCCTTCCTCATTTGGCATCTCTGGCCTGCTATGCAATGATTAAAGCACACTGAGTCCTCCCACAAGGGGCCAATGAATGAATAGAAAGTGGCATTTGATACTAGAAGACTCATGTTATCAGAAGTTAGTCATGTAAAAGCAAAACCAGCCCTGTTTCTGAGCTAAAGCGGCCAATTTTTTAAAGCACAGATGGTTTTCATATCTAAAATTGGGGGAGGAATAATTTTCAATTTAAACAAAAACCCTTTTGTTAAAATTGTGACATAAGCAACAGTTGGTCAGATGTAAAATGGTACCAAATGCTACAAACTCTTGTGCTCAGTTCTGCAAACCGAAGTTGGGAATATTGTAGCTCCAGTGGTACAAGGCTGTCCTAAAGATAGATCACCAAGTCACAAAAGGATCTTCCTGTATAGAGGGGCACTCTGGTCATCTAAAATCACTACAGCAGCTTCTATGCCACATGGGTCATGGTCTTTGGGGGTTGGAAAGGGATCATGACTGAGGGCATCCTTCCAGTGCCCTATTGATCTCCAGCTGTTATAATGGGCCCCTAGGGTCATCAACAGCCAACAGAAATTAGAGCTTTCTTGAGACTGCTCTAATTTACAGTGAGGTCCAGCTCAGTGACTGGACAGGCCAGGACTGAAGGGTTGCAAATGACACCTTTGCACACACATCTCAGCTATTCTGGGTGCTATTTGGCTAAACTATAAGAATTTTTTCTAGTATTAGTTGTCTGTCTCTCTTTCTCTGGGTCTGACCCTGACAGCTGCTACTTTATCCGAAATCAAAGTTCAGTATCTTTCAGGACTTGACAGTCTTCTCACACTTTATGCAATGTCCTTTTCTGTGTGTTTTTTTTAATTATTATTTTAGTTCATAAACTCAAGTGATCTTACTTCAGTTATCAACAAAAATTGAAAGCATAATTATGCTTATAGATTACAATCATTGGTCCCAGTCCAACCGTCAAAACATGGACAAAAGGTTAACAGGAAATAACAGCCAATAAGAATTTTTACTGCAGGATCAAGCCATAGGAAGAGACCATTCTGATCTCTGTGTCGCTCTCTTACTGAAATCTAAGTTGGGATGATTCTTACACGCTTCTAATTTGACTAAGAGACAGCAAGTAAAATTATGATGGACAGGAGTAGACAGATGGTATTTCTTTTTTAATAGGTTTCATTCTGATGCTTTCTGGATCAGCTTATATGAAAGATCTCTTGGTTCATGTTAAAAGCCAGGTAAAGCTGCTAACTTGTATCTATATACTGCAAGCTGATCTGCACAAGAAGGCTCTTGTGGCCACACAGAACAGCTTGAAGAATTAGAGCCTGCATGGTGTAACAGGGACACAGCAAGGGAAATGCAAACAGCGGGCTATCGAAGGATGCAGGCAATTACCCCCTGCCCTTTGTACTCTTCTCTCTTCTTTTTATTTTTAATACATTTTTAAAGTCTCCCTGTCATTCACTCTACCACACTGGGGCAGCATTTCTGGAAGTCTTGTTGTTTTCAGCAGGAAGATCCATTTTCAGGCACACAGTCTACAGATCATGGAATGAGTTCAAGCAGCAGTGGTAGAAGGAGATCTTTGACATTTTAGGATTACTAATTCATGGGTTTTGTCCCATTACTCTAAACCAAAGCAGATGCCAACACTGCTACCTGTTCTGAAACGGAATCCACTGACTGTCCTCTTACTTCTCCCCCCTCTGTTTGTCACTAGAAAAGTGCCTGAATCAAACTCCAGATTGTAACACTCCCAAACTTTAGGGTGCCAGAGGCTCAGATTGGAATTTTGTGAGCTGGGTTTTTCCACTCATTGTTTTCATTGAATAAGACAGAGTCAGACATTTTAGCACACACTATTCTATACCCACTTAGGATTTTCATTCACTGAAACTGTGCCCCCTGTTTCCAGGCCATCCTTACTTTTCCTTTTTACTAGAAAAGTACCAAGTTCTTCTCTGTTATTTTGTTCAGCTCTCTCTCCACTTTATAAAGCACTTAGTTCAATGGAAACACCTTCTACCTCCACAGAATGAATGCTTTAGAGTGAAGATGAAAAAGGCCCTCTGAAG
Organism: Chelonoidis abingdonii; assembly: GCF_003597395.2. Taxonomy (NCBI): domain Eukaryota; kingdom Metazoa; phylum Chordata; order Testudines; family Testudinidae; genus Chelonoidis; species Chelonoidis abingdonii. Next base: position 139,363,289 of record NC_133769.1, on the reverse strand, counting down.
CAAGAGAAATCAAGGACTGCCTTTTAGAGTCAAACCAGGGCCATCCATACACCTGTAGGCTGAGCTAGAAGGGGCTAATTTGCATATACGTATACAGTTAGTTTAACTTCTGTGCCAGGGAAGATAATGGAGCAAGTAATTAAAGAACTCATCTGCAAACACTTGGAAGGTGGTAAGGTGATAGGAAATAGCCAGCATGGATTTGTAAAGAACAAATCGTGTCAAACCAATCTGATAGCTTTTTCTGATAGGATAACGAGTCTTATGGATAAGGGAGAAGCAGTGGATGTGGTATATCTAGACTTTAGTAAGGCATTTGATATGGTCTCACGTGATATCCTTATCGATAAACTAGGCAAATACAATTTAGATGGGGCTACTATAAGGTGGGTGCATAACTGGCTGGATACCCGTACTCAGAGAGTAGTTATTAATGCTCCAATCCTGCTGGAAAGGTATAACAAGTGGGGTTCCACAGGGGTCTGTTTTTTGGACTGGATCTGTTCAATATCTTCATCAACGACTTAGATGTTGGCATAGAAAGTACTCTTATTAAGTCTGCAGACGATACCAACTGGGAGGGACTGCAACTGCTTTGGAGGACAGGGTCAAAATTCAAAATGATCTGGACAAATTGGAGAAATGGTCTGAGGTAAACCGGATGAAGTTCAATAAAGACAAATGCAAAGTGCTCCACTTAGGAAGGAACAATCAGTTTCACACATACAGAATGGGAAGAGACTGTCTAGGAAGGATATGGCAGAAGAGATCTAGGGGTCATAGTGGACCACAAGCTAATATGAGTCAACAGTGTGATACTGTTGCAAGAAAAGCAAACGTGATTCTGGGATGCATTAACAGGTGTGTTGTAAACAAGACACGAGAAGTATTCTTCCACTCTTACTCTGCGCTGGTTAGGCCTCAGCTGGAGTATTGTGTCCAGTTCTGGGCACTGCATTTCAGGAAAGATGTGGAGAGAAATTGGAGAGGGTCCAGAGAAGAGCAACAGGAATGATTAAAGTTTTGAGAGCATGGCCTATGAAAGAAGGCTGAAAGAACTGGGTTATTTAGTTTGGAAAAGAGAAGACTGAGAGGGGACATGATAGCAGTTTTCAGGTATCTAAAAGGGGTGTCATCAGGAGGAGGGAGAAAACTTGTTCACCTTAGCCTCTAATGATAGAATAAGAAGCAATGGGCTTAAACTGCAGCAAGGGAGATTTAGGTTGGACATTAGGAAAAAGTTCCTAACTGTCAGGGTAGTTAAACACTGAAATAAATTGCCTAGGGAGGTTTTAAATATCTCCAGAGATGGAGATTCCATGAGTAGGTTAGATAAATGTCTATCAGGGATGGTCTAAACAGTATTTGGTCCTGCCATGAGGGCAGGGGACTGGACTCGATGACCTCTCGAGGTCCCTTCCAGTCCTAGACTCTATGAATCTAGGATGGAGAAGAGCTAAAGCAGTATCATTCCTGCTCACTGAACACACAGATGCCCTTCCACATAACCTCTGTGTCACAAATGGACTTCTACAGAGAGATGATGTCAGCATTAATCCCAGGGGTTCCCACTCCATGCTTACAAATCTTCATGTATGAGACAGAAGACCAGGCCTTGGTTTGGAGCAGGAGCCTCAGGCAACATGTCTCCTGAGAGAAGCATGCTGTCCACGTTAGAAAGGCCCAAAGGATCAATGAAAGGCCATTCTTTTATGCAGATGTCCCCTCAAGACACACATTCTGTCACTTCTATGGTTATTTAAACCCCATTCCTATCCCCAGTTGCCTCATATGTGGGAAACAGTGTTGACTGTAGTAGCATTTCCTCATGTAAATCCTCCCTTTCTGCTAGTTTTTCCATGGAAGTCCATGATACAGACTTTAGTTCCATCATTACCACTTCTAGAGTAAGTTTGTGAAAACAGCACCCCTAGAGCCCTCTGTTTTACTCAGGGATAAAAGATGAAGCTAATTCATTTTTAGGGAAGAGGAAGATTGAACGATTTAGTCACTTAACTTACTGGCACATCAGAATGCGATATTGTAGCCAAATTTTGTGAAGAAAACTAATGGCTAAATCACTGAGATTCAGGTGTTGTGGAATCAGCCCTCAAGAAAAATGCTACTGGAGTCTATATCAAAATCTAAGGTAAATATTTTGAGCCTTACCTTCCTGCGTTCTGAAGTCATCTTCGGCAAAGTAATTAAAGTTACCACAAAGGCCACAGGTTTTATTGTAGTGCTTGTCTGTAAACAGTATTTGAATATTCACATCAATGTCAATCTTCACTACAAAGTCATGCTCATCACTGGATAACTTATAATAACCTGCCTCGGTCTCTACAAATATCCCATGGGAGGCAAACGGCATGGAAACCCTGTTAAGAAAAAAAAAAGGTTGCTCAGGATGTAATGCACAAAATAACATGGATACTACACTTTCTAGCTGACATCATTCACTGTTGCACTGTCTACCTTTTGTCCCCCTGAGTCACAGTTCCATCTAAAGCCAAGTGAATGTCAAAATATTCTCCCAGATACACAGAGAAGCCATTTCTTCTTCCATTCTGGTAGTCACCTGAAAAGACACAAGAGATTATTCTTTCTTTTCATGAAATTGAGCTTCTTCTTGATTGCTGTTCTTTTCAAATGCACTCAGACTTAGAGGAAATCGCCTTTATTTATACAAATGTAGGCCCCAATCTGCAAAGACCGTTATTATTATTGTTCATTATTTGTAGGATAGTAGTGCTGGGATGCCCTATCTGAGATCAGGATATCATTGGGCCAGACACATTATAAACACAGGGTAAGAGACAGTCCCAAACCCAAGCTCAAAATGACTAAATAAGAGCTCCTAATCTTCCCCTCAAGCCCTCTCCTCTACCACATTTCCCAAGCCCTGTGGACAACATCAACAGCCTGCCTGTCATTCAACACTATAGCCTCTGTCCCACCTTCAACTCAGACCTCTTTCTAGGTCCTCACATCCAGGCTATGTCTAAATTATGCAGATTCTCTCTGTATAACATCTCTAAAATACAGCCTTTCCTATTCATCCATATAGCTTAGACTTTCATCCAAGCTCTCATCATCTTGTGTCTTGATGACTTCTACATCCTGTCCTCGGGCCTTGACAAATGTAATCTTGCCCCACACATACCCATTCAGAATGCTGATGCAACAATCATTTTCCTAGTTCAGTGTTTGCCACCTGTGGTCCGTGGACCCGGGGCCATGCCCCACCATTCAAAATTTTTTAGGCATCCGCAAATGGAAAAAGGTTGAAAACCAAATTCCTAGGCTGTCACTTTGACCATAGTCAACCCTCTCCTGGAATCCCTCCACTGTCTTCCCCCATCTCTTTTATATCAAGCATAAAGCTGCATGTCTTCACTTTCTAGACAGTTAAAGGTCAATCTACACCCTACCTCTTACCTCTCATTCACTAGTCAAGCTGTTGATGTTTGTCTCCACTTGACTCATGATTCCAGGCTCCATCGCCCACTTGTTAAATTCTCAAACACACATCTTTGTGCTTTCTCCCATGCTGCCTCTCATGCTTGGGGACCATTCCCTAGAAACATCTACCAAGCTAACTCCTCAGCCGCCTTCAAATCCCTCCTGAAAATTCTCCTTTGCCATGATGCCTACAATAAACTTGATATCTGCTAGGTTGCTGGTGTTCTGTGATCATTGCCTATCATACTGATCAACACTATCTCACTGTTTCCCACATCGATCTGTATCCATCTGTTGTCTTTTTTCCTATACTTAGATTGAAAACTCATTGTGGCAGGGGCCATTTTGTTATTCTGGGTTTATACAGCATCTAGCACAATGATGTTCTGGTCCATGATTGGGGATCCTAAGTGCTACAGTAATACAAACAATAAAGAATTTATACTTCCTGAAGATGAGACGAAGCATTACTCAGTAGATGAATAAGGGTACATCTGCACTGCAAAAAAAAAACAAATGCGGTAGTGAGTCTCAGAGCCCAGGTTAACTGACTCAGGCTTGCACTACAAGGCTAAAAATAGCAGTGTAGATGTTCAGGCTCAGGCTGGGGGCTGGGCTCTGAGATCTGGTCAGGGGGCAAGGAAGGTTTCAGAGCCAGACTACACTGCTAATTTTATCCATGAAGTGCAAGTCATGAGTCAACTGACACGTCCTTTAAGACTCACTGCCATAGTGTGTGGGGGGTTGTTCGATTGGTTTGGGGCAGGGGGTTTGCAGTGTAGTCATACCCTTAGGGCCCTGTGAGTTGAGAGGGTCCCGGAGCCCGGAAGTCTACATTGCAATGAAATAGCCCCGCATGGGCCACTCACAGGTTTTTAATTGCCGTGAAATGTAGACATATCCTAAGACTACTCTCAGTGTGTAAAGTTAAAGATGTGTAAATTTGTACAGGATTGAGGCTGTACTGACAAGCGCTGTCTGAAACCTGCATGTGTAGCTAACTGAATTTTTAACTAATTTTGCTTCAACTCTTTTCATATCTTTTTGGGGGTTACTTTCTGCATTTGACAACGTAGGCAAGAATATTCATTGGAAAAGTTAATTTAAAGTAAATAACGCAGAATATTTGCACAAAAGAAATTCTAAATTTCTAATCATGACTACTAGGAGTAGATACTAATTTTGAAGAGTTGTTCAGCAACTATTGAACAGAGCCTTACCATGTGACTTATGTGCCTAATCAAAACAAGTGTAATTTCAAATGCACACAACATACTGTCTGCAAACAAGCTTTGTGACAGGAATTAAAAGTTATTTGGTTAATAATTTCAAAGAATTTAAAAGTTTGATAAAATCACAATCTGTTCTCAAAAAATTCACCAACAGAGAAAAGAGGAAAAATTCACTGACTGAATTATTTGTCCAGCTTTAGCAATGAGTAATCACAGCATATACTCAATATGCATCTATTTCAACCCTGATAATTCCACACAAAACAGTCCTGGACACTGATCAACTACACAGTTATATAGAATCAAAAGAATTACTACACAGGATTGGTGCCATGGTCTTTCTACTGACGTATCCTGGAACTGACAGTGGCTAGCACCAGATGCCACAGAGGGAGTTTCAAGAACCCCACAATAGGCAGATGTGAGATACTCTGGCCCTCATGAAGATCTCCTTCTAATCCCTAATAGTTAGATTGGTTTAAACTCTGAAGCACGGGGTATTTAATGCTTACCAAAAATTTGTTTGCCTTGACTATTGTAACTCTTAATATTCTTTTTATCCACATGAACATCCATGCCTTCTTTGAATCTTAATGAGTTCTTGGCTTCAATGTAATACTGTGGCAGTGAGTTCCACAGTCTAATTACATGTTGAGTGAAAATGTGTTTCCTTTCATCCATTTTCAATTTCACATCTTTTCAGTTCATTGAATGTCCCCTTGTTCTTTTGTTGAGACAGGGAAAACATAAGCTCCAGCTTACCTTCTCTAGACCATTTGCTATTTTATATGTTTTCATCCTGTCCCCTCTTATTCCCCTCCATTCTAAGGTAACAATTCCAGTCTTTTCAATCTCTCTTCATATGAGAGTCACAGCCTTCAAACCAGGGGCAGCTCTATGTTTTTTTGCCGCCCAAAGCACGGTAGTCAGGCAGCCTTCGGCAACATGCCTGCGGGCGGTCCGCTGGTCATGTGGATTCAGCAGCATTTCTGTGGGTGATCTGATGGTTCTGCGCCATCGGCATACTCACTGCTGAATTGCCGCCGAGGCCGTGGGACCAGCAGACCTCCTGCAGACATCCCTCCAAAGGCTGCCTGACTGCCACCCTCACAACGATCAGCACGCCTCCCCCCGTGGCTTCCCTCCCTAGACATGCACTTGCTGCGCTGGTGCCTGGAGCTGCCCCTGATTCAAACACACCTTGTATGCCTAAAAAGCTCTGTTGAAAGGAAACTCCAGTGGGAACTTTGTTGATTTTTCATAGGAATAGTTTAGTTTTAGAATTTCCCCACTCTCTGCTTCCATCTCCTGACTGTAGACAAGGGCTGGCATCACTGATGAAGAAGACTGGTGTCGAACATTCAGTAATTGATTGGTCAGATTGTGGAGAGCTTTGTACAGGAGCAGAAAGAGCAAGTGGGGGAAAACAGAACAAGAATTCCCCCTTACTTCCACTACATCTCCTTACCCCCTGCGTAGAAACTAGTCATTATCACAATCCTTGTGACACCTGAGCACAAGTCTAGTGCTGGGATTGATCCTGTAAAGTGCTAATCATTCTAGCCTGATTCAACAAAAGTCTTAAGCACATACTTTCAGTTCAATAAGAGTCAATGAAACCATTCACATGCTTAAAGCATAGGCTTAAGTGTTTGGCTGGATCTGGCGCTAGAGTTCTTAGTGCCTTTCAAGATGGAACCCTAAACAGAATAGGAGGAGCAAAGGCAGGACCTCAGTCATGCCCTCTCTCACTGTCCGACAGAATGGGATTGGCATGGGGGAGGAATTTACACTGTATCTTTTCAAAAGGTGAGATTAGGTCTGGTGCACATGTACTTGCCCAAAGGCATGATCAATGAAGTCATGTTCATCTGTACACCCCACAGCAGACAGTGGCTGAAGCAATTGAATAGCTCTGACTTTCCCCATTATTCCCACCACCACCATCCCCCTCTCCCCCCTACAACACACACATTCCCTGCCTCCTATGCAGAATCAGTTTTTTGCACAGCAAATAAGATTGTTCCCAGTAACAAAATTGTCCAAGGATATATCTACACCACAAGCGAAGGTGTGATTCTAGCACAGGTATGCATATCCATGCTAACTGCAATCTAGCTAGCAGAGGTAACAAGAGCAATATAGACATGGCGGTGCAGACTTCAGAATGGACTATCAACCTGAGTATGTACCCGGGGGCCCCGTTGGGCTAGTACTGGGGCAGCCAGCCAGAGCTGAAGCTCATGCCACCACATCTTCACTACTATTGTTATCAGTGCTAGCTAGATTAAAGCTATGCGCATCCATGCTACAAACACACCTCCATTTGCTGTGTAGCTCTACCCAAAGTTATTTAATACCAGTTGCAATTCCAACTCATCATTACATTTCCCCCAACATTAATTCAGAGCTAATATTCTAAATGCACATCTTGTTAATGTCTTTTGCAACTGGAGTCATTCACTTTAGATATGTGCCCTTTGAGATTTAAAACAAAAGGATGAGTCTATGTTAAATATCACTTGGGTACTAAAACCACATACTGAAGTTGAACTAGATAACAGATGCATGCAGTACTCGATAGCAGCATGTTTCTCTTTAAAATGTAGTCATGAAATCTCAGCTCACAATCTTTAAATGATTAATTGATGGTTGTCGCACAAATCAATCCATCCAAATCTCCTTTAAATATATTTCACTAGGGTTTATCAGCACTCAAGAATTCTATTAATTTTACTAAATTGGAGCGGAAACCAATGCAGTTAAAGCGGTGCAAATCCCTTATTTTGGATTAAAAGAGCCCTAAAGCTTACTTAAACTGAACTGAAATAGGACACTAATCATCCAAAATAAGAATGTTCGCTCAAGGGTTTTGCACCCAGTTTCACAAATCACTTTCAGTGCTCAAACTGTGTGTACTCCAGCCCTGAGAGTAAGGCTTACATCTGCATGGCTACCCCTTTGAAACCTGTCGCCATGCAAGGCACTGAATTTAGCCATACGAAGTGGAAATCCATCAATTCGTGAAAAAACTCACGCAGATACAGACAGACATCATCTTCCTTTCCAAATGCAAACAGATGGACATCATACCAAAAGGACTGAAGGTAAAAAATCCATTGCAATTAACATACCACACTGACTAAGGTGACAGATTGTTCCACCCACTCCCAATGAAACTGCAGAACCACCTGATCAACATCCTATATAGCAAGCAGGAAAAGCAAAACTGAAGACTATCATACAAAACCAACCTTCCGCACAAACTTCCTCGTGGCTGGACTTTACAAAAAGTAGACAAGCCATTTACAATACACACTTTGCTTTTCTACAGAGGAAAAAAGACACTAAACTATCTAAACTCTTACAAGCCACAAAGGGCCACAACAGTGGTCCCCTTAACTCACCCAACAATATTGCTAATCTATCCAGCTATACTCTTAGCCTGGCAGAAGCGTCTGTCCTAGCTCGGGGCCTCTCCTTCTGCCCCACCTCCCACAAACATGATACAGTTCTGCGGTGACCTGGTATCCTACTCTCGCTGTCTCCGACTCAAGGGATATTTCCACCACACCATTGAACCGCACACTAACTCACAAACATAGGCACCAACTCCATGGGTGCTCTGGGGCTGGAGCCCCCACAGGGAAAAATTAGTGGGTGCTCTGCACCCACCGGCAGTCAAACTCCTCTCACCTCCACTCCACCTCATCTCCTCCCTCCCCAAGCATGTCGCATCCCCGCTCCTCCTCCAACTCCCAGCACTTCTTGCTGCCAAAAATCTGTTTGGCCGTGCTTAGGGCTTTCCAGGATGGAGGGGGGAGGAGGAGGGATGTGGTACGCTCGGGGAAGGAAGCAGAGAAGAGGGGGGGCAGAGACTTTGGGGAAGCGGGTGCAATGGGGGCAGGGCAAGGGCGGCGCAGGGGTGCGTCGGGGCTGCAGTCAAGCACCGACCGGGAACAGTGGAAGTCAGCACCTATGCCCCCAGAAACCTTCCTACCAATGCTACAAGAAGAAGGATTCTGCATGGACTCCTGATGATGATGACTGGACTTTTACATAGAGTGCTTCTGCTGACGTGCACAAGCTGAAATTGTGGAAAAGCAGCATCACTTGCCCTATAAATTCAGCCCAGCAGAACACAATGCCAACCACAGCCTCAGAAACAACTCTGACATTATAATCAAAAAGGTTGACAAAGGAGGTGCTGTCGTTATCATGAATAGGTTGGAGTATGAACGAAAGGCTGCCAGGCAACTCTCTGACACCACATTCTATAGGCCATGACCCTCTGATCCCATGGAAGAGTACCAAAAGAAACTGCGCCATCTGCTGAAGAAAATCCCTGAAGAAGCACAGGAACAAATCTACACTGATAGCTCAGTGGTTTGAGCATTGGCCTGCTAAACCCAGAGTTTTGAGTTCAACCCTTAATGGGGCCATTTAGGGAACTGGGGTAAAAATTTGTCTGGGGACTGGTCCTGCTTTGAGCAGGGAGTTGGAATAAATGACCTCCTAGGTCCCTTCCAACCCTGATATTCTATGATTCTAGAGCCCCGGGTATTCTATTTGCTACCCAAGATCCATAAACCTGGGAATCCTGGATGCCCCATCACCTCAGGCATTGGTACCCTGACAGCAGGACTGTCTGGTTATGTGGACTCTCTCCTCAGGCCCTATGCTACCAGCACACCTAGCTATCTTTGAGACACCACTGACTTCCTGAGGAAACTACAATCCACTGGTGATCTTCCAGAAAACACCATCCTAGCCACTATGGATGAAGAAGCCCTCTACACCAACATTCCACACAAAGATGGACTACAAGTCTTCAGGAACAGTATCCCCAATAATGTCAAGGCAAACCTGGTTGCTGACCTTTGTGACTTTGTCCTCACCCACAATTATTTCAGATTTGGGGACGATTTATACCTTCAAGTCAACAGTACTGCTATGGGCACCTGCATGGCTCCACAGTATGCCAACATTTTTATAGCTGACTTAGAAAAACGCTTCCTCAGCTTTCATCCCCAGCACCTCTATTCTACTTGTGCTACATTGATGACATCTTCATCATCTGGACCCACAGGAAGGAGGCCCTTGAGAAATTCCACCTGGATTTCAACAATTTCCACCCCACCATCAACCTCAGCCTGGACCAGTCCGTGCAAGAGATCCACTTCCTGGACACTACTATACAAATAAGTGATGGCCACATAACCACCACCCTATACTGGAAACCTACTGACCACTATACTCACCTACATGCCTCCAGCTTTCATCCAGACCACATCACACCATCCATTGTCTACAGCCAAGCCCTAAGATACAACCACATTTGCTCCAATCCCTCAGACAGAGACAAACACCTAAGGATCTCTGTCAAGCATTCTTAAAACTACAATACCCACCTGGAGAACTGAAGAAACAGATTGACAGACCCAGAAGGGTACCCAGATGTCACCTACTACAGGACAGGCCCAACAAAGAAATAACAGAACGCCACTAGCTGTAACCTACAGCTCCCGACTAAAACCTCTCCAGCGCGTCATCAAGGATCTACAACCTAGCCTGAAGGATGATCCCTCACTCTCACAGACCTTGGGAGACAGGCCAGTCCTTACTTACAAACAGCCCACCAACCTGAATCGAATACTTACCAGCAACTATACACCACACAACTGAAACACTAACCCAGGAACCAACCCCTGCAACAAACCCCGTTGCCAACTCTGTCCGTATATCTATTCAAGGGACACCATCATAGGACCCAACCACATCAGCCACACCATCAGGGGCTCATTCACCTGCACATCTACCAATGTGATATATGCCATCATGTGCCAGCAATGCCCCTCTGCTGTGTACATTGGCCAAACCAGATAGTCTCTACGCAAAGAAATAAATGGACACAAATCAGACATCAAGAATTGTAACATTCAAAAACCAGTAGGAGAACACTTCAAACTCCCTGGACACTCAATAACAGACTTTAAAGTGGCCATTCTTCAACAAAAAAACTTCAAAAACAGACTTCAATGAGAAACTGCAGAACCGGAATTAATTTGCCAACTTGACACCACCAAATTAGGCCTGAATAAAGACTGGGAATGGCTGGGACACTACAAAAAATAATGTTCCTTCTGTTGATATTCACACTTTCTTGTCAACTGCTGGGAATGAGCTACATCCACCCTAATTGAATTGGCCTCATTAGCACTGACTCCCCACTTGGTAAGGCAACTCTCATCTTTTCATGTACTTTATATTTATACCTGCTTACTGTATTTTCCACTCCATGCATCTGATGAAGTGGGTTCTAGCCCACAAAAGCTTATGCCCAAATAAATTTGTTAGTCTCTAAGGTGCCACAAGGACTCCTCATTATTTTTACTGATACAGAATAACAGCTATCCCTCTGAAACCTGAACCAAAGGGGTAATTTACAGCTTGAAGAGACAAACCCACACTAACTCCAATCAAGCTGGTGTGCTAAAAATGGAGCAGAGCTCTGGCAATGAGAGGGGCTAGTCACCCCAAGTAGACATGTATGGTTTCAGATGGGATCATACACAGGGCAGCTAGCCCATCCTGCCATGGCTACACTTTCATTTTTAGCACACTAGCTCAACCCGAGCTAACGCTAATTTTGAATGTTTCCTCCAGCTGGAAATTACACCTCCAGCTCAAGGGAAGACAAACCCTAGCTGTGAAGGGGAAAATGCTGACCTTAAATATACCTGTGTACCCTCAAGGACTTCTGTACTGAGTGGATAGGTTTTCAAAGAATTCAGCACACAATCTGCATGAGTTTTTATGGGAGTCATGTGGCTAAATCCCCTAGTCAGCTTTGAAAATCTCCACCACCCTAGCAACATTTAAAAGATTACCCACTTTTCCTCTTTACACAAGAGCTAATGAGGAAATCCTGGTTCCCCAGTAGCTTATCAGTGCAAGAACTCAGGTGTCAAAGAACATCAGAAGCCAGTTTGGAGGAACAGGACCTCTGTGCAGATAGGCCTGGCCTCAATAGAGCCATCAAAACTCATTGGTTTAGCTGTCTCTCCCCTCTAGCAGAAGGCAGCACTGGGAACTCTACTAGTGTTCTGCCCCCATGTGAAAGTATCCAAGATAGATGGATACTGAAGACCTAAAATGTTCCACATTTGCTGATCTCCGATATTCTATTCAAACTCACCTATGAGCGTGAAGGAGCGTTTGTGACAGTCCCCAGCCAGGAGGTAACTGCAATCCCCAGCAAAGTCATAGAAAGACTCATCAAATGTTTTGATGTGATCATCTCCAAAAAGGCTGCAGCGGAAAAGAGATGGCTGCTCTGTTTGTCCATCTGCAAGCAAAAAGCTTGATGATCCTGGATATCAAAGCACAATTTAATACGTAAAATCAAGCAATCGTTTTACCACCTGGGAGCTCCATGACTATGAGACAAATTCTCAGCTGGTGTAAGTCAGCGAAGTTCAGCCGAGTTCCACTCATTCTTAACATTCATTGTGCCCGTTGTTCAGCTTGTGTAAATCAGTGAAGCTCCTTCAGCTACAATGGAACGATGCCATTTTATACCAGCAGAATTTAAGGCCCGCTCCAAGATCAATTTACACTAGGCTGAACATCTGGCCTATATTTTTACAGAAATTGTCTGAGCATATTATTCAACAGGGTGCACGGACATTTTTCTCAATGAAATTCTAGGGTTTGACTAACAACCAGTGAAATGCAGCTGTAATAAATGTTTTTATTTCCCCAGTACTTACTGGAACCTGATTAGAATGAAAATAATCAAAGACTAACTGAAAACATAAGCGCTAGGAATGTCCCATTTACAAACATTTTGGGCCCAATCTCTTGCCTCAGTTACACTCCATGTGACTTAATTGGACCAAATTGTGCAGATGAGCACACAGCTGGCCAAGTTATGCAAATGTTTTGCCTTGAATATCTGTTTCAATTTAAACAGGAATTTACTTTGGCTGTATGCATGCCGCTTTTGTAAATGCTTTCCTGAAACATTTCACTGGGTAGCACCTATTAGGCTAGCTCAAAATTCTCTAACTTTGGTGCTTAGAGTTAATCACCTAAGTCCACATTTAGGCAATTAAATCAAGCCCCTGTCCTAGGGTTGCCAGGCATCCGGTTTTCTACCAGAACACCAGGTCAAAAAGGAACCTGGATGGCTCTGGTCAGCACAGCTGACCGGGCCACTAAAAGTCCAGTTGACCACAGCATGGCAGGCTGGCTCCATGCCCAGCTCCTGGGAAGCAACCAGCAGGTCTCTCCAGTTCCTAGGTAGAGGAGTGACCAGGGGTGCTCTGCCAAGAAGCCAGAGTCACATGCCGCCACTTCCTGGGAGCCGCGTGGACATCTTCCATCCCCAGGAAATGCCGGGGCTGCCTGAGGTCAGTGCCATCTGGAGCCCACACCACAAATCCCCTCTCATATTCCAAACCTCTGCCCCAGCCCGGAGCTCCCTCCCATACCATACTCCGAACCCCTCAGCCCCACCTCCCAGCCTGGAGCCTTCTCCCACACCTCAACTCTCTGCCCCATCCCGGAGCCTCCTCCCACACTCTGAACCCCTCAGCCCCAGCCCCACCCCAGAGCCTGCACCCCCAGATGGAGCCCTCCCCTGTGCCCCAATCCCCTGCCTCAGCCCAGTAAAAATGCACAAGTGAGTGAGGGCAGGGGAGAGTAGGCAAGGGAAGGAGAGGTGATGGAATGAGTGGGGGAGGGGCCTTAGAAAGTTTGCAACCCTGTCCTGCAAGTTACTACATGGGAGAGACCCACACACACACACTAATTTAAAATTTAAATTGCTCTGCATGGATTCAAGGGTCCCCCTACGCTTTGTAACTTACAGGATGCAGGCTTCAGTGGCTTGATTTTAAGGAGGTGCTAAACAACTCAAACACCTAGTGAAATTACCCAAGTTTGAAGATGTTGACTCTATTTTTCATGCAGAGCACAATCCTGACATGACATTCTACGGAAATTAGGTGACAGTGAGATTCTCATATCTAACACATTAAGTTAATTGATATCTAAATTGGAACTGCTGCTTCTCCTTATTTCTACTGGGCCAAACCATTCAGTATTACTTCAGGCACTGATCTAGCAATGAGCTATATGCAGGCAAACCTCTATGGCTGCACAGAGTCATAGAATCATAGAATATCAGGGTTGGAAGGGACCTCAGGAGGTCATATAGTCCAACCCCCTGCTCAAAGCAGGACCAATCCCCAACTAAATCATCCCAGCTAGGGCTTTGTCAAGCCTGACCTTAAAAACCTCTAAGGAAGGAGATTCCATCACCTCCCTAGATAACCCATTCCAGTGCTTCACCACCCTCTGAGTGAAAAAGTTTTTCCTAATATCCAACCTAAACCTCCCCCATTGCAACTTGAGACCATTACTCCTTGCTCTGTCATTAAAGTTAATGTGGCACCACACATAGTTAAGGGTCTGTCCATTTCAGTCCATTGACTTCAATGGGAGTCCTTGTGAGGATAGGGTTTTGTCCATACCACACTTAGTGCAGCATACAGGCAATAGGTAACAGTCCTCTCTATGTCTTTGACGCTGATGGCATGTTGCCTGAGTAAGGTTTGTAGGATTATAGAAGGAATACAGAAATTATTGTAAAAAGGAATAAAAATTCCATTTTCTTAGGTATTAGAAACAACATGCGTTCCTACCTGTTGTTACAATGGACAGAGCTAACTGCATTAGCAGGACTGTGAAACAGATCATCTGTTAAAATAAAAGATGTTAGAACATTCATTGTCAATATTTAACACACTGATAATTGGGGGATAGTTTTCCAGACTCGTTTTGATTCATATCAAGCGTCCGTTTTCTCCCTAAATTTCTTTGTATTAGTTTGGGGTTCTATTTATTGCTGTAAAACAGAAATTGAAATGGTCTTTCATGATAATCCAATAATATCACCCTACAAATCCATGCTTTAAAAACAAACACACACAAAAAGTATGTACTCTGAGAAATAATGCATCTTCTGTTCTCAGCAGGTAACATGGGCTATCTGCATAGGAGATATGGGATGTTTGTGTTATTCTAATTTACCTGAAGCCTGCCTCTGGAGCCATACACCTCATGCACAATTGTTACAAAATTATTACAAATATTTAAAAAATTCAATACAAAGTTTCAATTACCCAACTGTTGGGCAGCCCAGCAAAAATAAAATTAACCCACCAGACTGTAAGACCCAGCTAGGCCCTGTTATGATCTACAACCACTACCTAAGGAACTACATCTTTCCCTAATGCCTTAGGGGGAAAATTGCAGTGTTGTAGATGTGTAGGTCCCAGGATATTAGAAAGACAAGGTGGGTCAGGTAGTATCTTTTATTGTACCATAAATTATATTACCTTAGGGGGAGAATGGTGTATATAAAGATCCTGCTCCAG
This sequence comes from Chelonoidis abingdonii, assembly GCF_003597395.2. Taxonomy (NCBI): domain Eukaryota; kingdom Metazoa; phylum Chordata; order Testudines; family Testudinidae; genus Chelonoidis; species Chelonoidis abingdonii. The sequence goes on along the minus strand of NC_133769.1, from coordinate 139,348,150 downwards.
CAAACTGATCCATGTAGGCAGGGCCGGTGCAACCATTTAGGCGAACTAGGCGGTTGCCTAGGGCGCCAAGATTTGGGGGCGCCAAAAAGTGGCACCCCCCAAAAAAATTTTAAATGATTGTAGCCGCTGCTGCTGGAGGCGCTGAACTGCCGGCGGCAGCAGCTGCCTGCAACCGGCAGCCCAAGGTATCCCCCAGGTCAGTGCACCACCGCCGCAGCCGGGCAGCCCAGGGCCCCCCCCCCGCCCGGGGTCAGCACGCCCCCGGGGTCAGGGAGCCGCCGCCACGACCCGGCAACCCAGGGCGCCCCTCCCCCCCCGGGGTCAGGGAGCCGCCCAGGGCCGGCACTTTCCCTGGGACGCCAGCATTGGCGGGGGCGGCATTTTGCCGGGGGGCGGCAGGCGGCTCCGGTACAGCTGCCTCAGTCGTATCTGCGGACGGTCTGCCGGTCCCGCGCCTCCGGTGGTATGCGTGCGGTAGCTCCGCTGGAGCCGCGAGACCTGCGCGCGGGGCGGCAAAATGGCCTGGCGCCTAGGGCGCCAGAAACCCTAGCGCCGGTCCTGCATGTAGGCAAACACTTCCAATCCTGTGCACAGCCCCCTGAGTACATTTGTGCTCCGTTACACACACAGATGTCTGCCCACTGAGATAAACATGCACAAGGCAGAGACCTGAGGTGAAATCTTAGCTTCACTAAAGTCAATGGGAGTTTTGCCATTTGCTTTGTGTTTGACCCTTTGTCTCCTAGACATCTGTAAACAAACTTTATAGCACTAGCAGTGCTATAAAGATGTTAAAATATATGAGTGCATCTATAAGAGCTAAGAAGACATTCTGCAACATTAGGTTACCAGGTGATAGATGAGAGAGCAGTTTGAAATTCTATATAGATAGGTTACATTAGCTATAGGATACAGCTGAATGCATTCAATTTTCAAACAAGCCCCCTTTGGGCCTCAGATTACAGCTGACTGTAAATTTCCCGTTGGAAAATTATTCTACCAAAAAATGCCCTTTTCCAAAATATTAAGCTTTCTGTGGGAAAATTTCAAATCTGTTAAAAAAAAATCCAATTTTCTGTCAGGAAAATTTAAACAGTGGCTCCACCCAGCAGCCTGGCTGGAAGGCTCTTGTTATTATGATGTTCTGCCTGGGTGAGAAAGTGAAATTGACAAGTGTCTTCCAGGGTGGCAGCCATCAAGCTGAAAAAAATCCTTTTTTGGGAGAATCACAGTGGAATTTTTCTGGTAATCCTTTCCTGCAATAACAATTTACATTATTGACATTTTCTCCCAATTCAGTATGTAAAAAATAATTCAAAGCCACAATTTTTTTCTTGGGAAGGGATTTCCATTTTCTAGCCAGCGCCACCTTAGATACAATCATACCCAATATTTTGACTCCACTAGATCATACCCAAATTTCTTTAAAATAAATAAAAAAAGCCCTTGATAATGGAGCTTACCCATGGGACCAAATTCTGCTCTGTTTACATGGGCACAACTTCCTCTGACTTCAGTTACATTGGTCTATCTCCCATTGAAGTCAATGATAGTCAACCTGTATAACTGAATGCAGAACTTGCCTCACTATATTTGCAAAAAAAGGAAAGAAGGATCTGTTGAAAAATGTAGTGCGTATGATGTGGCTGGTGCCTATAAAGATACAGGCACCGTAAGATACCACAATGATGGACACTGTATAAGAACTGAAACAGAAGAGAATAAAAAAGGGAACAATAGGAATTAAACAAACACATATTGATAGACTTTTAACAAAGAAATACATATCAGTTATACCAGCCTAATGACCCACCCTGTACAATTTAATAATCTGATTCATAAGAAATAAATATACCTTTTTCTGTCCAAAAGTTCAATTGCCTATGAAAAAAATCAGCTTCTTGGATGGTCAGCTTTAGCCTAAGAGCCCATGGTTCCTGTTTCCTTCAGAAGGCTGGACTGCAATGGACTGGAACTGAAAATTTTTGTTTTCATATAAGCCAGGAACTCTTGTTCATTTAAGAGGAAAGATAACAGATTACCTTTGCATCCGTCTGATTCTCAACACAATAGTGCTAAACTGCTATCATGTAAATCAGTTGCCTTAATTGCCAAAAAGAAACAATGAGAGGAAATTGTATTATATACTTACATGACAGATAAGTCTTTGAAATGAGTTTTGCATCTGTGAGCGTGAAACCTCACTGGCCGAGCAAATAAGATAACATAACTACTTGAAAGAGTACTGACAGAGAGAAATATCAGATTTGCCATACCATAATAGATCATTGATCCATCTAGTACTTTCCTGCCACCATGAAAGTCCAATATGATGCATTAAAGCAAGTTGGGAAAAATAACGTACAGAGCTAGTTATGCTATTTAGTGTTCTTTTTTTCCTCATAAACAAAAAATACCAGTCATGCACCTGTAGTCCAAATTACTTACAGTGTGAGCTGAGCATGCAAACTTTTATGCATTTGCTTAATTATGTGCACAGTCCCAGTGGAACAACAGGTATGTGTAAAGATAACCATATGCATAAGAGCTTGCAGGATCAGGAACTTATTTTGAACTTTGAAAAATAACAATATGACAGAACAAAAGTAAAATCCCCAGGAGAGAGCACAGAGAGTGTGTGTGTTGTGTATAAGCAAAAAGAACAAGGATTACTTGTGGCACCTTTGAGATTAACAAAGGTGCCACAAGGACTCCTCGTTCATTTTACTGATACAAACTAACACAGCTACCACTTTGAAATCCGAGAACAAAATGACTGCTGTCTCTGCACACGGTTCTTAGAAATATTAAGTTACTGTACAAAGAAAACAAACAAAGGCATCATAATTTTATCACATTTCCATCAATGCAAATTTCTTTCTGACCCTAACAGGTGATCAGCTTACTCCTTGAGGCATGGCATATGATTACTTCTATTATTATTTATTTTATTTCTCTTATTAGTTTGTTGTTAGTGATACTCACTTTATTTTGTCAACTATTTCAAACAATCTGTTTGACAAACTGCTTGACAGAACCAGGTAATATTTCTGGAACAAAAATAAAAGAGAATGGCCTAGACTGTTCCCTCCTGCATGAAAAGCCAAAGAAAGACTTTTAGTGAGGGAAACTCCACCAGGATTTTCTTACTCGGGTGCTTCCATATTTTCCAATTGGCATGGGGTTTGCCTTCAACTCCCTCCCACTGAAAAGCTGCATCCCGTGACATACCCGTCATGATCTGGGTGAATTGCAGAGTATCTATGGGAAGACAAGACCATATTGCGCAGGAGTTCTGTACTCCAACTACAATTCAGTCCCTTGGTGCCCTGACCCCAATTTACCTTCCAACGTGGGTCCAATGTGACTTCTTTTGCTCCAATGGAGCCCCTCTGAAAGGACCCCTCCCTCTGCCCAGGAAATTTCTCTCTGTCCTCAGGAAGGGATGAGATACATGGAAAAGTTAATACACCCTTAGGCTTTATGGACTAATTCTGAGAGGTCATTTCAAGCAAAGGAACAACAAGGAAGATAAGCATGAACGACATTTGGCATCACCAGCACCACAGAAAAGCAGATGTAATAAGATACAAAAGCAGATAAGTACAAAGGGTAAAATACTGGCACTAATTAAGTCAATGAAAGTTTTGCTGTTGACGTCAGTGAGGACAGCATTTCACTCAAGGGGTCTAAAACATGACAGACCATATAGGTAAGGACCAGAAGCTTTGCATATGATGCTGTGCAGAAGGTGGAAGTTAAAGTTGGGTAAGTGATGTGGGTCAGGTGGGATGATAGTTATGTTCACAGCATACAAACAAAGAAGGCAGATACAAAACAATACATGCTCTTTCTGAAAGATTGCAGTATAACACTACTTTATTTCATAGAATCCAGAACCTTAACATTCCAGAACTGCAGAGAGACAAAATTCAACTCACTTTGTTTTAAACTGGCTCCTTGCAGAATGACCGGTTCAACCTGATCACGCACTTCCTTGAAGAGCTCTCTAGACTGCAAGCAGGACCAAAAAACCCCTTACAAATTTAAAGTGATAGCTTGTAATTTTAACAGAGTTTTCATATCACCACAGTAGTAAGTGATAGTGTGTTATACACAAGTGGGCTGGATTCCTTAATTGTTCATTTCTAGTCTCTCTCATGTTTGGATTTGTTTAAAGGGAAGAACAATAACATTGTTGTAGGGTGTTAGATGGACTGAACGAAACAGTTGCTACCTTAGCTCTTCTCAACTTTTTTATTTGTGGCTCTACATGGAAGTGTGTGCATACGTGCCACAATTCTTGGACATGGAGATTTAGAGGATTCTGGAGAGACGTTCCCAACCCCTTAGTGAAACGTGGGGTGGAAGCAGCTTCTCCAGCACTGGAATCTTCAGTGAGATCGGGAACTGTGAAGGGTTGTCACCAACTTCTATTCACTCCTGAGGTGTTGTGTTCCTTTCAACGCCTGAAGACATGCTTTCTTTCAGATGATTTCTTAGCATATGCAAACCTTTTAGCCAAGGAACCAATTAATAGATAATTATTTTATTTATCCTTTTGTTTGGCACTCACTCAAGACTGGCTTTAAGGTTCTTAAAAATGGAACATTTCTTGGCTCTTAAGTTGTTATAGATAATTTGTTTTAAATTTTAAAAAAAAACTCAATTCTTTTGTTCCTGATATAGGATTGTGTGATCCTGAAATTGTGATAGATGGCTGGAGTTTTCCTTTCATAGCTTTTGAGGTGGTATTTTTAAATGCTTTTGATATAATCTACTTCCCTTTCCACTTGAAGCTAAAAAAACATGGCAGCCTCTTTTCTTTGTAAAATAAACGAAAAGGCATTGTGGCCAGGAATTTCACCCTGATCCTGCAGTTGATCATACACAGACTGCTGCCCTGCCCTGCCATGGGCTTTCTTAGTTCAGTTCAGAATCAGAGCCTCAGTCAATACCAATGGAACATTTTGTGATGCCAAGTGCTAACTTTTAACTGAATTAGCTAACATGTGCTACACATGTTGAAACGTGTTAGATGAACTAGATACATTAAGAAGAGACACCAGCATAGAAAATAGCTAACTGAGCTTGACACATAAAGGACAAACTTCCTTTGTTTTGCTTCTGACTCAATTTTCCCATAAGAAAGGAAGTGATAATTGAAGAGCACATTTATTGACTGTTATTGTGTACTGTTCCAATGCGAAGCGTGGTGATGTTTGCGTAGACCTAAGATTTGTTTATAAATGTTAGCATGGTAGGAACTCATTTTATACAACAGGAAAAAGTCTGAGATGACATGTAGAGTGCCTAGAAAGCCATTTAATAGCCAATTTCTGTGGTAATGGGATAAGCTTTGAGAAAGAGTGTCGGACACTAATAATTACTTTCCAGCACATGGCCATAGTCCTCTCAGTTCTTTCAAACAAAGTAGCCAAATGCAGCAATAGCCCTAATCATTAATTATATTGAAACATTAAAATAATTAGTCATTGACAACATTGTTCTAGGCACATTACAGACATGAGTACAAGCAAAGACCCTTCACTGAAGAATTTAAAACATTTCTTTATATTATATTGATATAGATATACATATATACACATACACTCCATAGACAGATTAGATGTGGGATAAAAGTGACAATGAATAATCAGATATAACTGCAGCTTTTTGAATGAAGAGAATGCAGGAAGTAGATGTGATACAGCTGGATTTTAGAAAGCAATTATATAGTTCATGAAGTCTTTCCCACGGACTTCCATGTACTTTGGATCTAGCCCTTAACGGAGCTTTCTAATAAATCTTATTTTAAAAAAGTATTAGAATTGGCTAGAAAGAAAGCCCTGATATGTGAATTGAATAATAGCAGCTTAAGGATCATAACAAAAGAGTAATGGAAAAGATAATGTACCCTGGGGAGATGTGCATCAGTGGGTTACCACAGCAATTGGCATTAGGGCTGATATTATTTAACTTTTTGCTAAAGACCTGGTAGAGAAAGCAGAGTAACGGAACACTAATGATTAACTAAATTGGGGGTCATTGGGACACCTCTGAGAGCAGAAACACCACACACAGGATCTAGAGAAGTTAGAACAGGGGCAGGGAATAACTAAGACCTTTATCTACACAGGAAAGGTTTTTTTCTAGTATAATCTCAGGAGCGAATTTAAAGTGATGTAGTAACATTGAGACAACCCCTCTACGTGGACACTCTTATTCCAGAGTAAAAGTGCCTCCCTCCCATGCACCCCTATCCCCCATCCCCAATCCCTCATGCTTAGCTTATATCATTTGGAAAGGGATATAATCTAAATTGAAGCGCCATTCTTATTTCCAGAATGAGTGTGTACAGAGTTATACCTATATAATTAGTGGTATAAAAGTGGTCAGACTTTCCCTTAAATGAGATTCATCGTGAATAAATGTATGTTAATACTTCAGGGGGGAAATAAGCCAATTATGGCTATTCAAGGAGAGGCAAAACACATGGAAAGCAGTAATAGCAGAAATAAACCTAGGGCTAAGAGAGAACAGCAAGTTAGACACATAATTAAATAGGCAGCATAACAACAAAAATAGTCTGTACAGTTCTGAGCCACTTTCAAAGACATCACATCGCTGAACATGGCAGTAATCCTCTCTGTTTGTTATGGGAACTCCCACTGCTAAGTTAGCTCTAGGCCAGTGATACTCAGACTGAGGCTCACGAGCCTCAAGTGACTCCTGAATGTGTCTCCTGCAGCTCTTTGCCATACATGATATTAAAACACTGTGATTTAATTATTAACCAATCAGGACGCTTTTACTGTTATTCACCAACTGTAGTTGATAAAATAATAATAGTTGGTCAGTCATTTTGCTGGGAGAAATATGTACATTTCTCTGTCATACTGTTTAAATATGAATATATAATACTATAGGAAATGAAACAATGAATTCACACTATGGCTCTTTTGAGTAATGTTGATTGCTAATTTGGCTCCTGAACTGCTGAGGTTCGAGTATTGAAGCCTTCCTTGAATTTCTCTAGCCAGTTAAGATGGCTTTCTGACTGTTTTGCACCACCAAAATGGCATAAAACAGCTGGAGCTAAGACTAAAAGCTATCCCCATGGTTGTAACCCGGTTAGTCTACTGATTCCGTAGCACAACTGTATCTATAATACAGATAGGGCCTACAGCAGATTTTAATGATGGGAACTATTATACGTTGTACTTGAAGTAGCCAGAAACTTTCCATAAGTAATGTCTAATGCCACCATCCACTCCAACCAAAATTCATGGCAGATGCTTAAGTGTGAAGTGTAGACCATTAATACTCCATTGTCTCTCCTGATATGGAGTTTATGACACATTATCTTGAAAAGACAAGGTGGGCGAGTTAATATCTTTTCTTGGACCAACTTCTGTTGGTGAGAGACACGAGCTTTTGAGCTAACACAGAGCTCTTCTTTGGGTCTGGTACTCAGAGTGTCACAGCAAAATACAAGGTGGAAAAGAGTTTAGCATAAGTAGCTTACACATATTATAAGACCATTCAAAGTCAAGTGACCTGTTAACACCTCTGCAGTCATAGGGCATAAAAAAGATGGGTAGGGTAGCTGGTTGGTTACTAATTGAAATAAGCTACAAATCCAGTGTGTCAAGCTGGGTGAGGTAATATCTTTTGTTGGACACCAACATGTACATTGGTCAAACTGGACAGTCTCTACACAAAAGAATATACGGAGACAAAATCAGACATCAAGAATTATAACATTCAAAAACCAGTTGGAGAACACGTCAATCTCCTTGGACACTCAATAACAGACTTAAAAGTGTCAATTCTTCAACAAAACTTCAAAAACAGACTCCAACGAGAAACTGCAGAACTGGAATTAATTTACAACCTTGACACCATCAAATTAGGCCTGAATAAAGATTGGGAGTGGATGGATCACTACAAAAACTAATTGCCCCATACTAATTTCCCTCTACTGTTTCAAACAATTGACAAGAAGGTGTGAGTAATGGGCCACCTTGTTTACATTGGCCTCATTACCACTACAAAAGTGATTTTTCCTCCCTTGATATTCTATTGTTGAGAATAGCCCACTTCCACTTTAATTGAACTGTCTCGTTAGCACTGACCCCCCACGTGGTAAAGCAACTCCCATCTTTTCATGTACTGTGTATATATACCTACCTACTGTTTTTTTTTCCACTCCGTACATCTGATGAAGTGGGTTTTAGCCCATGAAAGCTTATGCCCAAATAAATTGGTTAGTCTCTAAGGTGCCACAAGTACTCCTTGTTGTTTTAGCTAGATACAAGATGAAGCAGATTGTTTAGCAAAAGTAGTTAATACATATTTCAAGGTGAAGTGGTCCATTAACAGTCACAAGGCGGTGGGGTGAGGTGGTGTTTAATTGTTGTAATAAGCCATAAATCTAGTGACTCTGTTCAGTCTGTGATTTTTAGTTTCTAGCAAAGTTATGAACTTAAGCTCCCAGACTCATCTTTTGAAAGTGTTGTGCAGGATTCCCTTGAGGATGAGGACTGATAGGTCAGATATAGAGTGATCACTTTGTGAAAAGTGTTCACCCACAGGTGATATGGTGTTTTTGTCTTTTATCATTTTCCTGTGTCAGTTCATTTGAAAGTGTAGTGATTGTCTGGTTTCACCCCCATAGCTGTTATTGGGGCATTTAGTCCACTGGATGAAGTATAGCACATGTAGTGATAGGCATGTAGGACCCATGGATCTTGAAAGGTGTGCTGTGGGGGTGTGTTGATCATTGTAGTAGTGGAGATATGTCTGCAGGTTTTGCATCTGTTGTTCTGGTAGGGTCTGGTGCTGCTTTGAGTTGGTGTCTCCTCTTTTGTGGGGAGGTTGCTTTTGATGATAACCCTTGTAAGGTTAACAGGGTTGTTTGAAGGCCAAAAAAGGGAATTTTGGAAAGATTTCTTTCAGGATGTTGTCCGCATCAAGTATGGGTTATGACTGTTTGATAATACCCAAAATGGATTCCAGCACAGGTGCAGAAACTAGAAGTGTTGGGGTTCTGCCATATCCCGTGGCTTGAAGTAGTTTCATTCATACCCAGGATTTACAGTTTGGCTCAATGGCTCTCATTACCCCCACTATACAAATTTTTCCAGCACCTCTGCATTCCAGTGCGGGATGGTAGGTAACAACTAGGGGTTTGTAGTCAGAGGTGGGGGGGGGTTCCCATATTGAAGCAGATTCTCTTGGAGTATTTGGGTGTCCTGTTCCACAATGCAAACTACTTCTCTGGCGGAGCATCCTTGTTTGATGAAGGCAGTTTTAAGTGTGTCAAGGTGTGTGTTGGACTTTTTCCTCGGAAAATATTCGGTGGTATCTGAATGCTGGGGTGTAGATAACAGATTTCTTGGTGTGTTTGGTGTGGTTACTGAATCTGTGAAGGTAGGTATGGTGATGTGTGGGTTTCTTGCATATAGTTATCTGTAGGGTTCCATTGCTGAAGCTGATTGTGGTGTCCAGGAAGCTGATGCTGGAATAGGAGTGTTCTAGAGAGAGTTTGATGGATGGGAGGAGGTTGTTGAAGTTGTGGTGCAAATCTGAGGGAGTTTAAGGTCATCTGTCTAGAGGATAAAAATATCATTGATGTATCCCGAGTATATCATTGGTTTGTGGTGCATTTGTCCAGAAATTCTGCCTCAGAGTGACCAATGAAGAAGTTGGCCTATTGGGGAGCCATCCTAGTACCCAGGGCTGTTCCCATGGTTTGGGCAAAGCACTGCTGAATAAAAAATAGTTACAGGTGAGGCTGAAATGGCTGATTCTGGCAACATGTTTGGGGTGGATAGCTGAGTGTTGTCTCTCGTCGTGTAGATATTTGCATAGAGATGGGCCTTATGGCATGTCTGGAAGGTTAACAAATTCAGGTTCTGGAGTGGAGGAGTGCCTCCACTGAGCACAACTATGGCAGCAGGGCACAAGGAGGGAGGATGTCTCAGGTCAGTTGACCTTAAATAGTTTAGGGCTTTATAGGTTAAAGCCAGTATCTTGAACTCCACAGGGGGTAACCAGATACCTCATAGAACTCTGGTGTCATGGGCTCTCAGTGTGATGGCCTAATCAAAACTAGATGTTGCTTATGAAAGCTACCTAGCCTATCCTATTGTACCTCTATCCTTCATATACACATGCAAAGTAGAGTCCCTGAAGCCCAATGATAAAGAAGATGTCCCTTTCCTGGGACAAGGATGTCATAACAACAAATAGAAAGCTGTGTGTCACAGTTAAAGGGACAATTCTTCAGCTAGGATAAACTGGCATACCTCCACTGAAGTCAATGGAGCTACACAAATCTACATCAGCTGAGGATCTGCCCATTTGCAAGTTTGCTGGTGTCACATTGAGACTCAGTGATGATACCACTACAAGACATATGAATCCCATGACAAAATGGTCCACCCATGAAAACTGCAGCTACAATTTTAAAACTTGGGTTTCTGAACTTCAGTGGGGTACCAAAACTGAGGCAAGACAAATACAAGCCCAATCTTGCTGCAACTGATGTCAAGTTAAATGTGGAAAAGAGATGCCTTATCTCCTAACCGCTTGAGAAATTGTCTGTAATTTAGAATAATAATGTATGTTTGATTACACTACTCAATAGACATCAATGTAGTTAATATCCACATGAATATGGTATCCTAGTGATTGTGTGCTGTATCTATAGAATTGATGTAGGGTTCTTTCATTCTTGGTCTTCTCTTGGCATGGATTCCAGAGCAGATGCCCATCTTTATTTCTTCTCTGTTCTCTTTATTTTTTTATTTTTTCATAAAGTATTGAACTTCTATGGGGGCCAGTATAAGGCCTCTATAACACTCCCCTCCATCTCTCTCTCCTTTCAATAGTCACATTCCATTTATGAGAATCATGTCATCTAGTTCAGTTAGTATCACTTCCAATTCAACTTGCTTATTTCCCCATATTCATTTCTATCTGCATACAGACATTAGGTACGTAGGTATTTTTATTTTTCTTGTTCTACAGAATATCCACATCTCTGCTCTTATTTATTTACATTGGATGTGTGCCAGCTTCTCTGAGTTATGTAGCAAAGTCCTAAATGAGGGGTAGGCAAACTTTTTGGCCTGAGGGCCACATCGTGTTATGGAAATTGCATAGCGGGCCATAAATGCTAGGGGTGAAGGCTCTAGGGTGTGGCCAGGAATGAGAGGTTTGAGTGCAGGAGCGTACTCCGGACTGGGACCAATGGGTTCAGAGGGTGGGAGGGGGATCAGTGATGGGTCAGACTACTGGGCACTGGGGGGAGGGAAGTGAGAGCTCTGGGTGGGGGCGTAGGCTCTGGGGTGGGGCTGGGGATGAGGGGCTTGGGGTACAAATGGGGGCTCTGGGCTGGGATCAAGGGGTTTGGAGGCTGGGAGGGGGATCATGGCTGTGGCAGTGGGTTGGGGCATGGGGGTGGGGTCAGGGGTGCAGGCTCTGGGCAGCGCTTACTGCAAGCAGCTCCTGGAAGCATATGACGCCTCTGGCTCCAAGACACGGCCAGGAAGCTCTGCGGGCTGCCCTGTCTGCAGGTGCTACCCATACAGCTCCCATTGGCTGGAAACTGCAGCCAATGGGAGCTGTGGGGGCAGTGCCTGCGGACAGGGCAGCGTGCAGAGCCACCTGGCCTCACCACCGTACTACGTAGGAGCTAGAAGGGAGTCATGCCGGCTGCTTCCTAGGAGCCACACAGAGCAGGTAATTAAATGGTGTGATGGACCGGATGTGGCCCACAGGCCATAGTTTACCCAGCTCTGTTCTAAGTCAACCAGCCAATAGAACAGCTGGAAATAGAGCCTAGGAGATGTGACAACCAGTGCCTCTCACTACTTGATCCCACTCGCCTCTCGACTGGCCCTTCTGGGAGGGAAGGGGGACAGAAAGGTCATTTAGCCTGTGCCTCCAGCTCAAAGTGGGCCTCAAATTTAGACACCTGTTAATTTGTTATGTGATAGACCCGGGCCAGTTCTGAAGAGCAGAGTAGTTGAAGGGAGATATACTGGCCACTGGATAAGCAGTTTTCTGTTCCCTGAGTCACCATAGCAGGGGCTGCTCCAGGCTAATGAGAACACCTGACTCCAATTAACCTGCTAAGAGTCAGGTGAGGCAGTTAAGCACCTGACTCTAATTAAGGCCTCTCTGATGCTATAAAAAAGGGCTCACTCCAGTCAGGCCAGAGAAAGTCAGGGAGCCAGAGGAGAGGAAGTGTGTGTGAGGAGCTGGGAGCAAGAGGTGTGCAAGAAGCAAAGAGTGAGCAGGCATACTGCTGGAGGAATGAGAAGTACAAGCTTTAACAGACACCAGGAGGAAGGTCCGATGGTGAGGACAAAGAAGGTGTTGGGAGGAGGCCATGGGGAAGTAGCCCAGGGAGTTGTAGCTGTCGTGCAACTGTACCAGGAGGCACTCTAGACAGCTGCAGTCCACAGGACCCTGGGTGTTAACTGATATAGATTATCATATTAAAGAGTTTAAAATGTTCATAAATATTAATAAAAATATATCAGTTCTGATGGCACAAGATTAGACCATGATGAACGTGTCCTCTCAAATCAGCTGACTGTATAAACAAAACCAGTGGCTGGTGCTGGATCAAGTGCATGTTGAAAGGTTGAGAACTGTTGCATTTTAGTGTCTTCACAGTTTTACGTCTAGTTGACTAAGGAATTATTTGTGTGAGAATTCCTCATTATTATCTTCATATGGTAGCTAAAAGGATGTGACTAGTTGGTTAGTTAAGCCCTAGCTTGTTAGTTTGGCCATCATCATAGGCTTTCATAGCTTATAGACTGAAATTCAAGGTGAAAATTTGTGTGTACAGTGAGTTTCGTGAGGAGACACGTTTGAAATTTTTGGACATTATCCCTCTGTCTGTATCCATGTCTGTATTTACTTTATATATAAATATATATATCATTCCTTTGTCTTCAGCTCAGCCTGTTATATTATACCTTGCTGATAATGATGCTTTCCCTACTCATCTGCTGACAAAAACTCTTCCAAATGGTGAGACCTGCACAAGAGACTGGTTATGCTGGAGTACAGAAAGAATCTCTGTACTGTGCACCCTGCTTCATTTTGAACAAAAGTGCTGGAAATGCATCAGTTCTCTCTGATCAATCAGGTTGGAGCATCAGAGGTTGGAGAAAGTTGAAAGACTGAATACCGTCACATGAGAGTTCAACATCACACAAAGAAAACTATGTTGCATGGAAATCAGTCGGTAGAACAGCATTAGCTGAAAGTTCAGTTGAGAATTTACTCTTGACTGAACTCTCTACAGAAACTAATAACTGGAAAAAACTTCTTGAGCGCATCCTGAATGTCATCCTTTTTCTTTCTGACTGGGGATTGGCTCTCTTTGGCTCCAGTCAACGTACTGGTGATCATGCAAATGGAAACTTTCTGTATTCGAGAATCGCAAGAGAGTCAAAAGCTCATGCAAGTCCATTATCTCTCCACACGCATACAAAACGAGTTTATTAAGCTATATGGGTCATTTGTACAAACAACAATTCTCGTTGAGATTCAAAATGCCAAGTATTTTTCAATCATTGTTGATGCCACTCCAGATTGTTCTCACAAGGAACAGACTACTATGGTTATTCGATGTGTTAAGACTGTAGTCAGTTCAAAATTTTCAGTTGAAGAAAGGTTTATTTTGTTTGATAATTTCATGAAAAAAAACTAGGAAAGAAATTGCTGCTCAAGTACTAACAATTCTAGGTGGTTTTAAGTTAGATTTTCAAGTCTGCATTGGTCAAGCCTATGACAATGGATCTAATATGGCTGGGAAGTGCAAAGCTGTACAAGCAGTTCTGCTTGAGCATCATTCAAACTGTATTTTCTCCAGCTATGGAAACCACACACTAAACCTTGGAGGTGTTGACAGTTCTGAATCATGCAAGGAGACAATTATTTACTTTTGAACTGTTCAGGAAACGTACAATCTCTTCAGTAGCAGTCCACAAAGGCTGGAAATTCTGAAGCAATCTTCCTGTTTCGCTGTATGGGATGTCCAAAACTAGATGGTCTGCACAGATTGATGGTGTTCAACCAGTTGCGCAGCATTTGAATTCAGTGAGAAAGGCATTAAATGAGCTTGACTCTCTCAATCACACTGCACATATTCGAACTGAACGTCAGTCTATTCAGAAGCCCATGTCCAAATCTGAATGCATTCTGATGTCACCTTTGTGGATGAAGCTACTTACAATGATCAACCAAACTAATTTGGTAATTGAAGTACGCAATGCTACACTTGATGTTGAGAGGGATAACACTGAAAGTCTTATCAATGACATTCAACAGATTCATGAACAATGGGATGTGATCCTGACTGAGTCCAAATTAGTAGCACAGAATATTGGCATTTCATCTGAGTTCTCCACCAGTCACAACTTACCTACTGAATCTGATGCTAAGCAGCATTATGGGTCAATGTCTTCTTTGTCATCATTGACTCTATTCAATCAGATCTTACATGTTGATTTGAGTCACTGTGATTAATTTGTACCCTTTTTGGGTTTCTTTAGCAGTTCAACAGATTGAGTAATGAAAATCTATTTTTTACCGCTGAACAATTTCAGCAACAGTACAACAGAGAAATCTCAAAAGATCTCAGTGACGAGGTCATCTTCCTCAAATGAATATATTCCACAAACTTTAAATTGGATTGCAAGCCAAAGGAACTGCTTCAAGAAATATTCGAACTTGGACTCTCTGGGGTGTTTCCTAATATCGCTATTGCATTGTGTATTTTTGTCAGTTTGCCTGCATCAGTGGCTTCAGGTGAACACACTTCAACGTGTTGAAAAAGGTAAAGAACTATCACTGTTCACCTATGGGATAAGAGCATTTGAATGGGCTTGCCATGCTTGATATCAACTGTGACATTGTGTGAAAGCTAGATTTTTCCTCAATAATTAGTACATTTGCACAGAAAAAGGCTAGAAAACATTTGTTAAATAAAAAAATCAAATTATGTCTCACTCTTTTCTTGAGGCCTTATTTTGTTTTCATGTCTCATTTTTATTATGGCTAGGGTCCTCAAACCCTGGAAGTGGCCCGGGCCTCTCTAGACCTCTGAGAGGGCCTTCCTCCCAGAGCCAGGAACAGAACCCAGGAGTCCTGAGTCCCATCCTCCGCTGCTCCTCTAACCCACTGGATCCCACCTGCCCTCTCAGAATTGGGGATAGAATCCAGGAGTCCTGACTTCCACTCTTATTCACTGTAACCAATTAATATCGCCTAACGCTTTGACAAAAGCCCAAAGGACATGTATTATTATTAGGAAAAGGGTTAGGCACCTCCAGGCATGCCTGGTAAATATACATCAAAGTTTTTCAAACAGGGCTGAGTTTTCCCATGAATATTAAACACTGCGGATTTCCATGGAAGAAACTAGACCTCCTGCTTGATTTTACAATGTGGTTGCCATAAAGCCTCAGCCTTGCCCGCAGGAGGTGGCTCACCAAGGGAAGGGGAAGGAGCTGAGCTGGTGGAATTCTCCTTTCTACTATGACCCGCGTGACCCTGAGCACCCCCAATAGGGCCTGGCTTTTATCCACAGTTTTGGGGTTTGGTTCCCACCCTGCCCAGTAGCCTCAGTGGAGACCTTTTGACCTTTACGAAACTTGCTGTGTTCAGCAAGAGGCTGCCACTGAAACCAACAGACAGCTGATGCTGAGGATGAGCTGTGCAAACGGTCCCAGGGGCTGGAGCGGAGGTTTCCCAGAAGGGGATGCTGCTCAGTGCACAGTTAGAAAAACTGAGGCACAGAAATGCTAGCTTATTACACTGAGGCAGTGGTTTTCAAACTTTTTTTCTGGTGACCTAGTTGAAGAAAATTGTCGATGCCCACAACCAAATGGAGCTGGGGATGAAGTGTTTGGGGTGTGGGAGGGGCTCAGGGCTGGGCCAGAGGGTTGGGGCGTGGGGGTGAGGATTGAGGCCAGGAATGAGGGATTCAGGATGTGGGAAGGGCTCTGGGCTGGGGCAAGAGGTTGGGGTGCAGGAGCTGGGGGTTCTGGGCTGGGGGTGCAGGCTCTGGGCTGGGGATGTGGATGAGGGGTTTGGGGTGCAGGAGGGGTCTCCTAGTTTGATGGGGGCTCAGGGCTGGGGCAGGAGATTGGGGCATGGGGTTGGGACATGGGCTTACCTCCTGTGGCTCCTGATCAGCAGCACAGACTGGGTCCAGAGACAGGCTTCCTGCCTGTCCTGGCACTGCAGACCACGCTGCATCCTGGAAGCAGCCAGCAGCAGGTCTGGTTCCTAGGCTGAAGTGCAGTGCCCCGTGGCCCCCCTGCCTAGGAGCCGGACCTGCAGCTGGCCACCATGTCAGAACAGGTAGGTACTAGCCTGCCTTAGCTGGCACCACTGCTGACGGGACTTTTACGGCCCAGTCAGCAGTGCTGACCAGAGCCACAGTGACCCAGTGCCTTCTATTCCGTGAGCCAGTACTAGGTCACGACCTCCAATTTGAAAACCACTGCACTAAGGCACATACCAGAATTCAGCGGCAGAGCTGAGGAGAGAATCCAGGAGTCCTGGCACACAGTTCCCCTGCTCTAACCGCGGGATCCCACTCCTCTCCCAGAGCCAGGGATAGACCCCAGGTATCCTGGCTTCCATCCCCTCCTTGCTCTAACTCCCTAGACCTCACTCCCCTCCCAGAATGCTGCTTAGGTTACCTGCCTGGCTGATTCAAATTTGAAAGGCATTGCAACGTCCTTCAAAGTAACGACATTTTGTGAGGAAAGTGTAGCAAGATGGGAAGGGGGCTGTGCAGGGGTCACTGGAGGAAGTATTAGGAAAGGGATGGGGTTGCATGGCATTCATGGGGGCAGGATGCGGAGAGCACAAGGGCTGCATTAACTATAGTGCTGGTCTCAGAGTGTGGACCATCTTTCACTCCTCCCATTTAAAATCTTTAAATAGTTCCCATTGTTCATGCTATAACATCATGCGTTCAGTGGCAGGTTTATGAGAATTGCCAGTCTGGATCAGACTGGGCTCCTTGTAGCCATATCTCATGTTTCATACACTCCCAAACTTTGTAAACATGGGAATGAGCTCCCACAAACACCAATCCCTGTGCACTTCCATGAAATAAACCACAAAAATCTAAACTGATTTCACAATGCAGGGGCAGAAAGCCCATGGCCTCATGCCAAGAGGGTGCATGAACCAAAAGTGGAGCTGTTCTCATCCAGGCTTGTGGATGCCATTCTCTCTCTAGACTTGTTGTTACTGAATGTACTGAGGCCAATGTGCCCATTCAGACAGAAAAAGGCTGGAGTGGGCACTGCTGCGGGGAGTCATACTCCCTTCCCAGGCCAGGATGGCCATAGAGAATCTGATCTCAAACCCACAGAGGATAAAGAGGGGGCTTTGTTCCAGCATCACCTATTGCATCCCCGCTGAAAATTCTTCTCCAAATAGGTTCTCCTAAATATACTTAACAATTCACCCCACCAGCTCCACAATTATCTATGGTGTTTTAAAGTCAGCAAGACTATTCTAGATTGAGCATCCCTTCTAGTTTCATGAACGACAGATCAGCCAACACAGTGTCACCATTCGGCTGGTGAAAAGATCAATAAAACAGAGGAGAGGCTTCCATTAGCATAATGAGAAAGAGCAAGACTGCACTTTTACATGAGGTTTTGGTGGTTTTTAAAGAACAGATTTTAAGATGCAGTTAATCGCTCCCCGTGGCATTAGGTTTGCCTAGCAGCCTGATTTCTAAAAAGCTCAAACGACAGCATGGCTAGGACTATGCTCTAAAGATAACATTTCTGAGCCGTGGCCCCATAAAGAAGGATAGAGCAGCAGCCAATCATCATAAACCCTATTTAACTCTTTTCTAAATTTGACCAAACCCTATCCGTGCACCAGCTCCCAAACCTTCTTGTTTGTGGCCTGAAAATGTTTATGATTAGGCCTTGAGCTCACAAGTCCTTACATGGGGTGAAATTCATCCCTATGCAGAGGGGCCCACACAAGACCAATGCAACATACAAGTCCCACTTGAGTAGTTTAAGTGGGACTATGCTCCATAGGCCTGATACCATTAGCCTGCACAGGGGCAAATTCCAGCCATGGGGCAAAAACAGGATGCACAATGTTGTGGCATTCCATAGATGTGCGGTATCTGCTACTGTGGGCACAAGTAAGGGGATGCTCTGGCCTGCTGCTTACTTTCCGGCAGATTTGCGGGGTAATTAATGAGTGGGCTGGTGAATTTCCAAATAGTAAGATGCGGATTATATTCACATTCAGGGAGGCTAGTGCTGCTTTTCAGATGATATTTAGGAATATTTGGGTAACTTTATAATAGGAATTAACCAGCGTAAAACATGCACTCTGATGGGGAAAGGAGTGGGGATAGCAACAGTATCACCAAAGCAGGTAGAAAGGCCAGGAGATCTGAGATTTATTTTGAACAGCAATCAAACAGAATGTCCCAAACCTTGCAGGTCCCATTCATGCAATCAGGAGCCACTGACTTCAATGAACATCAGATCAGGCACTCAGATGGGACCCGATGGTATGAGGTTGGTTTCAGTTACTGATTTATGCCCTTCACAGTTGCTATGTCACAGCCACGTATAACAGTCTCATCTGTGATCACAGGACCTAGAATCTACAGAGACAGAAGCATCAGCAGGAGCAAATGAGAATGGCTGGAACATGGGCATCAGCATCTCAGTGGATGGGCAGATGAGTATAAACACAGCAAGGCAGTAGCATTAGGGAATGGGTGGAAGATAGGAAGCGCCAGTTCAAGAGAAAGCAGGGAAGAACAATAGGATTTTTCCCTTTTTTTATTATGAGTGTCTATCAAGTTCATTTCAGTCAGTCTGAAATTATATGGCCCACATTATGAAGGAAGTTTGATGAAAAGATCATAGTGGTCTCTTCTGACCTAAAAAGCAATTCAGTGAAAGGTCTGCATATGATAGAGTTGTGACAGACACACACCTGGGGTGAGCACTGGGCAAGCTGTGTATAGAAACAGCAGTTAGAAAAGCAAATAATTTTGAAGCCAATGCAGAGACTCCATATTTAAAGACGTATAACAGTCTAATCAACAACCATTTCTGATATCCTCTAAAAAAACCTCCTTTCTGCCTGATATTATGTGTGTGTGGTCTGTTGGCAGAGGGAACTGTTCCAGGGAAGCCTGAAGTTAATCTGTAACGTATCAGGGGGTAGCCGTAGTCTGTATCCACAAAAACAACAAGGAATGCGGTGGCACCTTAAAGACTAATAGATTTATTTCGGCATAAGCTTTTGTGGGTAAAAAACCCTCACTTCCTTCAGTTAATCTGGTCATTTGTTTTTAATATATGAAAGTTTGAAAAGAAAGTGCAGCTGTGTTGTTTGGTGGTGGTTGGGTTTAGTTTTGTTAAACTTCTGGTCAACTGCTTGATTGATTTTGGAACCTCCTGTCTCACACGTGACTTGGTTTAGGAGCACTAAGCTGTCTATGCATTTGTTCCCGACATGGAGCAGGATCTTCTGCTGGCATAACTCTATTGACTTCAAAGGAATTACACTAGCAAAAAATTTGGGCACTGAGGTCTAGAGCCTAGGACTATATTTGAGTAGGGTTAAGTATTATTTTTGGAGCGGTTCACTATAAATATTTAAACCTCTGGGCTCTCTGAGGTATTTATAAACTTCAGGATTGGCCTGGCAGGCTTTATGTGCTCAGTAGGGCCAGCCTGGGTAGTTTGTACTACTATAAACTAAATAGCTAACAAATGTAGGTTGAGAGTGATTAAACTCCACAAGCAAGTAGTTTCATGCAAAGAGATTAGGGTCAGATTGTGATATCCTCACTCATTTTTAGTAGCCTCTGCCATAGTTCAGGGCAACTGTACCTGCATTCCCCTCTGTGATCCAGCAAGGGCACCCTGTCTAGGTGTCCAGCTCCCCTGGCCATCCCCTGTTTTGAGTGGAGGTTTGTGTCTCTATCCCTTCTGACCCAGCTATTTCCTGGCTGCACAGTGATATCCCAGCAAGAGACTCTGCCTAAGTAGGCCTGCTTATATTCTCTTCAGAGACTAATAACAAAGTATTTACCTACCATTAAAAGGTACCACACAGCACTTCCTATGCAAGCCTATTTTATACCTAAGAAAAGCATTACAGAGAAAGCATACTAAAACAGTAAGAGAACTTACACACATGCTAACAAGTTTACCGGAGGTCACCCCAGATCTAACATGGGATTTGGCAAAAGCAGTCCTCCAATCCTCACCCAAGGGGTTTAAGAGCATAAGAATGGCAACAGTGGGTCAGATCAGTGTTCCATCTAGCCCAGAATCCTGGCTTCAGAGGGAATGAACAGAACAGGGCAATCATTGAGTGATCAAGTGATCTCTGTCTTCCAGGCCCAGCATCTGGCAATCAGAGGCTTAGGGACACCCAGAGCATGGGACTGCATCCCTGACCATCTTGGCTAATAGCCATTGATGGGCCTATCCTCCATGAACTTATCTAGTTCTTTTTTCAACCCTGTTATAGTTTTGGCCTTCACAACACCTCCTGGCAATGAGTTCCACAGGTTGATGGTACACTTTGTGAAGAAATACTTCCTTTTGTTTGTTTTAAACCTACTGCCTATCAATTTCATTGGGTGACTCCTGGTTCTTATGTTATGTGAAGGGGTAAATAACACTTCCTTATTCACTTTCTCCACACCATTCGTGCTTTTATAGACCATATCCCCTCTTAGTCAGCTGTTTTCCAAGCTGAATAGTCCCAGGCTATGTCTACACTACCAGTTATGTCAGTTTAAACTTATGTTGCTCAGGGGTGAGAATAAGCCACCCCGAGTGACATAAGTTAGAATGACCTAAGTTTCGGTGTGGACAATGTTATGTCAGCAGGAGATCTTCTTCCGCCAACATAGCTACCACCATCAGTTGTAGATGGATTAATTACATCAATGGGAGAGCACCTACACTACAAAATGTACAAAGGTGCAGCTGCATCAGTGCAGCTGCACCACTGTAAACTCTCTAATGTAGCCACAGTTTACCCCCCTGTATTCTGAAAACTGACCATTTATTCCTACCCTTCATTTTGTGTCTTTTAATCTGTTATTGATCAATGAGAGGACCTTCCCTTTTGTCCCAGGATTGCTTATGATGCTTAAGAGCCTGTGGTGAGGGACTTTATCAAAGTCTTTATGAAAGTCATATAAACTATATCCACTGGCTCACCCTTGTCCATATTTGTTGACCCACTCAGAGAATTCTAATAGATTGGTGAGGCATGATTTCTCTTTACAAAAACCATGTTGACTCTTGCACAACAAATCGTGTTCACCTATGTGTCTGATAATTCTGTCCTTTAATATAGTTTCAGCCAAATTAGCCTGGTACTGAAGTTAGGCTTTCCAGCCTGTAATTGCTAGGATCGCCTCCACGGCTTTTTTTAAAAAATGGTGTCACATTAGCTATCCTCTGTCATCTGGTACTGAAGCTGATTTAAATGATAGGTTACCTACCACAGTTAGTAGTTCTGCAATTTCATATGTGAGTTCCTTCAGAACTCTTGGGAGAATACCATCTGGTCCTGGTGACTTATAACTGTTTAATTTATCAATCTGAGTTTCTTTGTGGTTTCAGGTTCCTCAGAGCTTCTGCTCAGAACAAGCACACAAGCTCAGAAGGCCCAGTTCTTCGGACCTCCAAGGACTAGGGGTCATGTCCATTTGCTGGTTCAGAAAGAAGGCCCAGAGCCTGTTTATTCAAATATCCTCTTAGTCTGTTGGTCCCTGGAAAATCCAGTTTGAACTACTATATGCGAACCTCCTCTGCAGCTGTTACCTGAAATTGTGCCAGCTAGTCAGCTTAGGAAGGGCTAATGACTCATCAGAGTTTGGCAGAAAGCAGCACATTTATTATACTGATAGCTAAGCTCAAAAGACTGGTGGGGAGGGTGGGAAGGGGTCACACTTACACTCACAGACTCATGCTCCCTTGACAGGCACGGCACTGGAGATGGCAGGGTCCTTCAAGATAAGTGTCCCACAGCACAGCGATGGATGGCGCAGTGAAGGTTAGTCTTCCCGAGGCATGATGGAATGCAACGCAGAGAACCAGTGGCCAGGCGTCCGGGCGAAGGTCCTTCACAGGAGGTACAAGCTTGTGAGTGCTCTCCTGAGCACATGGCCCCTTCCCCTTTTAAGGACCTGCTCCTCATGGCCTGTGACTAGAGATGACTTGGCCACATCTGGTTGGTCACACTCCACCTTGGGTAGTGTCTATGCAGTGTCCATGCATTGGGTGTGTGAGCACTGCCTAATTAGAGTCCCAGACACCTTATCTACCTGGGAGCTCCTCCGATCTTCCAGTTGTTCAACCAGCCCATTCACTCCACAAGCATTCCAGAAGGGAGGGGGAGGGGAAAATCCACTTCACAGGTATTCAGAGACGGAGAGGAGACAAAATTAGGGGGGAAAAGTGTAACAGACCTTTTGAGCATACAGGTTATACATACCATACAGATCACTGGTGCTCATACAACAGCAGGTAGCTTCAAAGGGCTGATAACCAAAGGAATTATATTAGCATTCCCTTCCTCCTAGAGGCAATTCCACATGAACAATTGCATTTTTAATACAATGGACCCCAAAGGTATTAAACCTAATTCAAAAAGATTTAACTTAATTCAATATATTTTATCTTATTTCCATGAGGTTTGTCTAGGATATTGTACGATATTGTCATATCCATCTCACTACTTTTCACTGCAAGTAGTTCCACTGAAGTCAAGGTAACCCCTCGTGGAATAAGGTAACCTTGCTCATGAGTTGGATCTGAACCTAGACCTTATTGCTTAGTAAAAACACTTTGGGTAGTATCTAAGCTCCATAAGCTGAACAGTTTTTCCTCACACATTGGAAACTCTGCAGTAGACCTCAAGAGTTTATCAGCTCTGCAGGCCAAGAAGATTCTCTTTGGGAAATGTAAAGGTTTATTGTTGTGGCACTTAAAGGACCCAGAGCTGATGCTTATATGGAGTTAACAGGATCTGAATGCTGTGAACTGCCTATTGACCAGTACAGACCCTTCATCATTCTTAAACAACTGAGCCTACGGACCACTGAGTGATCCTGAAAACCCTGTAAATTCCACAAGCAACACCCTGTAAATCTTGTAACTCCTATTACAATAATAGTCATCATTCAATGGATTTAGAGGCTATGCAGACACACCTGGGAAATCTAATGCCTGAAGACTCCAGAGTCTAGGTGGAGGGACAAGGTCTGGAGGTATCCCCAGAAAACAATCTTGGGTAAACAGGAAGCTTGGGACCAGTTCAAGGAAGTGACACAGCAGAGTGTGTCTTCATTTCCCTCATTGCGATCAGAATAGAGAGCATGAGCAACTCAGGCTACTTCTTAGAGAGAGGGGATCCCATGTGAGAGTGCCCTGCCTGAGGGTAGGAGAAAACAATAGACATTGGGATAATATGTGGGAGTCTAGATATCATCCAGATACAAACATTATGTGAGCTCATTTGTCAACGTGCGTTCCACAGCTCATCTTATTGAACCAAAACAAAAATTTGTCTCAAATCTATTTTGAGGGGTGGGAATTGTAAGATTTATGCTACTTTTAAGCCACACAACTCTATCCTCAAAAAATAGGGAGATAACAATGGTATAAGTCAAATGCCCAGTACGATTTAGTGGTAGGAAAAAGGAGAAGGGGGAAAAGCAAGTGGAAGAGAGGGTGATTATGAAAAGCATATTATGGGAAAGTAGCTGTTGAATGAAGTACCTCTTGGTGCCAAAAGGGATGTATTGAATTTTAAAAGTCTCAAGATATGAATAAGCCCACAAGAATTTAAGATAAATAGCCATACTTTGGATTCTTTGTGTTTTTGTAAGTGATGGAAGGATGGGCCTATGGTTAGAGCACAGATCTCAGGATATCTGGGTTCTCTTCCCACCTCCGCCACAGATTTACTGTGTGTGAATTACTTGTCTGTGTGTAATTTTCCCCCAACCCTCACTTCACTAAAATGGAGGTGCTATAGAGGTATAAGGGGTTATTAACACAAGGCCTTCTGGGATGATGTTACATGAGCAGTAG
The DNA here is from genome assembly GCF_003597395.2 of Chelonoidis abingdonii. Lineage (NCBI taxonomy): Eukaryota > Metazoa > Chordata > Testudines > Testudinidae > Chelonoidis > Chelonoidis abingdonii. The sequence goes on along the minus strand of NC_133769.1, from coordinate 139,323,980 downwards.
GTTGGATCGTTCAGCAGATTTCTCTGGTTGGAATTGTAAAGCATCTCCCCACAGTCCAATTAAGTGACTTTGCTATTGAAATAAAACAAGAGGACTCCTCACAGATTATATCCGCGTATTCTTCACTTCCTTCCTCTGTGAAAAATGTCTTTATTCAGAGTAACTTATTAATGTCATGACAAGTTAAATATTGCCAAAGAGGGCCAGAAACCTTGGGTGAAATCTCAGCCCCACTGAAGTCAAGGGGAGTTTTGCTACCAACTGCAATCTAGGCAGGATTTCACCTCTGAAGTCTCTTTCAGGTACTACAATACATCATGTAGGCCTTGATTCAGGTAACCAATCAAGGCATGTGCTTAAGACCCCATTGATGTAATGTTTTCCTGAATTAGGAGGACTTCTGTGGTCAGAGTACTACTGAACCATTTCTAGGATCATGGGCTTTCCATACAGAAGCAAGCGTAATAACAGATATACAGCACTTCTAGGATTTACAACCAAGCATAAACGTAAAGACTCCTGCTTACAGGGATGAATGGGTGTTTTAGAGATCTCCAATAGCAGGAATGTGCACCAAAGGTGAAATTCTGGCTCCATTGAAGTCACTGGGAGTTTGGGCATTGACAGCAGAATCAGGATTTCACCCCAAGTGGATTTCATCCTTCTTTCCATAGAGATATGGAAATACCTCTCTTTTGATAGTGAAGAATCCCATCCAAACACAACGTTTCTGTTCAGCTCATTTCCTTAATACTGATACAGGAGCACCAGCATGCTTTATAAATAAACAGACTCCCCAGCAGAAATCACGTGTTTCTTGTTCTGAAATGCCAATTTATCCTAGTACAAGACAGAGCATGTTACTCATTGTGGAAGACAATTAAGTCTCAGAAACATTTGCTGGTCACAGAGAACAATCGACACCATTATGCTGTCATCAAATCTTTCTTTACAAGTATTTTTTGTTCCTTGTTCTGCAATATCTTAAACAAGTACAGCAACAGGTTCAGATTGCAAAACTACGCTTGAAATCATGAAATTGAATTTAAAGGTATGAGAGTCTATGAATAATTTTAGTGGGCTTTTTCTTTGCCTTTTGCTGTTTCAACCTTTAGGATTCACATTCTCAAGCTTTTCTTCACATCCATGATGAACAGAAACTTATTTTTAAGAAAACTGAAAGCTGAGATTCTCAAATAATCACCTGATTCCAGAAACCAGGACTCAAAAAAAAAACCCCCACCAAATATTCTCTAAGACTCACGCTAAAAGCATGATTTGGCAACACTGATGCTCAAGATGCAAGAGTGGGTTTTTTCAAACCATCTGGTCCAAACTTGTGAAATTTGACTACAAAGTCAACTTCTGATTTCAAACTCCCCTAATGTTCACATTGGACACAGCATTTAAAAATCAAATAATATTTGGATACAGATTTTAACAAACAAACACCAAAACCACACTCTCAGTCTTCAGAGGGCTGGATCTGGATGGGGCACTTTGCAAATTTCATATTTGGATCCAGGTTTGGCTTTTGAATAACCCTAAAGTTCAGCGCTGTTTGGATCTGGATTTTTGATTCATGCCACATTTCCAGATAAGTATATATTTAGTATTAAATGAAATATAGTTTACCATACCTTGCTTATTTGATAATGTCCTGACACAATAATGATGTTCCCATTCACATAGCTCAGAAACAACTCTGAAATCTTCAAAGTACTGGTAACATGGTTTGTGTCATACATCTTTGTGCTTCTAAATGTCCTGTATTTTGCACAAGCAAATGAAGATCTATCCAGTAATGGAGTTACACACACACTTCCTTTTTCCTTCTGTTTTGCTTTTTCAACACAGGCTCAGTATCCTCACTGCCAGTGGTAACATCTTGTGAAAATACATCAGGTTCATACATGCAGCTACTAGGCTAATACTTTTGTATCCCTTTCAGCCATCATTATGACTCAAGAAAGTTTCAGGGATAATATAAGATAGATATAGAATATAAACACATACAAACCAATCCATCACTTATCATTCAATGCAAAAAAACAGCCAAGATTTTCAAAGATGACTAGCAATTTTGGGTTCTCAACTTGAGACACTTTAAAGGAGTCCAATTTTTCAGAAAGGGATGACCATCTGCCCTCTGTAATCAGGCCCCTTTAAGTTATCTCAAATGAGGCACCCAAAAGTAGATGCAACCAACTCATTAGTAATTTTTAAAAATCATGGTCTCACTCTAAACTAATGTAACACCAAATATGAGAATTTAAATGCCTCAAAATCAGGACATTTAGGGGACATCTATGCAGCAAATACAAATCAACCAACCCACCCGGAGCAGCAAGTCTCAGATTCCGGGTCAGCTGACTCAGGCTCACACTATGGGTCTAAAGAAAGCAGTGTAGATCTTCCCACTTGGGCCAGAGCTTGGGCTCTGAAATTCAGCTAAGGAGGAGGGTCTCAGAGCCAGGAACATATACACTGCTATTTTGAACCCTGTAGCACGCACGCCAGATCAGCTGAGACAGGCACTAAGGGCTCTGTGGCTGCTTTTCTGGCCCCTCTGGATCTAGCATGGCTCTGCTCCCCAGCTCAGCTTGGGACCTTGCTTTCTCCCTAGCTCAGCCCCACTCTGTCTGACCCAGGCAATTCCAGCTCACACGGAGAACGGACCCACCTGACTCCCTGATTAGCCTGCCCGCTCTGTCAATCAGGCTGACCTGGAGCATTAGCCTCTCCTCAGTCTTTTAGTGCTGGGAGCTAGCCAACCAAAACACCCCCACTGAATGTTAGTAAGGGGTAAACAGTCCCTTTATATTTGCATCAAAGGAATTCCCAACTACTGCCAATTCCTTCTCCTAACAGGAACTCCCACATGACCCCAAAACTTTGACTAGGAACTTGGCTCAAACGGGTTAATTGTCAAAGAGTTCAGTGGGTACAAAAGCTGTATGTAGATTAGACTTCAGAGATGAGGTGTATCACTGTAGTGGATTCTGGCATATCTAGGCAGTTGGAGTAGGAATATGTGTGGGACTATACTTTGAAAATTATTGTGATAATTACTATATAAATTCTGTGCTGGAAGGAACCATTTACATGGGCCCTAAGAATCTTAAATCATTAACTCAAGATTACATAGGGCTTGTCTTCATGTACAGCACAACAGCTGTGCCACGGTAGCTCTTTAGTGAAGATGCTATTATGCCAACAGGAGAGATTCCCCCTTCGGTGAAGTTAATACACCTCCCCGAGAGGCAGTATCTATGGTGACAGGAGAAGCTCTCCATTCGACATAGCTGAGGGAGGGAGCTGAGTCAGTATAACTATATTGCTCAGGGGTGTGGATTTTTCACACCCTGAATGACATAGTTAAACCAATATAGGTCTGCTGGCCTTAGTAACAACTCAGCAAATACATTATGTTTAAACAAGGAGCATAGGAGGGGATCCTTGCATTCCTCTATTCCTCCCTCCACCACAAGTTCCCCAGGTGCCACCTTCCCACCCGCTTATATTTCAGGGACTGCCTGCAACTTCCCCATCCCCTCCTTCAGGGGAGAGCCTTCCTTTCTTCCTCTCCATATTAGGGGCTCTCTGTGCCCCTATTTCCCACCATGGCAAGGGTTCAATATGCTCCCTTCCCTCATTCCTTCTCTTCTGCATACCAGGAACTGTTTCCTTCATATCCCCCTCTTCCCATAGTGTTGTCCCCCATTCTCCTTTCCATGCCGGGGCACTCTGTGTGCTTCCCCCCTCCACACACACACCATTGTTATTTCTTTTCATTCTGTGCGGGAGATAAATTATTCAGGGCATCAACTAGAGCTGAGCAAATCACTGATTTTTCAGTTTGGGGGCCTACGCAAAAAGCCACCAAAAAAATTAGTTCATTTCAAACCCAAACTGATTTTTTGTGGGGCCTGGAGCAGGTTCAGCAAAAGTTGATTCAAATCAAGAAAGATCCTAAACCAAACAAAAGAGGGAAAGAAAAATTGGGATTTTCATTTCATTTTAGTTTTTTTCATTTTGTATTTTTGTAAAACACAGCTAAATAAATATCAACTTGAAATGTCACTGAAAAACGAACAGTCCAAACATTTCATTTCAAGATGGTTAGGATGAACCCTTTTGACCTTTTCAGGAAAAAATTCCCTTTCTTTCCAGCTAAAACTATTTGCAAGTTCACAAGTGGTTTTGATGCTCCCAAAAAACCATATTTCTCAGTTAATTTACTATTCACTGAAAAATTTTGGCTAGCTCTAGTGTCAACATTTTAAAACTATATTGGGAGGATCATCAGAGTTGAGATGGGAGGTATTGTTATGCTGGAATGTATTAATGGTTGCAGTCAACCAGTTCCTTGATCTACAGACAAATTATAGAAGTGCTTGAAACTGTTGGCTAACCAGATTCAAGGGGTCCCTGATCTGATGTGGCATTCAAAAGTTATTGGTTGTAGACCAGGAGTTGGCAACCTACGACACGTGTGCCACCTTTGGCACGCGAACCAATTTTGCCTGGCACACAGCTGCCAGTCAGGGTCCCGGCCGCTGGCCCTGCTCAGCCCACTGCCGGCTGAGTGAATGGAACCCCAGGCTGGCAGGAGGCTGAGTGGGGCCAGCAGCCAGGACCCCAGATCGGCACCAGATGCACCCCCTGGCTCCCCCCTCACCGCGCTCAGATTCTGCGGCTCCTGGGAGTGTGAGCCACCACTGCCGCTGCCCCTCTTGCAGCTCCTCACCTCCTGCAGCCTCAGCACTCCACGTGGAGTTTTGCCTCCATGTGGAGCCAGCGTCTGACCAGCATGGGCATGGTAAGGGGAGTGCCAGGGCACAGTCAGGGAGCAGGGGAAGGGTTGGAAATTCTGGGGGTCCTGTCAGAGGGCAGGGAGTGGTTGAATGGGGGGTGAGAGTCCTCGGTGGTCTGTCTGGGGGTGGGGGGGTGGATAAGAGTTGGGGCAGTTAGGGAACAGATGGGGGTGGGGTCCTAGGAGGGCAATTGGGGCAGGGGTCCCAGGAGGGGGTAGTCAGAGGACAAGGAGCAGGGGGGTGGGGGGTTCTGACCAGGGCAATCGGGGTGGGAAATGGGAGGGAGTGGATGGGGGCAGGACTAGGGCAGGGCTCTCCTCTCTCTTTTGATTTTTGAAATATGGTAAGCCTAGGCAAGGGGAAAGCCAGAGGTGCATGGAAGTTGATGCCCACATACATCCACTGCAGCCTGCAGGAACCCCTAGGGGGGCACCATGCTGCAGCCTGGGCAGGGGGGCGCTGCCGTCCCCTGCTATCGGCGCTGCCGCCGCCTTTGCAGGGGGGGGGGGACCAGGCCACAGCCTGGGCAGGAGGGTCGGGGGGCTTGGCTGCTCCCCGCTAGTGGCACTGCCGCCTTTGCAGAGCTGCTGCTCCCCTGCACCATGCCGGCTCCTCCATGGCTGGGGCTCACTGCTGCCGCAAGCGGGATTCTCTGGTTCTCCGGTGCATCGGGAAGGCAGCTCCTCCCTGCCGAGCTGCTGCAGCAGCCAAAGCCTGGCAAAGCCAGTGAGTGAACTCGGGGCAGGGGCCGCCTGGGTGGGGTGGGAAGTGCTCACGGGGGGGCTGTGCACCCTCCAGGGGAATTCAGGAGGCAGGGAGGGAGGAACCTGGTCTGAGGAGCAGCCCCTGGGCATGGCTGGCCCCTCGGGTCTATAAAGGCTCGTTGGGATTTGCCCCTCTATGAACTGATGTGCAAGGGGTTGAGGGCGGCTGGCGCAAGGTTGAAGTTTCACCTAGGGTGCAAAATATCCTTGCACCGGCCCTGCCCCAGGGGCTGCGGGTCCCCCAGGTTAAGAACCACTGCACTAAACTGGTAAGATCTGCATTTTAATTTAATTTTAAATGAAGGTTCTTAAACATTTTCAAAAAACTTGTTTACTTTACATACAACAATAGTTTATAGACATAGAAAGAGACCTTCTAAAAACATTAAAATGTATTAGTGGCACACAAAACCTTAAATCAGAGTGAATAAATGAAAACTTGACACACCACTTCTGAAAGGTTGCCGACCCCTGTTGTAGACAGACAAAGGGAAAAGTCAAATTGAGTATAAGGCTTCACTTCACCAATGAACTAAATAGCCGTTAAGTTACTAAATACTTTCATTAAACCAACTAAATATTTTAAGAACCATGAGTAAGTGACTTGCTTCTTTTTAACTAACCTAAGCTACTATGAATTACTCAGTTATTACTGCACAAGGTACTTGCAAAGAGGATGATTTATCTATCCATTAGGCAACAATGTCACATTATCATCATCTTAATATAGGGTAATCACTTCCCTGAGGGAAAAAAGGAAAGGACTATATAGTCTTCTATAATAATTGTCCAGTACACTGCAGCTTAGGCCAGGTCTACAAACTTTAAAGTTAGATCAACATAGCTTCAAATTCACACTCCTGAACATCATAGCTATGCCAACCTAACTACTGTAGAAGCAGCTAGGCTGGTGGAATAGTTCTTACATAGAGCTAGATACCACCGTTCACAGAGGAAAATTAATTATAGCGATGGGAAAATGCTTTCTTTCATGGTAGCAAGCATCTACACCACACAGCAGCATTTGTGCCACTGTAGAGCCCATAGTGTAGACAAGGTCTTAGGAGAGCAACACTGTATACATGAGTCACTTTTGGAGTCTCCCTTACACATGAGAAAACTAGAGTTTGCTTTCAGTCTGAAATGCTGTCAGCAGGTTACTGATAGCTAGAGGTGGGAAGGAACTGGAATTTCCCTTCTGCAGGTCAGAGTTGGAAATGCATGGTTTGTCCAGGATGGAAAGTTTCAAATAATTCTGTTTTGGAAAAACTGATATGGAATTTTTGGAAAAATTCCAGTCCCCACCTCCCTGGCAGCCCACCAGGTGAACTCACAAGGAGCCAGGGCAAGCTTGGCAGTGCCTGCCACGGAACATTTCCATTTCGATAAATTTGCATTTTTTGATGGAAAAAACATTGTCAGAACATTTCTGACCAATTCTACTGAGAATCCAGGGCCTGCACTTACAGTGCTTGTTAGACAACGGTATTGTCACTGCCTACCTAGCCAAGTTGGGAACTAATCAGGCCGGAATGGTTAATGTGCCATAAGAATCTAGAATTTGTGACAGAACAGGAAGAACTCCCTTTGGAGGTAGAGAATATAGCAGAAGATGTCCTATCCAAAAGCAAATGATCAAGGAAGGTGTTCCTCTCTGTCATCTGTGAACATCTGGGAGGTTAGATTCCCATGCAGGACTGCAGCAGGACTGGAGGCATTCTTACTCCAGTGGGCATGTCCCCATAAACATACCTGATTTTATTTTTCTCAGGTTTCATCAAAATAATGAAAGACCAACTACAATGATTCCTTCTGATGCTAACCCATTGGCTGTTTAGACTCTGGTTTCACACAGTCCTCCAATTCCTTCTTCCTAGTTCCAACTTCCCACAGGCCTAGAGACACTGGTACCATGGCTCAGATTAAGGGATAGCAAAGAAGAGCAATTCTGCAGGGAAAGATTTTCTAAGTTGCTCACATGCTGAGACTACTGCCTAGCAGATTTACCAATAGTATCTCTTTGTGCTTGTCCTATTTCTCTGTATCCACCTGCTGTCTTTTGCCTTATATTTAGATTGAAAGCTCTTCCAGGCAGGGACCACTGTTTTGTTCTGTTTTTTGCAGCATCTAGCACAATGGAGTCCTGGCCATTACTGGGGCTCTGCCACACTAGCACAATATGAGCAACACCTTCTAAAACTCTACAAAGTACAAAGCAATTGCACTCTAGCATATGCTGAATTGGCCAAGTCAGACTGCTTTAGCGTGTGTTAAAGCATACACTGCCTTGTCTACACTAGACTTTTCAACCACACACCTTTAAATCCTAATCCAGACAAAGTCTTACAACTGAGGGAGAAAGAAGGAAAAAGAGGATTTAACAAGGAAAAGTAACTGGAGGCTGCTTTATTAGCATAGAGCACCAGCTCTGCTATAGTTAATGGTGAGGGTTGCTTGTGATTTTAAGAGGTTAAGAATCTGAAAGACTCAAAATGCTCAAAAGTCAACATGCGGGTTCAGACTACCTTGAAATTTACTGTGTCTCATAGGGGTGCAGGGTAGTGTTGTGAGCTAAATTTGGGATCATTTGATCAGAAGATTACCAAGAAAGTCAGCTGTTCACAAAATCACCAGGTTTTTCTATTTTTCTCTCCCGGCATGAATACACCTGGGGCTCAAACTATCGTTCTGATCCTCCCCAGGATGATAACACCCTCAGCATTTATCTCTGATAGGGCACTGCAGTAGGGGATGTTGGGGAGCTTCAGCATTGTTCCTTAAGAGTCCCTCACAATTATACCCTGTACAGCAAAGCCCACCTTTCCATGGAGAAGAGGGAGAACTGAGCAGTGCTCAACAAGCAAAGAAATGGAAGGCAAGATGATGCATGAGCACTGAATGGATGAACATGCAGCCATAAACTTCTATGGGTAGGGTAACCACTGCCAAAGAGCCAGAGGCAGTGAAGGGGAGAGTTGGGTTGTAGAAAAAGGAGGTGCCAAGAAATAATTGAATAAAGAAGATTAAACATGCCAAAACTTAATGAACTCAGAGTTAACATTACCCAGGGATACCTTGAGCTCTTCCAAAGTGCAAAAAGTGGCTAACTTTGAGTCTCTGAAGTCCGGGAATACTAAATTAAGGTACATGCCACCCTTACAATCTTAATGCTGCACCCCTGGAACTTTATGGAATATGCTTATGAATGTATATGTGACATAATGGAATATGTTTTAGGCTACATATGCCATGTAACATATTTATGTAAAGGTTATGATCTACTGAATGTATTCATTCTATTTGTATGCATGTATCATTTTTGTATTCTAAGTTATGAATATTGACTGTGTACTGGCTTGATTTTAACTAGCCTAGTAGAGCATTTGGTCAGCTTCTTGAGAAAAGTGCAAATTCAGCGTCCAATCAAAAACCACTTAAGCCAACAACGAACTTGCAGGGGGTTTCCACCTACAAAAGAAAGTCTATTTAAACCCCTGAGAGACCTCTCCATTTTACCTTCAGCTGGCTAAAGAGATAGCCTTTCCACCCCCAAGGATACCTGAAAGAAACTGGAACAAAGGCCAGTAACTACACGGGGTGTGAGTGATTGCTGGACCCAGACTAGCAGGAGATTACTCTGTAAAAGGAAGCTTACTGGAACTGGTGAGGTTTTATTTGTATTCAGTTTCTTAGACTGAGATTTGCATGTTCTATTTTATTTTACTTGGTAAATTACTTTGTTCTGTCTGGCAATACCAGGAACCACTTGTATCCAACTTTCTGTATCACTTTTTACTTATTAAATCAGAGTATGTATTAATACCTGGGGGCGGGGGGGAGGGGGAGGGAGTGGCGTTGGGAACAGCTGTGCATCTCTCCTCTGATCAGTGTTATTAGAGGCGTGCCAATTTATGAGTTCTCAACACTGTTAAGCTTTCTACAGAAGAGTTAAACAGATTACTCATTTGGGTTTGGAACCGATTTGGGGAGCTTTGCTGGCATCTGAGTGTTAAAGACAGGAACACTTCTGTAAGTTGCTTTCAAGTTAAGGCCTATGTGTTATTGTCGACACTTTGGTTCAGACCCTGGGGTCTGATTAATAGATTTCATAGCTCTAGGAACTGGAGGGACCTCGGAGGATGGTCTCGAGTCCAGTCCCGGCTGCCCCTCATGGCAGTAAGAACCACAATACTGGTCATAGGACCATCCCTGTTAGGACATTTATCTCACCCTACTCGTATAAGATCTCCAGCGATTGAGATTCCCAACCTTCCTAGGCAATTTCTTCCAGTGGGTTTAACAGCTCCTGGACAGTAGCTTGAGGAACTTCTCTTCCTAAGTGTCAACCTAAATCTCTTTTCTGCGCCTTGCAGTTTAAGACCTTTGCTTTATGTTTCTATCAATTAAGAGGCTACATGAACAGTTTTCCCACTTCCCCTGATGACACCTTTGTTAGCATACATGAACACGTGTCTTCATGTCCCGTCAATGTCTTCTCTTTTTCAAACTATAATATAACCAATTCTTCTCGCCTTCCTATCAGTAGGTCATGGTTTTGCAGACCTTAATCTTCTTATTTGCTTTCTCTGCGGAACCCTCTCAATTTCTCCACTCTTTCTTGAAATGCGCGGTGCGCAGAACTGGCAATAATAATGCCAAGATTCGAAGGCCCCTCAGCAGCGCCAGCATATAAGAGCGAGCAGACTGACTTCATCGGGTCTTGCTCACAAACCACCGGTTACTTGAATCCAGATCACGTTTTGCTTTGTTTGGCAACCAGCATCAGGAGGTGGTTGATTATATTGTAGATTGTGGCTCTATAACGGCTGATCTCTTGTCTGACTACTCCTTCGTAGTAGTCTCTTCCCTTTCTGTATGTGTGAAACTGAATTGTTCTTTCTTTTGAGTTAGGCGCACTTTTGGAATTTGTCTTTATTAACTTCATCCTGTTTGCCCACAGAACCATTTCCCGAATACATTTTGAATTATGACCTTGTCCTCCAAAAGCGTTGCAATCCCTCCCAGTTTGGTATCATCTGAAATTATAGCACATTTCTATTTGGCTGTATGAATATATTGAACAGATCAGTCCCAACACAGACTCCTGCAGAACTGCTCATTGTGTATATTGTGTTTTTCCAGCAGGATGTGGATACTTAAGTTACTACTGCTAGCTGAGTCGTTGTTATCCAGCCGTTATGTCACCGCACTTACCAGTAGCGCCCCATTCTAAAATCATGTATTTGCCTAGTTTATAGATAAGAATATCAGCGAGACGTATCAAATGCCCTTACTAAAGTTCTAGATTCCACATCCACCCGCTCTCTCCCCTTATCCAAAGGCTCAGTTTCTATCAAAGAAGCTCTATCAGATTGGTTTGACAATTGTTTCTTTACAAATCCATTGCTGGGCTGATTGCTATCATCTACCTTAACCCTTCCAATTGTTTGCAGAGATGATTTCCTTAATTACCTTGGTTCCATTATCCTTCCCTGACAGAAGTTAATAATGAACTGCGTCTTTAGGTTTTCCTGGTTGTTTTATTTCCCTTTCATGAACTCGCGACTATATTTGCCCTTTTCCAGTCTTCTGGAATCTTACTTTCAATATCCCATGTTTTTCCAAAGATAATAGCTAGAGGCTCAGATACCTCCTCTATTAGCTCCTTGAGTATTCTAGGATACATTTCATCAGGCCCTGGTGACTTGCAGGCATCTAAATTTTCTAAGTGATTTTTTATTTGTTCTTTTTTTATTTTATCTTCTAAACCTACCCCCTTCTCAGTTTGCAGCACGCTGGTGGGTCTAGCTCAAACTGGGCAGGGCACTGAAGTCCTAAGCCACCAGGGAAGGAAAGAAGGGGCAGAAGTAGTCTTGGTACATCAGTTGGCAGCCCCTAGGGGGTTTCTGTGATTCAACGTGTCACATCTCTGTCTCTTAAAATCTTCAGATCTAGACTGGATGCCTTTCTGGAAGATATACTTTAGAAAAACAAATTAGTAGGCCCAATAAAGGATTAATGGTGTTAAAATCTGTTGATGGCCTGTGTTACACAAGAGTTCAGACTAAATGATATAATGGTCCCTTTGGACCTTAAGAATATAGGACTATAAAACAAGCAGATATGATGCAGGACAATGAGAAAGTTCTATTATTCGTGTTTGAATTCCAGCATTTATCTGCTTAGACTCCAGCTGCCTTCACTGTAGCTGTATTGAATGGTGAAGGAATTAGCTGAAGCAGGTTGGCAGAGCTGTCCCAGGGAGTATGTCTACACTGCAGTTAAACACCCATGGCTGACCTGTGTCAGCTGACTCAGGGTCATAGGGCTGTAAAACTGTGGTGTAAACATTTAGGCTCCAGCAAGAGCTTGGGCTCTGATCCTGTGCAATGGGCAGAGACCCAGAATCCGGGCTCCAGCTCAAGCTCAAAATTTCACAGGTCCACAACCTGAGTCCTAAGTCAGCCTACAAGGGCCAGCCATCAGAGTTTAACTTCAGCATAGATATGTTCTGTGATATGAGGAGAGGCGCATATGTACCTTCAAGGATCAAGCATGCCTTATTTCAGCATTGAGTTGTATAGTTTGGGTCAGTAAATGTGGACAAAAGTTGTCTTCTTGACCTGAGTATTTGGGTATACATGAGAGTGGTCGCCAAGACTTCATGAGGGGTAAATGAAGGAAGCATCTCCTTACGACGCCTCAGGGCAAGCAGGGTTAACATTTTGCAAGTTTTTGGTGGCTTGTATACAGTAGGTTGAGTGTTGGGGTGAAGACATCTCTGCTTTGTAACAGCTAACCTAAATAAATCCAAGTTTTGCTGCACCAAGAATGTCAACATGTTCTACAAATCTACTGCGCTCAGTGGCATAGAGTACTAGCATGTGTGTTATTGTTACTGTAGGGCATCACTCAGATAAAGTAGAATTAAGACTGTGTTGTGGAGTGGAAGCTACTTTAATTTTGTTTTCAGAGATTTACGTTTAGCTCTTCTTCACATTCCAGAAGAGTCACTAGGCACTACAGGGCAACTTTAACTGTGTGTTAATTAAATGTTGGGGCATTTAATCTTAGGCTTTCATAAATGTCACTTTTCTTACTATAACCCCACACAGTCACCCACTCAACCTGTAAGTTAATCTTACCCATGTGTAGCTTTCCCTACCATTTACATCAACTCCAAGACTGGCACCATATCACTTCTTGCTTTGATAACAACTTGATAGATCTGCAGAAAGGAGGGAGACAGTCCCTGTGACAGCTGCAAGCCTAGAGAGTCCTGTACAGCAAGGGCCCAGATTAAGTCCCACAATCAGTAGTGCAGACTGAGGCCTACTGTGCACATCAAGAAACTGTTTCAGTCAGATGATTTTTTTTAAAAAACCTAAAGAGGAGTTAAAATTGGATATAACCCCTCATTCTGGCACAGTTGTACCTATATAAAAAGGTGTCTTATATCCATGTAAAGGTTCTTATAGAAGTATAACTGCATCAACATCGGGGTGAGGGTGGGAGGCTGCCAGCCTGCCTTGCCAGCCCAGGTAGGACTAAACCGCACACCCAGAGTCCATTTGGGCCTTTTCCTCGAGGCATCATTTACTGTTGTGTCACAACCCAATGGCCCCCTCCCTCAGGTCCCCTGGGGCTGCAAATCAGCATTATATGTTGCTAATGCTGTGCCAACAATCAGTATCAAACCCCAAAATAAAATTGGTCCACATAAATCCAGCAGCTATCTTTCCCCTGATGCTGGGGCTTCCTTACCAGAGTTTTCCTATTCCTAGTAGCTGTTCACTAATCCTAGAGACCAGCTGGCTGAAAATACTCCTCTTCCATAGGGGACAACCTGTTCCTTACAGCTCTCCTCCAGCTGAGCCCATTTAGCCCTTATAGGAATCAGGTGCTCATCAGGCAGTCAGCTGACCCCCTTCCCAGATGATTCTGATCTTTCCCTCTTATGCCCAAACACCTGTTACTAAAGGCTCTCTGCCTCAGAGTAGAGCTGACTGGCTCCAGATCCCCTAGCCCTTACAAGGAGCAGATGACCTTCTTATCGTGGCTGTGTTGCTTTAACTGTACCAGTAGAGCTAAAGCAGTATAATTTTTGGTGTAGACAAATGCCTTAGACATGTATGAGGACCCAGATCAGCAGAGCTAAACCTGCATCTGCAGCAGAGAGCAAGGGACATGACATCTCCAAGGTGCAGGCCTTTGAAAAATACTGGAAACACTCAGGGGCGCACAGTCTGGCAACTGAAAGTCTCAGGCACAGAAAGGTGGTAGCTTCCAATAGTTAGTTAAGTCTGAAAAACAATCAGACTACAGGATGTAGTAGAAAAGTAACAGCTTTATTGCCTGACAAATGCAAGCAGATTTTCTTTAACATGAAGAGGTCACTGTTTATTTTAGAACAGTGACTATTTTCCCTACCCAGACATAGTATCTAGGGAAATAAGTATACAGTAGCTCTTTCCCACCCTTTAATCACCCTTACGTAGTCCTGTTGCTTTGTTAAAGGCTTGGATGATTTGGAAATAAAAAACAGTCTTGTCTTTATTACGTATAAATGAACCCCAAAAAGTTTGGTGACTTTTTGTTTGTTCATTTTTGGTCTTTTTAACCTAAGAAATATCAGGAATATCAAGTCTTGTTTCCATGAAGGACTTTTGGGGGATTTCCCTCATGGAACTGGGATTTCCATTGACAGCAGTGGGATACTCATAGTCACAATAAAGTTAAGCACTAGGGTAAATCTTTGCAGGGTTGAGACCCTACTGAGTACCCTCAGCTCTCATTGACTTGGAACTGTGGGTGTTCAGGCCCTGTAAGATGTCTCAGTCTGGCTATCCACAAATCATGGGTGCTGGGTTCTTTTGAATATCTGTCCATAAGTATCACAGTAGGAGCTTCTGGGTGCTGAGCACTTCTGAAAAATGGAGCACTTATTTAGGTGCCCACAAGGGAGCTGAGCTTTTATGAAAATCAGGTACCATGTGGGAGCTGAGCACTTGAAATTCTGACCTCACTTCTTATTAGCCATTGGTAACTTCCCTTCCAATTAGAGTCCATGAAAATCCATATCAGAGAAGACAGTTGTGTTCTCAACTCTTTCAGACTTGTAAAATGCATTCCACTTCTCCTGAGCTATGATAGCTGGTGCACATTGGATGTTGCATACCTGCCAACTGTTCCAGTTTGTCCCATAGTAGTGTGGGGGTTTGAACATATGTCCTGTATAGGGATCATCCTGGTCACTGCCCCATAGGTTTGTCAGTCTCTGTAGCTTTTGCCCTCCAGGAAAAGAATTAGCCACTCAGGCCCAGTAAGGGAGGTCAAGGTAGGGAGCACAGAAGCCTGAGATGTTAGTCCTTTTCCTGGAGAAGAAAGTAGTCAGTTCTGAAGGAGTTATAACCAGGGAGTAATGAAGGAGCTGGAGCCAGGTCTTCTGTCTCCAAAAAGCCAGCTAGCAGCTTTCTTACTGGACCACAGTGCTAGTTGTTTTACTGGAACAGAGAGGAAGGTCAATGAAAGTTTAGTGGGGATAATGATGCCAAGGTGGGAGGCACATAAGGGAATGAGGTGGCAACATTTATAGATGTGGACATTGGTTTGGAGGACACAAAACAAGCAAGCAGGAAAATATTAAATGATGAAAGAAATGGTAATAAAATGCCAGTCCCTTATCTCCTCAAGGAGAACTACTTCAGAGTGACAGTGCATGACATAAGCGATGCCACACTTCCAGATTCGGAGTCAGTCCAGGAGTGGCTTAAGAAAAAAGCTGATGGTCTGCTATCACAGCACTGCAGCATGAGTGGGAGGGTGCCAAAAAGCATAGCCCCACCACTCGAGATATATGAGTGCTCCTTCATCAGGACAGAACCATCCACCATATTTGGGGAACTAATTAAAATGTTAACAAGTGTAAGTAGACATTAGTTATCACAGAACTTATGCACCTTCTACAGAGAGCTGTCCAGGAATTGTGGGCTAGGTACAACACAATAGTTTAGGCTTTGTCTACACTGGACTCTCATTGGTAAAACTTTTGTCATTCAGCGGTGTGAAAAAAAAAAAAAAAAAAAGACACCCCAGAATGACAAGTTTTTCTGATGAAAAGCACTGGTGTGAACAGCGCTTTGCCAGTGAGCAAGCTCTCCTGCTGAAAAAGCTACTGCTGGTCGTTGGGGGAGGAAGTTTTTTGTCGGCAAGAGAGCTCTCTTCTACCGACAAAGAGCGGCTACACTGCACACCATTTAGTGGCATGGCTCTAGCAGCACAACTGTGTTGCTAAAAGGTACATAGTATAAACATAGCTTTAGTCTCCTGAGCATAGACAACCCATGCCCACTGATGGTGGGGGAAGAGGGGGGACAGAGTGAGGGCAGCCAGCTTCAGGAGTATTACTGAGCACGATCAATCTGTTTGAGCATGCTCAGTACAAGCCAAGCACCAAATCTCAGGAGGAGGGGGGGAACAACACATATGACCTTGCATGTCCCTTCCATGTGTTGCCTCTGCTCCTGAGGGCTGTAATACTTTGATGTAATTCTGGTTGTTGGACTTGGTGAAGAGGACTCAGAGTGGAGTTCAGGTAAGGTTGCCAACATTCATGGTTTGGCCAGGAATCTCCCGGAGTCAGGTTCGATTTCCCAGAGGCTACTGAAGCCAATCAGGGAGATTTTAGGCCACTAAAAGTATGAAAGTGCAGCAGCCATAAGGCAGGTTCCCTACCTGTCCTGGTTCTGTGCTGCTCCTGGAAGCAGCTGGCATGTTCCTACAACCCCAAGGCGAAGGGGAGCTCAGGTGGTCTCTGTGTGCTGCCTCCGCCCCAAGTACCTACTCTGCAGCTTCCATTAGCTGGGAATGGGGAATTTCAGGCATTGGGAGCTGTGTCTGTGGGCAGGAGCAGTTCACAGAGCTACCTGGGCATCCCTGAGCTTAGGAGCCACTGCCAGACATGCTGCCGCTTCTGGGAGCCGCCCAAGGTAAGCGCCTCCCAACCAGAGCCTGCACCCCTCATCCCCTCCTGGTGCCCCAACCCTCAACCCCAGGCCCAGCCCAGAGCCTCCTCCACACTTAGACCCCCTCAGCCGCAGCCCAGTGCCCACATCCCCTCCTGAACCCCAACCCGCTACCCCACCCTAGTTAAAGGGAGTGAGAGTGAGCAACCAAGAAAGGGAGGCTGGAGTGAGTGGGGGCAGAGCCTCAGAGAAGGTGTGGGGCAGGGGCGTGGCCTTGGGGCATGGAGCAGGTCAAGGGTGTTTGGGTTTGTACAATTAGACAGTTAGCAACCCTATCAAACTACATGATCTGGTGGCCTCATCTGGCCTTAAACTCTATAACTCTCCACAGGCCCCTGCTACACCTGTAGGCAGGGCAGTGCATGGAAGCAGTGCACTGTGTGTGCCCAAAACATGATGTCTAATGTAGGCACAGTGGCAGCTTGCATCAGTTCAGTCACAACAGCACAATTCTGTAATGCAAACAAGGCTAGGTAGGAGGTCCCTCCAGGTCTCAGTTGAAGCATGTTGGTGGGGAAGCTTCTACAGCTCATGCTGTATTTCTTTTGTGGATAAGTTAGAAGACATCTAATACCTTTCATGAGTAATAAACTCATACACCAAATTGATAAGAAAATATAGAAGCATGGTCCATTTTGATGAGTTTCCATGGCCACTAATTTAATTATGGAATAAAGATCCTGGTCAAAAATGCAAATGTAGTGACTAAAGTCCGTCACTTAAATCCATATTTAAGCTGCAAAATAAGGTTTTTTTTTAAAAAAAGAATACTGCGTGCACACAACTGATTGACTTCAATAGGGAGCATATTCTCATTTACACAAAGACCACTTTATATTGCTCTGGCAGAGGGACCTTAACATGGACATAAATTTACACTTTAAGACCCCCTTGCACTGCCAGAGGTTTGTTAAAGGGGCCACAAGGTAATCAGGCCCTCGGGACCGAAGGTTCTCAGAACATCTAAGAATCAGGCTCCAACTCAAGCGTAAGATGGAACAAAAACTTCCCTTTATACAAGCCTGAGCTAGCATCTTAACCAAGCTTATGCAATGAGTCACTCCTGAGTCACCCCAGACACTGGTCAATCTCATGCCAGCAATCCTGTGTGCAAATGGTGGAACAAGATTTTTAAAAAGCATGCAGACACATGTAAGATTCAAGCCTACTTCTTTCATTAACTAACAATTACAGCTGTGTTTTCTCATGATTTTAAAGAGCATACCCATCAAATATGGCTGTGCCTGTATCTGGTCCTGAACACAAATACATGCAGCACATTTTATGGAATTTCAATAATTTTGATGTATGAATAGCAGACTTAATACAAATCAAATGTAACCATATAATCAAATTTTACCCAACCAAAATCTGTGCAAGGCATCACAGGCCTGGATGCCTAAGATAAATCTTTTTCTGTAGGGAGATCCTCATAGTTGGGTATCTAAAAGCACACAAACTGTCAAAATTAAATAGACTTGTGCTCCTTCCCTCACTTGGGATATCATTCTGCCAGATCACCAGCTCTTCGTTCCTGTCTTATGTCCATCCAGATATATGCTATCTAGGTTCTGGCTGTCTGGGAAAGAGGTTACTACACTCACCAGGCAGGCTTCAGCCAAAACAAATGTTTGGGACACAGGGCAAGGCCTCCACAGAAAACTTATAGCCTTAGAAGTCCTGGGTTTTTGAGGCTTCACTAAGCTACCAAAGACATTTCAGAGAGTAGAAACATGAGTCAGGAGTGGTGTGGGCTTGTCATGAGGTGTCTCATGAAAGGTTTATTAAGGAGAGAGGATCTCCACTAGTTTTTCCACACAGATGAGTTTAATCAAATATTATCCTTGGCTACATCTAAACATTTCCCTACAGAAAATACATAAATTGCCTACTAATGAAGCCATGATACTCTTCTGGGATTAGGTATCCTTTACAGGTAGGGGAGAAGGGACATGGTTTTCAAAGATGATTCAATTGTGGGTACCCAACCTGAGATACCAAAAAAAGAATTTGATTTTCAGAAGATGCTGACTACCAGCTTTTTGAAAATCAGGACCTTTTAAAATGTCTCAGGATGGACATGCTAAATCACCTCTGAAACTGTGGGCCAAGGGTTTTACATTAGAAAGTCACAGACCTTGACCTGTGAAAATTAAATTTTCACAATGGAAAGGAATGAGTAATTATATTATTTCTAAAATAATAAACCATGATCAAAGTCTATTGATATAATTTGTGGGCAAATGGCTGTAGTATTACAGTTATCGAGTCCAAATCAGTACTATCCAGAGTATTTAAACTGATTAAATGAGTATTAGCTCAGAAGAGGACATCCCAAAGTGAAATCCAAGGGACTTTGGACTTTTTAGTCTTCTACTAATGGCCAATCTGTGTGCTCTTGTACTTCCCACTTCTTAACTCATGTTAAACCCAAGTCATGTTTTCTAATATAAGCCTCCAGTCTGGGTGTACAAGGAATTGCACAGTCTATACACAGTCTTCATATATTACAGAAAATGCCACTTAGACAACCACTGCCGGACACCTGGCACTGCTGTAGGCTTGGCATACAGAAGACATATCAGGGAGCCTGTTTCAGGGGGCTTGGATTCTGCACTCTCCGCTTAGATAAGCATAGGAAGAAAAGGCTTGAGCTGGGTGAGTCTTTAAATACTATATTTGTCAAAACAAAACCAAGATAAAAAATGAGGGGAAAAAAATGAAAGTCAAAATGTTTTGTTTCAACTTTTTCCTGAATGAAAAATTTCAACATTTCATTTTGACTTTTAGCTAATTTTTTTAAGGGAGGGGAGTAAAACACCTGAAAAATAAACTGAATGCTTCATTTTTGTTCTGAATGAAATGTTTCATTAAACCCCAAAAATATTGTTTGTTGTTTTTCATTATGGCAAGAAAAACTAAAGGCTTTCAATTTTGGGTCAACACAAAATAATTCTCTCCTCTCCCCCCCAGTTTTTTGGTTTGGCCACCAAACTAAAAAGTCAGTTATTGACTCAGTTCTAGATAAGGCAGGAAGAGACTTTTTTCCCCAAATGTAGGCTGTAGGTATAATCCATGTATTCAGCCCTACTAGTTTCATCTGGAATCTCATCACAGAAGCAAAGGGCATTGGTTGACAGACAACCTACTCTTGTTCAGTAGAAGATCAGTGGCTAATAAAGTATACTCAACCATGATCTGATAATGGATGAGCCCCTGACTTTGTGCATATAACTTAGGACTGTCTATATGGGAAAGTTTTATTAATTATACCAGTGTAGTTAAACAGCTATAGTTATACTGTTATAACTGCTGATGTGGATACTCTTATTCCAGAATAAGAGCGGCACATTTCAGGTTAGCTTAAACCCCTTTCAAAGCAACATACGCTTTAAAAAAAAAAAAGACAATTATGCATAACAGGAGTGTCCACATGAAGAGTTATACATGTATAACTATAATGGTTTCAATACACACTTTAGTTTATACCATTATAACGAACCTGGCAGGAATGATCCAGCAGGCTCTGTTAGGCTGAGTCTCTCCACACAGTTACTTGATGTACAATGACCTGAGGAAAGGTTGGGGCAGCATATAACTTTTTTGCGTCTGATTTCAAATGAAGGTGTCGCACTCCAAAAACAGCTCTCTCGTTTCAATGTAACTCAGCTGGTGCCAAGTCATGGGAGAGAGTAAATTTGAGCAGTTGCTGTCTGTGTCCTGTTACATCTCACATTCCCCAGCTACACTAACCAAGGCTACGCCTACACCGGGAGTTGGGGGTATGATTTCCAGCCAGAGGAGACCAACTCACTCAAGCTCTGATCAAGCTAGCATGTTCACAATGTTATTGTAGCTGCAGCAGCAGCACAGGCCAGCTGCTCCAAATATGTGCCACCAGGTTTGGGCAGGTTTGTACTGGGGAGAGCTAGACTATGCCACCACTCGCTGCCCTCCATGGTACTGTGGTTACACTACCATTTTTAGCACACTAGCTGGTCAGAGCTAGTGTATGTCTGCTTGAGCTGGGAGTCACACACCCAGCTCCAAGTGTAGACATACCCTAAGTTTGTCTCTTACTGTTCTTTCCCACAAGTAATGCCTGCTCCAAATTTCCTTATCTCTTCCTGAGTTCATACTGATGGCCCTCAGCCACCCTTACAACAAGTGTACCATGAAATAGTCACCTTAGCATAGGTAGACTGAGCAAGTCTAGATTGACAAGTCAGTTGCACGATTATTCTGAGCTGAGGAGTTAGCAAAAACAGTTTAGGACCATGGTACAAGCTATGATTGCCTGCCCAAATACTGGCTGCTTGCCTCCTGTTAACTCCCTGTGGCTCACTTCACCATACCCCCAACTTGTCCCGAGCTCCCTGTATCATGACACAGCAGAAGAGTCAGGGAGTTAAGACGACCCTTTTCCTGAATAAAATAACCTGAAAATAAAATAAGGAAAAAAAATGTTTTTTTTAAACCTACCTTAAGGAAGACTAGAAACTGTAGCCCAGCAGTATTACTTACCCTCAGGCTTTCTTGATTCTATTGACAGATACCTTGCTAAAAAGCTTCCTTCTCTGGCAAGTAGTATGGCAAGACAGGAGCTGGCTGTTGCAATGCTACTATCATGATACTATCCAGCAGATAGTAGGGGAGCTTCTTGTTTATGTGGCACTGCTCTAGGTTTACTGCTGCCAGATTAACAATTGCCCTGCTCCTTGTGTAGTGTAACAAAGTTCCTCCTCTGCCTTGATGAGTCCTGCACTAATTGGCAGATTTGCTCATCTCAGTGATCTTCCCCTCTGGTGGAACCCACAGTCTGGGTCAACTCCTCCTGTGTCTGATCAGAAGTTGGGAGGGAATCCAGGCCCACCTTCTACTCCAGGTTCCAGCCCAGGACCCTGTGGATCACAGCTGTCTATAGTGCCTCCTGTAACAGCTGTATGACAGCTACAACTCCCTGGGCTACTTTCCCATGGCCTCCTCCAAACACCTTCTTTGTCCTCACCACAGGACCTTCCTCCTGGCATCTGATAACACTTTTACTCCTTAGTCCTCCAGCAGCACAGCCTCCCACTCTCAGCTCCTTGTACCACTTGCTCCCAGCTCCTCTCACACACACTTCCTCTCCTCTGGCTACTCCCTGCCTGACTGGAGTGAGCTCCTTTTTAAACCCAGGTGGCCTGCTTAGCCTGCCTTGATTGGCTGCAGCTGATCTAATCAGCCTGTCCGCCTTAATTGGTTCTAGCAGGTTCCTGATTACTCTAGTGCAACCCCTGCTCTGGTCACTCAGGGAACAGAAAACTACTCAGCCAGTGTCCAGTATTTTTGACCTCTACCAGACTCCTGTACCCCACTGGTCTGGGTCTGTCACAGTAGCTATTTACACCAATGTCAAGTAGGTGTAAAATGCAACACTTGGTGATATGATACACTCAATCTGCACTAATGTAAATGATTATAAAAGTTGCAGGGTATTGGTGATGCTGTCCCACGAACACTTTCTTTAGTTGAAGAGCGATTGGTAGATGTAAAAGAGCTTTTAAAACCATACTTTTCTGGTGTGCTGAACTGCATACAGACTTTCATAGCTTTTGGATCCACAGCTTTCCTACAACCATGTGCTGTAAAGGAAGGTGCAGCTGTCCTCCCCTAGCATCTGGCTAGGTCTGTTTGTTCTGTAGTTCTCTATTTACAGTACAGTAATTGCTTTTGGGTGTGAAATACAGTGTAATCATTTGTTCTGTTTTTTAAACATTGAGATAGGATAGATAACCGTACCTCATTAATAACTCATTAATTAGCAACCTTCAGCGTACATGACTCTATGCAGTGAAGGTTTAACTCTGGTTTAATGGTTTCTCTGTCGTGTCAAGAGGTGAGGGAGCTGACATTCCGGCTGTACTAACAGGACATATCAGTATAGCTTGCTTAGTTCTTTGGTGCTTAGAGACTTTCATTCCTATTGAAGTTAACAGGAAATGAGAATGCGCAGCACTTTGCAGAATTGGGGTTTTAATGAACAAAGAAGCAGAAGTTCAAAGTAGAGGGGGAAGTATTTTATTTTAAATCATAAAATAACTTTCCACTCAAATCTTATGTCCACAAATTGCACCGATAGGCCTGGGGAAGGGAAGAATCCATATCTGGTTTGCAATTCACATTCTGTACAAAGCAGATTAGAGCTGAAGTTGCAATGGACTTTTCTGTCCCCTAATTCTGCCCTCCCTTTATACTGATTGTAGAAGCTCATTCAGGGTGATGAATAACTTGTATTGTGCTCTGCCATTTTCACCACCTTCTCATTTTGTCTCCTGACTCACCCCCAACCCCAAGCCTGTGTGGTGAAGGTCTGCCAGGTGGAGTCAACAGCAGCAAGGGCTGGGTTCAATATTTTGGGGGTCCTCTTAACAATATAGAGCTCCCACCCAGTAATCTGGGAAAAGTTAACGCCACCCCTCAGTGTCTCTAAAAGGCAATACTTCCCCACCTGTGAGCACTGAGTCTGTGTATACCAAAGAGAACTTTTATGTAAAGGGAAAGGGAACCCAGCATTAGTTTGGGAAAACACCACATTCAAAAGCCTGCAATCATAAGCAAAAACCCAACCCTGCAGTGCGTCGGGTAGCATTCCTTGCCTCAGTTTCTCACCTTGCAGTGAGAGCAAAGAGCCCTCTAACACACCACTTTCCTCTCCCTCCACTGTGCCCCACTCACAGTTGGCTGCCCTTGATTAGCAAAGAGGACTGTGTTCACAGCAAGTGTTCTGCCCCAGAAAGACGGGGGAGCACATGAAGCAATGCCTCTGTGGTTGCCATGCACATCTGCAACTGGCTGTTTGCCGCTGCCTCTGCTACTGCTCTTTTTTTCTCTGCTGCCACTAGTGACTTGCTGTTTCTGCTTCTCTCGGCTGCCGCTGTTGGACACATACTACCACTTTTGCATTGACATGGTCTGAGGTTCCACCACTTAACCCAGCTCTCCAGAGATTTCAGCTCTTAGTGATTTCACTGGGTAGCAGGAAACCTTACTTCTACTACAGCCTCTGCACTAACTTTCATTTCACCACTGCCCCTACCCAGGTCTAAGGCATAGCCCCTGTTTATCAGGGATTCCTCTCCAGTAACAACTAAAGAAAAAGAATGACTTGCAACTGAGTCTAACCAGATCTGTCTCCAAACACTGGAGAGGGAAAGGGAAAATAGCACTTTGCACTCTTTCAGCAAAATCCACACCACTAGGAAGGAACACTTACCAACCCACCCTTATTGGGATTTGGCATCCTTATCCTCCGCTTCACAAGTGAGGCTCAGTTTAGGGTGACCTTAAATCAGGACAAGCTAAGTACACTTCTGCTTCCCTTTACTTGTACAGTAAGTATAACATTTTGTTACCCCTGCATTCGAACACTAGAGTGATTTGTAACCCAAAACTGATCATTTTGGCAATGCAGCTCCACCATGCTGCACACCTAGACAGAGTAGGCTTGTCTATGCAAACACAGTCTGTTCCTGAACTCTTTTCTCCCACTGCATCACTAGATTTCAGGGCGGAGCTCATTCAGACCCTGCTTACACTTGGGTATGTCACAAAGTCAGATATGTTTTCTGTGTTGGGTGGGTTTGCACTCAGGTAGCTAACCCCACAGCCACACTGCTATTTTGGGTGCTAGCTTGAGCAGAGCTAATGTATGTTCATCTATCCAAGCTGGGAACTACACTTCCCAGCTACTGTGTAGATGTACCCTTAGGATGTGGACTTACTGGGCTGGGTGCGTACACCCAGTTTACCCCTTGCACTATAACTAGTGGAGTGGTCTTTGAAATGTGTTGGGTTATTTCCCGCAATGAAATACTAAGTGGTACAGACCTGAAACAATACAGCACTGTACAATGATAATAGTTAGTGGTTCTTGCCTTCATAGTATTTGAACTTTGTATGCTCAGCTGTTACTTGTGTGGCGGCTCGAGCCTGCATCTCTTTCTCTTTTGCTGCTAAGAGTTATGGGAAGGCAGAGGGGGTTGCGAGGCATCTTGGGTCCAGTCCCAATGACACATTGCTTTGCATCCCAGCAATCCCTGTGTTTCCATCTACATTTGGTGCCATCTTTCAAAGGTTTGTGTACCGCATGCCCTGCCTCTTTTGGGTTGCAGGAATGGATCCCAAACTGCTGACCAGTATGCTGCTTACTCTGAGCAACATGTCACGAGTGTCAGTGGAGCTATTCCTTAAACTACAAAGGCAAGAGGAGCGTGACATTGATCTCGCCACACATAGTAGCTATGACACAAGATTGCTTGTGGCATTCACGGACGGGCTGACCACAGCGGAATGCCACTTTTGGGCTCGGGAAACAAGCTCTAAGTGGTGGGATCACATAGTGATGCACATCTGGGATGACGAGCAGTGAGCGCAGAACTTTCGCAAGAGGAAAGCCACATTCATGGGACTGTGTAATGAGCTGGCCCCAGGCTTGCAGCGCAAGGACATGAGAATGAGAGCTGCCATGTTACTGGAGAAGCGCGTGGCAATTGTGTTATACCAATAAAAACTAGCAGGATCTTATTAAAGGGGACAAGACATTTGTCACATTTATTGTAAATACCAAAATAAAAGATAACAGCAAACAACGTTGTTTGGCTACTTATTCCTATGATTACTTATATATATATATATATATTCATTCACTCACACAATCATTCATACAAGTTCTGTATGGATATTATAGTTACCAGCCTAAAGTTGCTTGTGACAGAATACTGGCCAGGTACCCTGTACACAAGAGTGGAGCCGAGTCCGGGTCAGGTGCACCTGATGCTCCTGGAGGCTGGCAGCAGAACCATAGACTCAAAGTCCTCAGTCTTCAGAGTCCAGCTTTATAGGGATTTTTCCCTATGTTAGTTCATGGGAGTTGCTTCATTCTGCTGTTGTTAAATTAATCAGCAGGTGGCTGGCTCCATGTTGGCAGCAGAATGTTACCCAAAGTCTCTTATCTCACCCTTCTTTTTTACAGGCTTTTAGTTTGGATTCAAAGTCTATAGGTCTTGCTGTGTCACGCTGCCTTTGGGTTTGGATTGATCACCCGTCAATTGCAGGCGTGACTTTCAGCCTTGAACCTGGCTTTGATCTTCCTTCTGTTGTTCTTTTGTCCTTTTCTTTTTAGGGTGGATGCTTTTTACTTTGTTTCACTGTTGTCTAGGTCTTCAGCCGGTGGTAGTTGAACTTCACCTCATCAGGACAGGCTGGGGCTGGAGGTTGATTTTATCATCCATACATGCCTCATTCACACATCTAAACTAACTAATAAGATTACAGCAGGGTTTGCAAAAATGAAGGTTGGAGGAAGCTTTTACAAAATGGAGTGAGTGTTTTAAAATGGGGTTTGAATTACAATATGGCAAACAGTGAACAGAAGTTACAATGTAGGCAAGTGTAGTGAATGGTGAACAAAAGTTACATTAATAAAGTGAACAATTAAAAACAATTTCATTTATCAGTTCTACAATTGCACTGTGGAAGCTGGCTAC
Organism: Chelonoidis abingdonii; assembly: GCF_003597395.2. Lineage (NCBI taxonomy): Eukaryota > Metazoa > Chordata > Testudines > Testudinidae > Chelonoidis > Chelonoidis abingdonii. The sequence goes on along the minus strand of NC_133769.1, from coordinate 139,297,848 downwards.
TCCAGACTGCTATCCATCAGTAGCTAAACAGTTCAGAGTGGGAAAGTCAACCATTGTAGTCATATTGATGGAAGTGTGCAGGGCCATTAATCGCATCCTTCTCCAAAAGACTGTGACTCTGGGCAATGTTCATGACATTGTGGATAGCTTTGCACAAATGGGCTTCCCTAACTGCGGAGGGGCGATGGATGGCAGCATAATCCAGTTCTGGCACCAGACTACCTACCCACTCAATACACTAATCAGAAGCAGTATTTCTCTATGGTTCTCGAGGCACTTGTGGATCACCATGGACGTTTCACAGACATTATCACAGGCTGGTCTGGAAAGGTCATGACACACACATCTTTTGGAACACCGGCCTGTTCAAGAAGTTGCAAGCATAGACTTTCTTCCCGGACCAGAAGATCACTGTAGGAAAAGTCGAAATTCCCACTGTGATCCTGGGAGACCCTGCCTACCTCTTAATGCCGTGGCTTATACACGAGGGAACTTGACAGCAGCAAGGAATGGTTCAACAACAGGCTGAGCAAGTGCAGAAGAAGTGAGCTGTAGCTCACGAAAGCTCATGCTGAAAAAAATTTGTTAGTCTAAGGTGCCACAAGTACTCCTGCTCTTTTTGCGGATACAGACTAACACGGCTGCTACTCTGAAACCTGCAGAATGAATGTGGAGTGTGCATTTGGTCATGGCAGTGCTTTAACATTGCTAGTGAAGACATATCCTCATTCAGAACCTGCTTACACATGTGTACTACTCCACGCCTGTGGCCTTCATACAGCCATAGAGCTATATGTGTAGAGGCACCAGCTCTTTCAATGCTGTTTAGCTGGGATCCTCTTGTGCTCTGTGGATACAGTATAGCCGCAGTGCCATCAGGCCCCTAGACCCATACCCAGGCAGGTGGTGAACTGAGACTATTGCTTTTTGGGCCTGAACCTGAGTCCACTGAAGTCAATGGAGAGACTCTATAGTGCTCATTCTACTGCTAATTCTTCCTCTCCCATTAACCAAGCGCGCCAATTAGGTAGGGGGGGAAAGGGCACCAATTAGATGCGGGGAGGGCCTCCTCCCCTGAGTTTCATACAAGAGGGGTGCTCCCAGGTGGAGTTCTGAACTGCTCAGCATTAATGTGGAATGCAGAGAGGTGCTTCTTCCACCTTGTGTTCCTGGGGCAGAAAGTGAGTGTTTTGTTGACAAACAGAGGTAGGGTGATTGAGAGAAGACAAGGCTGGTAATTAAATTAAGGATCTGGAAGTCAGTACAAAACCTTATTTTACCATACTAATTTCTCCCTACTGTTAATCACACCTTCTTGTCAACTATTTGAAATGGAGGACCCTCATTACCACTACAAAAGTGATTTTTCCTCCCTTGGTATTCTACTATTAATTAAATTGTCTTATTAGACTGACCCCCGACTTGGTAAGGCAACTCCCATCTTTTTATGTACTATCTATATATACCTGCTACTGTATTTTCCACTCTGTGCATCTGATGAAGTAGGCTGTAGCCCATGAAAGCTTATGACCAAATAAATTTGTTCGTCTCTAACAAAGACTCCTCGTTGTTTTTGCTGATACAGACTAACATTACTACCACTCTGAAACCTGTAAAACAGGAATCCCTCTGCAAGGTGGGGAGAGGGGTGGGGTTGAAGAGAGAATGCAGGAGACTCAGAAGAAATACAGTGAAGTCTTCTGAGCCAATGTTACATTCAGAAAAGAGGAAGATATGAGGGGCATAAGTGAAAAGAAGGGGAGAAAACCCAGGAAAGGCATAGCAGTGGTATAGAGAGGTTGCCTCTCTACCTCTGGTACTTATGTGGCCCCATCACTATAGTATCTGAGCGCCTCACATCTCAGCCCCTTGGTGAGGTAGAGCAGTGCTGTTATCCCCATTGTACAGGTGGGGCACTGAGGCACAGAGAGATTAACAGCCAGATTTTTAGAAGTATTTAGGCACCTAGTGGGATTTTCAAAAGTGCCTAGGTTAGGTGCTTTATAAACCATACTAGATGCCTAGCTGCATCTTTGAGTGCCTAAAAACCTTTGAAACTCTGTCCCTAAGGCACTGACCTGAGGTCATTCAGGAAGTCCCTTAGGGGGAAGGGGAAGTAGAACCCAGGTCTCTCAAGGGTAACTCCCTATCCACTGGACCAGCCTTTCTGTCTGCTGCATGCTGCAAAAAAGAGGCCTCTGATGGATGGGAGCAAAACCAACAAGAAGACCAGTTTTCTGAGACTCAAGCAACTGGTCCCAAATGATTGGAAATGATGTCATGGTTAACAGTATCAAAAGGTGCACAGAGGTCAGGCAGGATGAAGAAAGAAAGAGAACAAGAGTCAGATGAGAGGAGAGTACTTAACTCCCAAGGGGTGACAGGTTCTGCCCCAAGCTGGATTGCAGAGCAATGGCTACTGTACATTTTTAGATTTTAACTGAAACCCTTTTTGTTTTGTCATTTTTTGTTCTGAGTTTGAGAAAAGGAAGGAATGAGAAAGTGTCGTATGAGTATCAGATATGTCTATGCTTCAAATTCTTAGGGTTTCCGCTGTATCCAGGCCAATTCCAGAACAAAGAACAGAAATTGCATCCACAGAGTCAATAAAATCAACCATTATTGTCTTGATTTCCTTTATCCGGTGGGTACAATCTGTGCGTTCAGCACTATTCAGAATATGCCAGAAAATGTAGTCCCTGAGCCAATGCATATAAGATGTGTAGCTCTGGATAATTTAGTGATTTAGTAGGGGTTGGTCTTGCTATGAGCAGGGGGATTGGACTAGATGACCTCCTGAGGTATCTTCCAACCCTAATCTTCTATGATTCTATAAGATAGCTCAGATACTTAACTATGAAGTGTATAGTTATTGACTACACATGTTATCACTTGTTCACTGTGATGTTCATATCTATGAGTGGAGGCAGTGATGGCAATAAACATTTTACTTAATTAAGAACTAGAAGATTGGACTCTCCAACTTTCTTTCAAGAGGAAGAGCTGCCCAGAGCTCCTGTGCCTGTTTATTTTCCTTTCCTGCCTGCCATGGCCCCGATATACCTCAGAAGTCTCAGGTTTTTTTCCCCAACTTTAAAACATGGAATTTTCTTGGTGTTTGATTTAAAACATTCTTCTGTGAAAACTGCAACTCAGTCACTGTACTGTTGTGTTTAAGACCCTTCTGGAAAGTAACTACCATCTAAACAGAAGTGAAAGCAGTGTTGCCAACTCTTATGATTTTGTTTTGAGTCTCATGATAATTAAAAATAGGAATGTGATGATTTCAGCCTTCATTCTTAAAGAAAAATAAAGTTTCTAGCCCTTGTGGCTGTGGAGAAAGCTTCAAGATGTGACCCCAGTGAATCTTAAAGGCTCAAAAAGCAGAATGTAAATAAAAAAACCCATGAAATCTATTATTTTTACATAATCTCATTATCATAAAACCAATCTCATGATTTTGGGTGAGCCTGATTCTTGATTTTTGAACATTTGGGTTTGGCAATACTATGAAAGTAACTGGAAAGTGTCAGTTTCACTCCTGTTTAAAGTCATTTTCTAGTCTATTATTTGTATTGGGTAACACCCCTAGAGCCCCAGGCAGGTGCAGTATAAACTCATGGGGCCTTGCCCTAATAGGGTGTTTCCAAACATTAAATGATCTATTCCAAACTTGATGAACAGAAAAAAAATGAGAGAAAGTAATCTAGGTTTTTGTACAATTGTTTCAATTGTATTCAAGAGTTAATAATAAAGTAAGACTATACATTACTTTTTTAAACCTAACCAGTGTTCCTTAAGCGAATTGACACAAGATGTCAGAACAAGTATTAGAGCTGGGTCGGTCTAATGCTTATTTAATTTTCTTTCTTTATGTAGGAATCAGAAATTATCTGACAGGAGCACTGTATCAGAGGGTACGTCTACACTACGGGATTATTCCGATTTTACATAAACCGGCTTTGTAAAACAGATTATATAAAGTCGAGTGCACGCGGCCACACTAAGCACATTAATTCGGTGGTGTGCGTCCATGGCCCGAGGCTAGCGTCGATTTCCGGAGTGTTGCACTGTGGGTAGCTATTCCGTAGCTATCCCATAGTTCCCGCAGTCTCCCCCGCCCCTTGGAATTCTGGGTTGAGATCCCAGTGCTGATGGGCAAAAAATCATGTGTTCCGGGGGTTCTGGTAAATGTTGTAAGTCAATTCTTCCCGTCTAAGGAAGCAACGGCAGACATCAGTTTTGCGTCCCTTGTTCCCTGGATGCCTGCAATGCAGATAGCACGGCAACAGGAGCCTGTTCAGCTTTTTTTACTGTCACCGTATGTCACCTAATGTGCTCACAGAGGTGATACTGCAGTGCTACACAGCAGCATTCCACTTGCTTTTGCAATAATCAGAGACGGTATTAGTCGTTTCTGTAGCGTTGCTGCATTGTAATTGGCATGAGAGAAGGTTATCGTCGTTCGTACTGTCTGCTGCTATCATGGATGCCCCTGGCTGAGGTCAGCCAGGGGTGAAAGGCAAAAATGGGAATGACTCTGGAGTCAATCCTCCTTTATGGTATTAAAATAGAGTCAGTCTTGCTCAGAATATTGGGCAAGTGTACTAGAGAACAGTGTATCAGGGCACAGCTGCTCCATGTCAGATCCCGCAGAAATACGAGCGCATGCCATTCACGGGGGTGGCCCCGCAAACAACCCCATCTGTTGCTTCCTCCTCCCCAACTCCTGGGCTACCGTGGTAGTGGCCCCCATTTGGTGTCATGAAGTTTATCAAGAATGAGGAATAAGAAACAGTGACTTGTTAGTGAGATAAAATGAGAGGAAGCAGCCTCCGCTACATGACAGTCCAGGCAGAACATTAACGGTGTGGGATGAGAGGAGCCAGATCCTCTGCTATCATAATCCAGGCAGTACAGAATCTTTTCTTTACACAAAAAGGAGGAGCTGATGCGCTCAGCCCCACTTGCATGATGAGGATGGTACATCCATTCTGTACCATCTACTGGGAATGATTGGGGACTCATTCCTATTTTATCCAGTGCCTTGGCCAGCTCACCTGAGGCACAGCCAGGAGCACTCACGGCTGATGACAAGGACGCTAGCAGTCCTACGCACCATTCTGCCACCGGGGAGGGGAGAGGAGTGGATACTGCTCTTCATGCCGCAGCATCACTCTACCAGCAGCATCAGAGACAATAGGTGACATTGAAAAGTCAGAAACGATTTTCTTCCCTTTCTTTCACTGGTGGGGGAGGGAGTAAATTTTGAGTATACCTGAACCACGCTGGACAGTGTTGAACCTACAGGCATTGAGCAGCCAAATGTAAAATTTTCGGAGACTGCTGTGACTGTGGGATAAGCTGGGTCTGAGTACCCCTCCCCCTCCATAGAGCGCATTGACTTTGGCTTTCCGTTACGCTTGTCACGCAGCACTGTGTAGCCTGGAGATTTTTTTTCAAATGCTTTGCTTCGTCTTCTGTAACGGAGCTCTGATAAACATTGTCTCCCATACAGCGACAAATCCAGACTCCCTACAGATCATGCTGGATGTCTTTTTGGATTGGGACTGCATTTCGCCACCGGGCGAGGACTGATAAACTAGAAGGCTACTCATCAGGGCAACACGGAAATGAAATCAAAAGTTCGCGGGGCTTTTCCTGTTTACCTGGCCACTGCATCCCAGTTCAGATTGCTGTCCAGAGCGGTCACAGTGGTGCACTGTGGGATACCGGCCAGAGGCCAATACTGTCGATTTGCGGCCACACTAACCCTAATCCGATACGGTAATACCGATTTTAGCGCTACTCCTCTCGTTGGGGAGGAGTACATAAACCGATTTAAAGAGCCCTTTATAGCGATATAAAGGGCCTTGTAGTGTGGACGGGTACAGTGTTAAATCAGTTTAACGTTGCTAAAATCAGTTTAAACGTGTAGTGTAGACCAGGCCAGAGTTGTTATCTGCAAAAAAACAAGAGTTTTCAGGTGCCCAAGTAGCCTTTGGAATCACAGTTAAAGTTGCCCCCTCCCATCTGAAATGGTGTCCCTGCTATCCCCCCAACATCCCCCCCAGCTGCAGCAGATGCATGCAGGCGGAAGCCACCGTACACCCCCCAGCTCCCTCCTCACCATGCTCGGGCTCTATGGCTCCCAGGCATGTAAGCTGACAACAGGGCAAGGGGCCCTGAGCCTGATCCGGGAGGGGCAGTGGTGGCGGCGGCGGCTCACACTCCCAGGAGCCACAGAGCCCAAGAACGGCAAGGGAGCAACCGGGGGGGGTCCACGGGAGCCTCTGCCCACATGCATCTCTGCAGGAGCCCCCAGAAGGCAGCTCCTCCCTGCCGAGCTGCTGCAGTGGCCCAAGCCCGAGTAGACTCGGGGAGGAGACCACCTGGGTGGGATGGGAAGGGCTTGCAGGGGGGCAGTGCACCATCCAGGGGAGTTCAGGGGGCAGGGAGTGGGGAACCTGGTCTGGGGAGCAGCCCCTGGGCATGGCTAGCCCCTGGAGTCTATAAAGGCTCCTTAGGATTTGCCCCTCAATGAATGGGGGGGGGGAGCAAGGTGGAAGTTTCACCTAGGGCACAAAATATCCTTGCACCGGCCCTGATAACAGTCAGCTTCCCAGCATGAAACAGCTTGAGAGAGTTTAAATGGTGGTATTGCCCATTCATTGTTCTCTATGTGCAAAATGAAAACAAGAGATAGGGAAGTCAAAGCCACTGATTCCTTACAAATCACGTTACCCAGCAAAATTTGGAATGAGCATAAATATTCTGGTTTAAGATTTTTTGAGAATCTTCTTTTTTGTTTTTAATCTCTTCCTCTGTCACAAGAAGAAGAAGTACCAATTTGTAGAAAACCACTGTCAGCACGCCTTATTGCAATATTTCCCATGGGTTGTAAAAGAAAAAGCACAGAGTCACTGTGTGATATGAACTGCTTAATTACTATAGAAAGCACAAGAGTAATTCACAGATCAAAAAAAAAAAAATCCCCAGGTAGGCTGCGACAACTGCTGAACAAGGAAAGCTAGAAAACGGTGGTATTTCAGGAATATTATACAAAAATGTCCATACTGGAAACAAAAGACCAGGCTCTGTTAATAGACATGAAGGACACACTGCAATACATTCACAGCCACAATGAAAATCTTGTTGCACTACTGGATCTGACCATAGCAGGTACAGTCCTGTGAAATCCTTCACTTGCAGAAATTCAGGTATTATGTGTTAAATTCAACTCTGATATGACTCGGGCCATGTCTACACTGGCAGAATTACAGAGCTGGCAGTTACAGTGCCACTCAGAGAGGGCAGAAGGAAAACCACTGTTGTGTGTTCACACTGACAGCTGCCTACGCAATAGCAGTGTGTTCACACTTGCGGTGCTCTTTGAAGCAGTGCATTCTGGGCAAGACCGGCTCTAGACACCAGCAAACCAAGCACATGCTTGGAGCGGCACATTTCCAGGGACGGCATTCCGGCAATTCTTTTTTGGGGAGGCAATTGCGCTCTCTGAGCTGCGCCACTTAGATGGGGCGAGGGCGCCACACCCCCAGCCGCAGTGGGGAGGGGAAGCCCCAACCCTGGGATTCTGAGCTGCCAGGGCGCAGCCACTACCTGACTGATGTGCTGCCTTGTGCCACTCCTTATATCGAGGCTTCTCTGTGTGGCCAGGTAGGGGAGGAGGTAAAGCCCCTGCAGACACTGGGAGAAGGTGACATCACTTCCTCCACTTCCAGTGCTGCCTCTGAGCCCCAGACCCACCTGAGCTTGGGGCGGCAAATTTTTTGCTTGAGGCGGCAAAAAACCTAGAGCTGGACCTGACTCTGGGCAGCTATCCCACAGAGCACCTCTTTCTCTTTTGCTGCTAAGAGTTGTGGGAAGGCAGAGGTGGTCACGGGGCATCCTGGGTCCTGTCCCAATGCCCCATGATGCATTGCTTCACATCCTTCAATCCCTGTGCTTTTATCTGCATTTGGCGCCATCTTTCAATGGTTTGTGTACTGCGCACCCTGACTCTTTGGGCTGCAGGAACAGATCCTGAATCGCTGACCAGTGTGCTGCTCACTCTGACCAACACGTCACAAGTGTCAGTGGAGTTATTCCTTAAACTACAAAGGCAAGAGGAGTGTGACAGTGATCTTGCCACACACAGTAGCTACAACTCGAGATTGCTTGTGATGTTCACAGAGGTGCTGACCACATTGGAACACTGCTTTTGGGCTCGAGAAACAAGTACTGAGTGGTGGGATCACATCGTGATGCATGTCTGGGATGATGAGCAGTGGCTGCAGAACTTTTGGATGAGGAAAGCCACATTCATGGGACTGTGTGATGAGCTCACCCAAGCCCTGTGGCACAAGGACACAAAAATAAGAGCTACCCTGTCATTGGAGAAGCGCGTGGTGTCAAGGTTCCTTCCCCTACTCTGAACTCTAGGGTACAGATGTAGGGATCTGCATGAGAACCTCTAAGCTTAATTACCAGCTTAGATCTGGGTTTACTGCCACCACCCAAATCCTTTAAGAGTTATTTGGGAAACTCTGTCTACCTTCCCCCCAGACTATCTCCCTCCCAGTAGCCTTGAGAGACTTCTCCACCAAGTTCCTGGTGAAAACAGATCCAAATCCCTGGATCTAAAAATAAGAAGAAATTAACCGTTCCCCCTCCTTTCCCCTCACCAATTCCAGATGAGTGCAGATCCAACCCCCTTGGGTCTTAAAACAAGGAAAAATCAATCAGGTTCTTAAAAAGAGGGTGTCTAATTAAAGAAGGAAAGGTAAAAACCATTTCTGTAAAATCAGGATGGAAAATAACTTTACAGAGTAATCAGAGTCATAGAGCCCAGAGGAACCCCCTCTAGCCTTAGGTTCCAAGTTACAGCAAACAGGTAAATCCTCTTAGCAAAAAGGAACATTTGCAAGTTGAGAAAACAAAGATAAAACCAACACGCCTTGCCTGGCTGTTTCTTACAAGTTTGAAATATGAGAGACTGGTTCAGAAAGATTTGGAGAGCATAGATTGATGTCTGGTCCCTCTTAGTCCCAAGAGTGAACAACCACAAAACAAAGGACACAAACAAAAGCCTTCCCCCCACCAAGATTTGAAAGTATTGGTCCTTTGGGTCAGTTGTCAGCCAGGTTACCTGAGCTTCTTAACCCTTTACAGGTAAAAGGATTTTGGTGTCTCTTGCCAGGAGGGATTTTATAGTATTTTACACAGGAGGGCTGTTCCCTTTCCTTTATAGTTATGACATGTGGTGATTGCACTGTGGAAGCTGGCTACTCCAGACTGCTACCAATCGGTCGCTAAACAGTTCAGAGTGGGAAAGTTAACTGTTGGACTTGTCTTGATGGAAATGTGCTGGGCCATTAGTTGCATCCTTCTCCAAAAGACCGTGACTGTGGGCAACGTGCATGACATTGTGGATGGTTTTGCACAAATGGACTTCCCTAACTCCAGAGGGGCGATAGATGGCAGCATATTCCAATTCTGGCACCAGACCAACTAGCCACCGAGTACATTAATCACAAAGGGTATTTCTCAATGGTTCTCCAGGCGCTTGTGGATCACCATGGGCATTTCCAGGGCCGGCTCTAGCCATTTTGCCGCCTCAAGCACAGTGGCATGCTGCGGGGGGCACTCTGCCGCTTGCCGGTTCCGTGGCTCTGGTGGACCTCCCACAGGCGTCCCTGCGGAGGGTCCGCTGGTCCCGCGGCTCCGGTGGACCTCCTGCAGGGACGCCTGCGGGAGGTCCACCGGAGACGCCTGCCGCCCTCCCGACAACCAGCAGAGCGCTCCCCGTGGCATGCCGCCCCAAGCACGCTCTTGGCGTGCTGGGGACTGGAACCAGCCCTCGGCATTTCACAGACATTAACACAGACTTTCAAAATTCCAAAGGAATTTGTGGGGTGGGGATAATGGTTGGTCACCTGAGGGCAGGGCAGAAGAGTTCAAATCGATGACCAGAGAGGTGAGAATAGGCATTGTGGGACACCTCCTGGAGGCCAATCACAATGCTGTAATTGACCATGGTGTCTACACTGGCACCACAGTGCTGTAACCCCAGCAGAGAAAGCTGTAGCCTCTCATTGTGGTGGGGTTTTTTAAGCGCTTCAACTGCACAGTTTCTGCGCACTAAGTGGCTTGGCAGTGTTTACACCTTGGGAGTTACAGCGCAGAAAGCTGCTTTACTGCACAGAAACTTGCCAGTGTAGACAGGGCCTCGGCTATATGTCTTCTGACTCATTTTCTCCTGCTCTCAACAGCAGGTCATCAGTATCTGTCCTCTGATTCTTGTGTCTGTACTCCACACTTACACTCTCCCTCTTGATTCCAGCACCCTTTTCAGAAAGCTAATCAAGGTATTTCTCCTACAGACTGGGAAGGAAGAAGAAGAGACATTTTGATTATTTCTGTTTTTAAATGCTTGGGAGGTACTCACATAAGTAGATAGATACAGACTTCATCTGTATGTGTGTGAGTGTGTAATCCAAAATCGGTTCATCTCAGGTAGGTACATGCTCTGAAATAATGTATTGACTAGTTCAATCTCAAGTCATGAGAAAGAATTGGTCTATCATTTCTATAAAAGATTGTGCAAATAGAAAATGGCCGTGAATAGTCCAAAGTGTTAAATTCATGGGTAGATTCTATCCATGACTCTATGCTCTTCAGCAGCAGGAGTGGCAAAATAAATTGACACAGTGCCTCAGGTACCACAGCTGATTGCCTTGCCTTTAAAGCCATGGCTGCATCCTTCACAATAGGAACGCCAAGCAGCTGATATGTTGTGGTGCTATTTTCCAAAGCCTTTTCTCTGAAGAAATGCCCTCACAAACATTGTGCAACACTCAGCAGTAATCCTGGAGACTCAAAGTACATCATTTGCACTTTAATAGACATGTCCACCAAAAGCATGTTCCATCTCCATTCAGCTCTCACTCAGCTGATTGTAAGGAGCAAGCAGAACTTCCACTAAGCTATCAGCAGATGCCTTGATTGCACAAGGGACTAAGTGAAAAACAGCCTCCTGACATCACTATAGGAACTAAGACCTCATTATATTGTGTCCTAAGCGGTCAGAAGTGGTGTCCCATCCTGGCCTCTTGTCTGAGCAGTAGGATTTTTAAAAGTTTCCACGTAATTCATTTAACCTGGTTGCCCAACTGTGATACCAAGGAATAGATCTGAGTGCTCCAAAGTGGTTCCTAAGCTGTGGACCCCAGAGCCCTTTTTCATGATCTGCATCATGCATGATTTTAGATTCAGGTGGAGAGGTGCTGAAAGGGGAAGTGGTTCATTGGAGGCTCTTTCCGTTATGAAATAATCTGTAGTAGAAAAAGACAATTAGAAGACTCAAACTCTGACACTACAGTTTGTGTGACCACAGAGTAAGAACTTTTGCAATTGTAATAACCGCAAATGTGGAAAGCCCCAATCATGGTAATATCTTTCCATTATCTCATGGGAAATGTTCAGGGCAATGACTTAGTTTATTATGGGGCACACTTTCCAAACTGGTGACTCTCAACCTTTCCAGATTACTGTACCCTTTGAGGAGTTTGATTTGTCAGGGATACCCCAAGTTTCACCTCACTTAAAAACTTGCTTACAAAAATCAGACATAAAAATACAAAAGTGTCACAGCACGCTATTACTGAAAAATTGCATACTTTCTCATCTTTATAATGTAATTCTAAAATAAATCAATTGGAATATAACTATTGTACTAATGTCAGTGTATAGTATATAGAGCAGTATAAACAAGTCGTATGAAATTTTAGTTTGTACTGACTTCGCTAGGGCCTTTTATGTCACCTGTTGTAAAACTAGGTAAATATCTAAATGAGTTGATGTGCTCTCTGGAAGACTGCTGTGTACCCCCAAGGGTACATGAATCCTTGGTTGAGAACCACTGTTCCAAACAATAGCCACACTGTGTTGACTTGTCCACACCAGATAAGTGTTCCAGGGAATAACGTTCAGTATATTTATACCCTCTTTCACCATCCCCTCTTCTACACACATTATTCTTTCTTCCTCTCCTACAACCTTTCTCTGTCCATCTCTACTTCTTTTCATATCCCCTCACCTCTCCTGAGATTTCTCCACCATTGACCTCTCTACCAATCATAGACTACCAGGGTTGGAAGGGACCTCAGGAGGTCATCTAGTCCAACCCCCAGATTTTTACCCCAGTTGCCCACATGTCCCCCTTGGGGATTGAACTCACAACCCTGGATTTAGCAAGCTAATGCTCAAACCACTGAGCTATCCCTCCCCCAATCCATGAAGAAAATAGTGGGATGGGGAAGGAGAAAAGAAGGCGCTAAGGCTAGATTGAAAAGGAAAACAGAAGTATGAGAATGAATGGAAAGAAGCGGGGAAGGAACAAGAAATAACGAACGGAGATACAGAGAAAGGAAATTAAGAGAATGAGAGATGTATGGCTTAGTTCCATTGATTTCAGTAGGATTATTCATGGGCTTTAAGTTAAGCATGTGTATGTTTGTAAAATGAGGCCCTTAGAGAGAGAGAGAGAGACTGAGAAAAAGCAGGCCTTGTCTACACAGGGCAAACTGACAAACATAACTGTTTCAGAATAGCTATTCTGAAATGACTCTCCCATATGGATACTCTATTCTGGAATATAAAATATTTAATCCAGAATAATTACTCCTCTTTGTGAGCAGGGTAATTATTCTGAAATAAAGTCCCATTTATTCCACAATAGAGTGTCCACATGGGGAGCTATTCTGCAATAGCTGTAGCAAAATAGTTTATTCTGCAATAGCTATGCCAGTAAATTTCCCAATATAGACAAGTCAGAGACAGAAGAAAGGTTTATTTTAAAATAAAGGGTATCTAGGTGACTTTTCTCCTAATTTTCCATGACAAACAACTTTACATAAACTCAAAATATTAGGTCTCAAGACTTTTTAATTAAAATGATGAGGTCCCATAGATACTCCCTGGTGTAAAGTAGGCCCCTTTTCTCCTTCACTATAATTCCCAGGATGAAGGCCTTCTGGGTTGCACAATCTGAGGAGGAAATGAACCTGTTTATGTGACCAAAACCTCACTGTGCAAGGCAGCAACGCTGTCCTTACGCAACATTGACCCCCCTGTGGGAGTATATCTGATTTATTTAGTTTAATAGTTACATAGGACAAAATAATCAGGCTATCAGCCCATGACAATTAGCAAGTCTTCAAGTGTAGATGGTTATGGAGTTGATTTTGGTAAATTTCTGAATATCAAGATTTCTCCATGGAAGTTCCTGATGGTAACTGATTCTTTCTCCCTAGGAACCCTCCTTGAAGCCACTATGATAGGACCATAACAGTGATTCTGGGGAGGAAAGCAAAACAAAAAAAAAATGCAGAGAGCAGGAAACATTACCACTAATATCACCCTTAAATGCACATAATCATCATGTAAGACCTTATAAATGTCTCACCTTGAAACAGTCATTCAGATCAGTTCAGATTCAGTTTAAAAAGATCAACAAGAAACAAAATGGTATGAATATACCATAACACAGGCCATGCTGAAACTTGAAGGCCTTCTCCTCACCCTCAATGTGAAGAAGGTGTCTCTTGACTGAGGAATCTGTCCATTTGCCCTTATTATTTCAAGTTCTTGAGAAATTTAATTTTCGTCATGATTGTATTTCCTAAATTACGTTTTCTTCTATAACCTCCAAAGAAGCCTGTCCCTTAACCAAGACATATTCTGACAGTTCTGAATTACATCCTGAGGCAAGACAGGGCTCCTTTCTGTTTTCACTGAGCCCCTATCAACTGCAATTTGGTGCCATTTATCAGACCAGAGAATAGAACGCAGAGGCAATGAGTGTACAGTCACACTGTTCACTGGCAATATCTTGCTATTCATCCTAGAACTGCAGAAATCAATTAAATGTCTCAATCAGGCGTTTGATCCAAATTAATGAGTCAATGGAGTTAGTCCAGATTTAAACTGGTGGAACTTAAAGCAGAATTTGTCCCAACAGGCCCAATCCTGCCCTGAATCAAAAAGGTAAAACTCCTATTGACTTCAGTGGGAGCTGTGTAGCGAGAATTGGGCTCAATGTTGCTAAGAGTTTGTCTACATTACCCGCTGGATAGATGGGGAGCGATCGATCCAATGGGGGTCCATTTATCGTGTCTATTCTAGATGCGATAAATCAACCGCCGAGTGCTCTCCCATCAACTCCAGTACTCCACCAGGGCAAGAGGTGCAGGCGGAGTCAGTGGGAGAGCATCAGCCATTAACTTACCGCAGTGGAGACACCATGGTAAGTAGATCTAAGTACGTTGACTTATTAATGTAGCTGAAGTTGCATAACTGAGATCGATCCCTTCCCCCCCTAGCGTAGACCAGGCCTAAGTCTAAGGCCAGAACTACACTAAAAAGTTAGGCTGCCCCAGCTACATCACTCAGGTATGTGAAAAGTCCACACCCCTGAGTGATGTAATTAAACAGACCTAACCTCTTCCATCTACGTAGCTACCAGCTCTCAGGAAAGTGAATTAACTGCAGCAACGGGGGAATCCCTCCTGTTTCTGTAGTAAGTGTCCATAACGAAGCGCTACAGTGCCACAGCTACAATGCTGCAGCTGTGCTCCTGTAGTGGTTTAAGTGTAGACATAACCTAAAGCAATGCCCCTGGGAAATTCCAGAGCCTCTCCTCTCCAGCCTGAATTTCAGGCTGACTGGTAACTCCAGGACTTCTAATACCTTGCAATTAACACCCTCCCTCAAATATCAAAGCCATACAAGATATCATCTGCTTTGGGCAGTGTACATAAGAGGGATGAGCATGTTTAAGAGAAACAGACACCGGAAGATAAGCATGCATGAGTGGTGAGTGTTTCTGTGTGGGAGAGCATATGGAGAAGAGGTACAAAAGGACATGTGGCTGAGGAAAAGTGAGCCGTTAGCAGTCTCTGCAAGTTGGATCCATAGTCTAAATATTTATTGGCATTTCAGAACATACAAGTTTTGTCCAAATTAACATAAAATACATTTAGGCTTTACTGTAATAATATTTAGCTCTTATACAGTGTTTTTTATCTATGGTATATAGTGTTTTTCATCTATGGTTCTCAAGGCACTTTAGAAAGGTAAAAAGTCAATATTATCCACATTGACTATATGAGAAAATTGAGGCATAGAGGGGTTAAGTGGCTTGCCCAAGACACACAAAGAATCAGCCACAGAGTCAAGAACAAAAGGCAGGTCTGATTTACAGCCCTATGCTCCACCCCCAAGATCACAGGTCCTGCAGTAGTGGAGTTCTGTCCCATGTGTCCATTTACTATCATTGTCCATTTCTGGCTATATATTATGGTGATCATTTCTGCCAACTCTTTAATTTCTCCCCATGTTATGCATTTTTCTTTCTTGCTTTCTAATGGGAGAATCTCTCTTATTTTTATTTTTCTTCATATTTGAAAACTGATACAGGAAATCTCTTTCCATTGCAATCGTTCCTCTATCACATTATTTTCACATTGTTAAGTCTTATCCTGGACAGTTCTGAAAAATATTCACTTTTACCATCCTTTAAATTTTGGGGTCACTTATTCTAAAGAGTTCTTATTTGCATTTCAATCACTCTTCTTTGGGTTTCCACTCTGTTTTGTGACTCCCAGACCAGATCCTCAGCTGGTATAAATTGCCTTAGCTCCAATGGCAATTTGGCAAGCAGTACCGGGTTTACCATGGCGCCAGTGGCACCATGGCACCAGGTCCACAATCAGAAGGGCCCCTGGCCACCCCGATCCCCTGGCTGACTCACCCAGCCAGGAAAGCTGCCCCTGCCCCTGCTCCACCTTGTCCCACCTCTTCCTCAAAGCCCTCACCCCTGCTCCATCCCTGCCTCCCCCTTCCTATCCCTGCTCTGCCCCAGCCCTGACTCTTCCCGCCCCTGCTCCACCCCCGCCCCCCACCTCCAGCCCTTCCCCTTAGGGCTACAGCAGGGTCAGGCCTGCACTCACCGGTGGCAGGAAGTGGAGTGACCCAGACCCAGCCCACTCCATGCCACCAGTGACTGCTGGGGTGCGGTTCCCCCTTATCCCCCAATCCCAAGGCTGGGAGCCAGGGGAGTAGAGCGGAGCAGGCTGGAGCCGGGTCACTCCACTTCCCGCCGCCCCGTGAGTGCAGGGTCGGGCCCACCCTGCAATAACCGGGCAGCAGGAAGTGGAGCGACCCTTTCCCAGCCCACTTCACCAGCTCGTGCTGGAGAGTGGTTTCCCCCCTGCCCTCCAAGCCTGGGGAGGAGATGGAGCAGTGGGGAAGAGGCATGGGATGGGGAAGAGAAGGGGATGAGGGAAGCGGGGGCTGCGGAAAAGAGGCAGTGGGGAAGAAGTGGGTGGGATGGGGAGCAGGGCCGGCTTTAGGAAGTGTGGGGCCCAATTCAAACATTTTCGGCAGGGCCCTGGCAGGGATGACTTAAAAAAAAAAGTGGAAAAAAAGCCTTTCATTTCTTTCATGTATTATTTACTTTCCATAACTATATGAATAATAAAATTATATAGTATATACATTGTATCATATATGCTGTTGATTGGCTATTAATGACCGCCGTTTCACAAGTGTGGGTCCCC